>NC_024796.2:14533777-14892352 GCF_000309985.2 Brassica rapa | reverse complement strand
ACTCCTCGTCATCTCTAGTATCGTCCTGTTGCGTCTCTCAACCACTCCATTCTGTTGAGGAGAGTATGGTGCAGTTAAGTGTCTCTGGATCCCATTCTCTTCGCAGAAACTATTAAACTTATTCGAGGTGAATTCTCCTCCACGATCAGTTCGGAAAGTCTTAATAGAGATGCCAGTTTCCTGTTCTATCGACGCTTTAAGCTTCTTGAATCTCTCAAAAGCTTCACTTTTTTCTTTCAACAACATTGTCCACATGTAGCGGGAGTGGTCGTCGATTATGACAAATACATATCTGTTTTGACCAATAGTTGGAGGATTGATCGGACCACAAAGATCTCCATGCAAGAGCTCAAGTCTTTCTGATGCTCGAAACTTGGTTGCTTGGGGAAAGGGTCTCCTTGTTTGTTTCCCAAGTAAACAGGAAACACATGTGTTCTTCGTGATTGCTATCTTTGGTATTCCTGTGACAAGCTCCTTGTCAACCATCAGCTTCACATTGTCAAAGTTAATATGACCTAGCCTCGCGTGCCACTTGCTCGATTCATTCGACGTTATTACTTGCAGACACGAAGTACTTTCAGCTTCCAGAACAACCTTGTAGAGACGATTTACGATTTCTTCCTCTGTTGCTCCTGATCAGTAGCCTCCCTTCACGATCATAAATACTCAACAGATCCTCCTTCATGCTGACTTCACAGCCCGCTTCAGTAGCTTGACCCAAGCTTATGATATTGCTTCGGAGAGCCGGAATGAAATACACATTTGACATGGTCTTCTTCACGCCATTCTTGAAGACAAAGCTAATGGATCCCTTTCCTTTTATGTCAATACGAGAGTCATCACCAAACTTGACTTTGCCGGTGACTGTTTCGTCGAGGATGGTGAAGTAAGATCGATCTCCTGTCATGTGATTACTAGCACCATTGTCCAGATACCACAGATTGCTTTTATCTTGGCTTGTCTCAAATCTATTGGGTTTCACCTTCTCTTCATTGAGAAACACCACTTCGTTCAACATCAACTCATCTGCCACATGCGTCTCTTCTTCTTTAGTCTCTTGGGTCTCTTGAAGTTTTAGTAGACGATCAGGACAGTCACTAGCGTAGTGTCCCACCTTGTCACATCGATAGCACGTAATCCTTGTAGCATCTCTCACATAGTTGTTTCGACCACGACCTCTTCCTCTACCAAAGAATCTTCCTCCACGGCCACGGCCTCTGTATTCGCCATTAGAACTATGGGTTTGTTGCTCTGAGTTAGCATACATGAGCTTGCTCTGTTCCTCAGACGTCTCTTCCTCCTCACTGATACGCTCTTTGTAGGCTTTTAACCGTCCAATGATGTCCTCAAAACTAGTAGTCTTAAGGTCTAATACTTGCTCCAATGCAGCTACGATATGTATGTATTTTCTCCTTGGAAGACTTTTAAGAAACTTCTTGACTAGTTTTGTTTCCTCTATCTCTTCTCCAAGTGCAGCAGATTTTGAAGAGATTTCGGAAATTCTTCCTGTGAACTCATCAATGGTTTCGTTGTCTTTCATCTTTAGATGATCAAACTCTGCCATGAGTGTCTGAAGTCGAGCTTCTTTCACCCTGTCAGCCCCCATATGTCGAGTTCTAACAGCCTTCCAAACCCTTTTTGCTGTGTCCAATTCTCCAACTTGCAGGACAAGAGCTTCGGGTATTGATTGGACTAACAACGCCATGGCCATGTTGTTTTTCTCATCATCTCCTTCTTCAGTTTCAATAATATCCCAGACCTTGTGTACCTTTAGTAGGATCTTCATCTTAATCGTCCATACTGTGTAGTTTGTGGCACTCAGCACGGGACACTTGATCGAGGATGATCCTGACTCTTTCTGTTTCACCGTAGCAACCGTAAGATCTCCCATAGTTTCAATTGTTTATGCTCTGATACCAAGTATTGAAACTACAGAACCGTTTGCTGTTTTGTGTATGCGAATAAAGTATAAGACTAACTCTCTTATATTAATCTCTCAAGAAAAAACTCACTCAAAACCTTGAATATCTCAAACTCATACAAACCTAATCATAACTCGACGAAATGTATATATAGCTAAACATAAATCCTAACATGCTTATAGATAACTCCTAAAGCATCCTTATCTTTATCTCAAAACACAAATAGATTAGGATTCATGTTTAGCTTGCTCTTCAAGTCTTCACTCTTGCTCTAGTGACTTCAAGCTTATTCCAACAGTATATAAGCATTTCAACATCTTTGATACAACGTATATCATAAAATAAACTAGCTCGTGTATAAAGTTTGTGCCTTGTTCCTTGGCAGCTAAGATATTTTAATAGATAAGAAAACTTAGAAAAGGGGAACCACCAGTTGTAGTAATTACAGTTTACAGCTTTACTTTTAGAAAGTTCTCATAAAACTCCAAAACTCTTGCTAATACGGCAACAGATAAAAATAAAACAAACAGCGTCTTCTTCTCATCTCCTTTACTTTCATCTTTAAAAAAAAAAAGGAATTGGAGAGCTGTGAAAGAGAGCGATACCGAGACAACGAAGGAATCAACAGTTGCGGGTGAAAGAGATTGAGATCGGGATCCACACGACGGAGAGTGTGTGAGCTAAACGGATAATGGGATCTCGGCCTCTCGACTGTTACTTCCGTTTCGTCTTCCACTGTCACTCCCACAACTGCAACTATCTTCCTTGATAGTTATTATTGCTATACACAGAGATTTGTGAAAGCTTACACACTCTCTCTCTCTCTCTCAGGTGGTAAGGTAATCTACATACCCTCTTCATGTTTTCAGATTCGTTTAGTCCATTTTGGGGATTTAGGTTTTGCCTTTATTACTACTTTTGTGTGTTTTGTGATTTTGAGATGTAATTGGTTTGGATCCATCGATGAGATTTTGAAATTAATAGTACTGATTTGCATTGGAAACTACTTCTGAATCCACACTAGATTTGACCTGGTTATCAACTTGGGAACTGTGATTGAGCCTGCACTAGGTGTGACGTTTGTGGACATAGGATTAGCCCCGGGTTCTAGAGGTTTAGGATCCGTTCGGATATTTAGAGAATCAGGTTCGGTTGTTCGGTTGTGCTTGTCATATAGCTTGTCTTATTCTTCTTATGTATATAATGTTACATCATCTATATATAAACCAGTTCTGTAACTATTTTGTTCGTTTCTCAATTCTCATGGGCGTTCCTGCAGGACTTTGAAACCCCTAACGTTGCAACAACGCATTGTTTGTGGCAGTTTAAGATATTAAATGGGTTCGAGATACGCATCTCACCAGCTCAGCAACGGTCTCTTTGTGTCTGGGGGTAGGCCGGAGCAACCCAAAGAAAAGCCTCCTACGATGAGCTCAGTAGCCACGCCTTACACCGGCGGCGATATCAAGAAATCTGGAGAGTTGGGGAAGATGTTTGACATTCCCACCGATGGAACCAAGTCAAGGAAGTCTGGTCCGATCACCGGAGCTTCTTCAAGAAGCGGCGGGCAGTCTGGTCCTTTGCCTAATGCAACCGGTCGTATGTCTGGCTCTTTGGCCTCTGCCACTGGGTCGAGTTCCATGAAGAAAACAAACTCTGGCCCTTTGTCTAAGCACGGGGAGCCTCTAAAGAAAACCTCTGGGCCGCAGTCTGGTGGTGTAACACGTCAAAACTCTGGTTCTATTCCTATGCTTCCCACTACAGGTCTGATAACATCTGGGCCGATTACTTCTGGTCCTCTGAACTCATCTGGGGGTCCTAGGAAGATCTCTGGTCCTCTAGACTACTCTGGTTCGATGAAGACACATCATAAGCCTTCCCTTGTCCATAACCAGGCCGTAACTACACTTGGTCCTGAAGATGACTTCTCCTGCATGAAGAGCTTCCCGAAGCCTGTCCTCTGGCTGGTTATACTTATATTTGTGATGGGGTTCCTCTCTGGAGGCTTCATCCTTGGAGCGGTTCACAATGCAGTTCTCCTCATCGTTGTGGCGGCCTTGTTCGCTCTTGTTGCTGCGCTTTTCTTTTGGAATCTTTCTTGTGAAAGACGTGGCTTCACAGATTTCGTTGGTGGTTATCCTGATGCTGATCTTAGAACTGCCAAAAACGGTCAATACGTTAAGGTCACTGGGGTAAGTAGTGTCTAAGCACACACGCATGGGATGTACTATGTTTATGACATTGGTTCTTATATTTTTGTTTGCTGTAAAGGTGGTCACATGTGGTAACGTGCCGCTTGAGTCATCGTTCCATAGAGTTCCCAGATGTGTTTACACGTCTACTTGTCTATATGAGTACCGTGGGTGGGGTTCAAAGCCAGCCAATGCTTCACACCGCCGCTTCACTTGGGGACTGAGATCAGCAGAGGTTTGATGATATTTCGTTTGAGAGAAAAAAATGTTAATCTTTCTATGTGGAAATGTCTCTAAACTTTGCATCTACAATACATGGCAGAGGCATGTGGTAGACTTCTACATTTCTGATTTCCAGTCTGGTCTGAGAGCATTGGTGAAAAGCGGAAACGGTGCGAAGGTAACACCTATTGTTGATGACTCTGTTGTCATCGATTTCAAGCCAGGAAACGAGCAGGCGTCTCCAGATTTCGTAAGGTGGTTGGGTCAGAAGAATCTATCTAATGATGAAAGAGTGATGCGGCTTAAAGAAGGGTATGCAAAACTCAGCTTGTGTCACCTTGTGTTAAAAGACTGTTGGTCTATGTTGATTCTTGTTTTAATTTGCAGATATATCAAAGAAGGAAGCACAGTAAGTGTAATTGGAGTGGTGCAGAGGAACGAAAGCGTGTTAATGATAGTCCCAACGACAGAGCCATTAGCTGCTGGTTGGCAATGGAGCAAGTGCACGTTCCCTGCAAGTCTTGAAGGCATTGTTTTGAGATGTGAAGATTCATCCAATGTAGACGCAATTCCCGTCTAGTGCGGTTAGTAGTAAGTCTTTCTTCTTGTTCTTCTTCCACGGTTGGTTCACTTCGGCTTCATAAAATATTTTTCATGAAATCTGAATTGTGTTCTTTGTTGGTGGCTTTTCACTCGCTCTGCTGAGATGATTCCTTTGGTTTGTGGTTTTATGGTAGTTTTTTTTTGCCTCTAAATATTTGTTATTACATTAGGATGATGGATATTGATTTACTTGGTTTGTGTTTTGGTTTGTAACTGTAAAGCTATTCTAGTTTTTTTACTCGTGTCCTAATACAATGGCCTTTATCTATTTCGTTTGGAATGCAACTAGTGAATGTATTGTTATTTGGATGAACGAGTCTTGACCCTATTAGTTAATGAAACAATCATTCAGAGAGATTACAACTTCGTGTCCCATAAAACACGTTTTTATCATAATGATAAAAAGAACCAACAAAAGATAAGACTTCACCAAAGGTAATGTTATTTGGATGAATGAGATCTTTTCGCCCTCGACTGCGCATCATTCGCCGCTTGCGTAAAGACGGGTCCATTCCTTAGCTGCGCAGATTAGTTCACAAGGATGATGTGAGATACCAACGCATGGGTTTAGAAAGAATGAGTTAAAAGTTCAGAACTCATGGTTTCAAATCTACAATACCTGTCTCCACAGCTTCGGCCTCATTACTCTTCCAATGCTTAGCGATGTTCTCAGACAAGGGATCATCAGGGTTGGGTGCACTCAGAAGAGCTTGAATACTATTTTTGAAGGACAACATAAGAGAGCAAGTCATGCCTCAAGAAACCTATTGTGGCACGAGATAATCAACTCATACGTACCTTAAGAGCACAGTTCGTATTTGTAAAGCAGGGCTCCACTTGTCTTTCAGAATATCAAGACAGATTCTTCCAAGCTGTAGGTGCATAAAAGAGACAAGTTTAGGAACATGTGTTTTGATTTGTGAATGGTAACATGGAGAGGGGGAGTTAAGAGGAGACCTTGTCAATGTTAGGATGGTATATCTTGGTGAGAAACCTAACCTGTTCCAAACCAATATCATTAAACAGAGCCCACGAGTACTAAAGTAATGAGAAAAACGCAAATCTCAATACAAACTATTTCCACTCAAATCCAATGTTAGTAATATACCCTTGGTTTGGAGTTTCTTTTTTTCCTTTTTGGCTTGAATGGGCCTAACTACATAACATGACTTGGAAAGAAAAAAAGAAACTCCAAACCAAGGAAGTTAGTTATACCTTGGGAGCTGCCATAGGGTATTCTTCAGGCAAAAAGAGCTCCAACTTGAAAACTCCTCCTACACAATGGAATCAAGTTGAAGCAAATGATTGGCATATATGATGATGACCCAGTAAACTACCGAAAATTATTAGTAGACTTAATCCAAATGAGAAAAACAACAAGTACCAAGTTTATTAACTTTAATTTAAACAAAGAGAAGGATGAAGATGGGGGTACCTTCATAAGGTGATTGAGAAGGACCAAGAACCATAACGTTGAAGTAACGCATGTTCTCCTCAGATGGAGATGCACTTATACCCGGAGCTGCACCAACATTTCAATTCATCACATTTTCAGGATCAAAACCTCAATTTTCTAAGCTCAAAAAATCAACACTATGGCACGAATCAAAAAGAGCTTACCGGGTTCACTGAGCAGACGTTGCGTTTCCTATCACATCACAATTGAAATTACGAATTAGAAAACAACTTCAAGAACAAGATCGGAGCGAGATTGGAAGACAAACCTTGATGATTCTTCGGGGGAGATTACTGTTGGCCATTATCGCTCGCTCGCTCGCTCGATCGATCGATAAGAGTTGTCCGCACGCTGAGAATCGAGAACACTTCTTGGTCGTTGTCGTCTTGGGTCGAATCTGAAGTGCTCCTCAATGCAAAGAAAAACTAATAGTTTATTGCACATTTTCCTGAAACATTTAGATATTACTGGCTGTCCCTTAAGTTTCATATATTTATAAATGTATCCCGTTTTTAGTATTATTGTTTTCAGACAGACAGACAGACCCCTACGTTTTGTTTTATCAATGACATTCCCTCTATTATTTTGTTTTTATTACAAATGTTCTTCAAAGTAGACCTGAACGTTTTATCCACATCCGAAAATCCAAATCAGAACCGATCCGAAAATACTCCATCCGAAACTGAATCAAAAATTTACAAGTACATATTGGATCCAAAATTTGTCTACCCGAAAAAATCAGATCCGAATAGACCTGATCCAATAAAAGCCGATTCATATCCGACTTAAAAACATGAATATCCAAAACTATGATTTTTGTGTTCACTTTTTTATATTTTATTTTATGATTTAGTTGAAATATTTTTTTGTTAACAATATTTGTTATTATTTTTGTAGAATTTTCAAGTAATACTAAATTTTAAATGTAAACTTTAAAGTTTAAAAATGTTTTCTTTTAAGTATTAATAGTTTGTTATTTTGTAAAATTATTTTAGATATATATATATATATATATGATAGATTTCGACTAAAATTGGGTATTTTGTGTTCTTTTCAAATCCTAAATATTTGAATCTGATACAGTCCCAAATACCTGAATCTGATACAGACTCAAATATTACAGGTATTTTAATTATAGTTCTAAACTGATCTAATCCGAAGAATAAAAAAAATTATAAGTACCTATTAAGTCCAAATGTCTAGGATTCGAATGAACCGGTCCGAACCCGACTTGAAAACCCGAACGTGCGGGCCTGCCTCAAAGTGTGCTTTGGAGGCTTTGCTTTGACCTGAGATTGAGAACCCCTTCTGCAGGCTGTTGAAGTCGAACTTGCACGCCTTGTGCAAGCATTTTGAGATTTTGAGCGTGAAGCATTTTACTGGGCCGTATTCTGACAGTGGACAAGGCCCAAATTTGGTGAGCGATTGCAAGCCTAGTGTGAACGAGATTGCAAGTGTTTGGGCTTTTCCTACAAAGAGGCGTGAGGAGAAGAAATGTTAGACTCTGCTCTTCTTCTCGGAACACTCATCAAAGAAGTCGACACGCTACTTCTATTTGTTACATCAAGTATTAGAGTTCTCGAGAAAATTTGATCAAAAAAAAAAAAAAAAGAGTTCTCGTTTTTTTTATTCACTATAAAAGTTGAGCTATATATTACATATTGTTTACAGTCGATCCATTTATATTGTTTTCCCTATTTACAATAAGCATTTAATGTTTTACATTAATAACTAGACAATTTCATTATGTTAGTTAATGATTTGATTTGATTGCCGTGGGACCACCTCTATGCATATGACTGATTTCTCTGTGTTTCTTTGTTGTTCTCATTTGAATATCTGTAAAAACATAAATGTAATACTATAGTTTTTCCACTGAATTCAGAAGAGTCAAAATCTAGTAGAGTAGGTAGTAGTGGCCTTTACTATAAAAATAAGAGAATCCACCAAAAGTTAAGCTTTCATTTAAAACAAAAGAAAATTATTCAAATAACTATTGGATAATTCACCCAGTTTATTTATTAGTATTTTTGTCACAATTTCACCCAGATTACTATATGTAATCTTCTAATATGATTGGTCATTGCCTCAGTAGCAAATTTGAAGGGAAAAAAAATCCTTAGATTTTAATAAAAATAGAAAAAAATCTGTAGATGAGGAAAGCTACAATAAGTAAATAAATGCACTCGTCCTTTGCGGATCTTTGGGACTGGGACCTGCATAGATTTTATCTGGTTCGGTCCTAATTGAGAGAATCGTATTTATTTTGGGAACTGGGCGTAAAGCAAGGTCATTTGGGCTTTGTCATACTGGTCTATCACTTTGTAGATCCATCATTATTCATAGAGCTAATTTGCTGAATATACCAAAAATGGTGAGATACCATAGAATAGTTCTATGGGAAAAATGGTAATGATGGAGAGAAAAAAATTGGAAGGATATAGTGTATGGAGTGCAAATAGGGGATATTTGGTGTGTAGGGAGTACAAATTCTCTTATTCATATATCTAAGAAAGTTCTTTCTAAAATCAATGGAGTTGTAACTTTATGTTCTACTCGGTTTGAATGGTGCTTAGAATCTACCTTCAGTGGTTTATGTTAATTCTATACCATCGATTTGATTTTTCGAATTAGTCTATTTTAATTTAGCGTAAGCTCATATTGTCAAAAAAAGAACAAGGCATTTTTCCTGTCTCTCTCATTGTCTCTATTTATAGAAAGGATATTTGATGAATATGTCATTGATTTGTGACTTTCATATCTATCTTTTGGGGTCGGGTTCGAGCAGTTTATAGTTTTTTTCATCTTAGTTTCACCAATACTTTTGGTAATTAATTATGTTGTATAGTCTATTTGTCTACGTTGGACTGGACAGTTTTTTTCTATGGATTAATGATTTTTAGATGCATAAGTAAATTTTTACAGTCAAGCATTTATACAATGGGTTTGCTATGGTATTACCTGAATATGTTACTGAATTTCTATAGGTTTGCAAAATCTATGCGTAACACAGACAAAATTAGTGTTTGTGCTAATTGTCCTTTCCATTATTATTGTTTTCTTTTGTTACACATAATAGGGCGGCAATATTCTATTGATGACAATGATTGCTAAGCTGAATGGAAACATAATTATAATTCTAATGGCATCCAAAATTAAAATAAAGTAAATAGTTAACAATAGTTAAATGCTAATCGTACAGATTAAAGGATTGAGAAGATTAGCTGATAGGTCTACCTATAGAAAAAGAAAGAACTAAAGCATCCTCGTGGGTCTTATCTCCTGTCTCCCTCATCTATCACTAATTAATTAACCTGATATTCCAAAACATCATTAACATAATTTGCATTTTACGTTGTTAATTCATATATACATCTATGTTCTACGTTTGTTTGGTCTGAAATAATATCATTCACTTTATGTTTAAATTAAGATTTATTTGATGTTGATTATTTATAGAAACATTATATTTTGCCGACAAAAAATAGTATATAACTCTAGCTTTTAAAGCCTTTTACCCTTGTTGATTTGATGCTACGTGTGTATCCGTGTATATAATATATAGTCCCATCAAATAATTTACAAGAGAATATAATAAGACTATTTCTAACTAGTGTAGAAATTTTTCTAAAGTTCTCCCCCACTAGCATTGACATAGTTGCTCTAGATTCCTCTCTTCTCCTTCTTCGAAGACCTAAAAGACTAAAAAGAAGAAAAAATGATGTAGTGATCATCATAGATCGAGAAAACAACAAGAGCCGATCCAAATCCATGGCTAGTCCTAGCAACAAAGGCAAAGACATCGCCGAAGAGTCACCGTCTCAATCTCAGCCGCAACAACCACAATCACTTCCTAACCCGCCAGCGTTAAGCCGGTACGAGTCACAGAAAAAGAGAGACTGGAACACCTTTTGTCAATACCTTCGTAACCAGCAGCCACCGGTTCACGTCTCACAGTGTGGCTCAAACCACATCCTAGACTTTCTCCAATATCTTGACCAGTTTGGAAAGACAAAGGTTCATGCACATGGATGCGTGTTCTTCGGACAAGTTGAGCCCTCGGGACAGTGTAACTGTCCTTTAAAGCAAGCGTGGGGGAGTTTAGATGCTTTGATCGGACGGCTGAGAGCAGCCTATGAGGAGAACGGAGGGTTGCCGGAGAGAAACCCGTTTGCCGGCGGTGGAATTAGGGTTTTTCTTAAAGAAGTGAGAGATTCACAGGCGAAGGCAAGAGGAGTCCCTTACAAGAAAAGGAAGAAGAAGAAGAAGAAGAGGAATCCTATAAGGAGTGATCATGATGTTGAAGATGGTACTGCAGGGACTAGTAGCTCCAACTTGCCATCTTAGCAAGCAAACAAAAAACATATAATAAAAAATGTGGAATTAATTAATGGTAAGCATTTATATCACCTTATATTTAATATCTAGTATTAGTTTTCAATTAGTTATCACGTTTCTATCTGCAATTCTACATATGTATTTGAAATAGATCTCAACAGTAAGCTTGCAGACTTTAGTTTACACACAAGCCATATATACTAAATGAACATGACTAAAGCTTAAGCTAATATCATTTATATACTAACATGAAGCTAATATCATTTATATACAACATGTGAATTGCCTGAAATTTGTTTACATATAAATACTTAGTGATAATAAACTATTAATCAAAGATATAACATGTGAATGATGTGGCGTATATTTTCTTCATTTTTACTACATGGGAAACCCTAGAGAGTATGCACACACATACGCGAGAAACCCTAGCTAGGCTCGGCTTCGGTAGGTGTAGTGTAAGCTTGTATTTATGATATGAACGTATTCATACATACATCTGTTCCAGCAATCTAATTATCAAATGAAGTATACCATTTACATATTTGATGGCTTGTTCTTGGTAATTTAGTTTCTTGTGGTGGGTTCTTTGTTGGGTTCATAAATGTGTGAGTTTCTCATTATGTATTTATAAAGATATAGGAATTAAATTAAAGATATGGTAAACGTATATCTTATATATGATTTATAGACTTCTTTTGTTGACAGTGATTAAGTGATATGTAGTATGCTTTTTTGGTACTAAACATGTATATATGCAATATGCTTCTGTTATATGTTAAGTGACATAGAAAAAATAGCCACGTGCATGGATTAAGGCGTTTCAAAGTAGGCTAAACAGAGCCTAAAAATCAGATATTGATCATATGTAGACTTCTTATTTGATCAGATTCGTGAAACAGGAATAGGAATGAACTTGATGCATTTTCTTAAGGTGAAATTATCTTCTGTATCAATCATTTAATTTTGAGTTATTTTTTTAATAGTAATTAAGAGCTAAACAATTAATTTTGAGCTAATTTTCTAATAGTAAGAGCTAAACAGTTTCTTCATAATAGGACTTGAGTTGACGGTACTCTTGGTTCCAGGAGAAATCTCCAAGAGATAAATAAGGCTTGGTCTCTTGTGCTTACAATGCATTCCTGATTGTTGAGCTGTATTTGTCTAATTTAATCGTATATATAGAGAAGCTTGATATGACCAAAAATTGATTCTTCTGTATTAAGTTATCTTTGATTTGATATTGGAGTCACTTGATCATTGCAGGATAGATGTTTGCATTAAGCTACTACCAAAATTATTCAGCGACTTAACATCACAAATGAACTATTGAAAAACCTATATATTGTCCATGACCACCAACGTAATACATACTGGATTTCTGACGGCTATTATATTTATTGATGACATTTTGAAACTCGACTACAACACTATAGGCAAGTCATTCACAAGTCTATGTGTATACTTTGGCTCACCGAGAATATGAGATTATTGAACAAAAAGGAAAAGTTAAATAATTTTTTTTTTGTGCACAGGAAAAAACAGATAATCAATGTTATTATAGTATAAACTACTCTCTTTTTCTAAATACATTACGTTTTAGAAAAAAAGTTTTCAAATTACGTTGACTTTTTATATTTTGTAGTCTATTTTTCTATTGGTTAGCTTTTATGATTAAGTAGATAGTTAATGATGTTTTTTGTTTAAAAATATAATTACAAAACTAAATGTTTTATTAATCAGTGCGACCTACAACAAGGTTTATTAAAAATGGAGGGAGTACGTATTAAGATATAAAAAGTTAACTCAGATCTTGAACTTTTTTTACCAAACCATTGACTTGCGAAGTTGCGAACACAATTCGCTTACTTGGGTCAACTCTAATAATCTCCACATTTCTTCTTGCTGCTCCACCACATCCAAACCATGTCCTGGAAAAAACTCATCACTTGTTGTTCAAGAACAACATCTAAGAAATCATCTCGCCGCGAGTCCTCATCTTTGAAGAACGGAGGGCTACTAGTAGAAAAACTGATCCGTGTTTCCAACGGAGACTACAATCCCTTTTTTATATTCACAGAACAGGAGCCGAAGCAAGCAACCAAAGACTACGACCAAGATCTCGTCTGTCTTGTCGACTACAACTATAAATTGTTTCAAGGAGTTCTTGAGAACAGAGGAGCCGTGCTAATCAAGAAAACGAATGAACACGAAGAGCTCGTGGAGTATTGCATAAGGGAAATAGCTATTGCTGCGTACGTCAGCTCGAACATGAATCTGGTGAAGCTTCTTGGTTGTTGCCTGGAGAGCAAGGTACCGATTATTGTCTTTGAATACGTTAGTGGGAACCTATCTGATTACTTGCATAACAAGAAAGGGGTTATCCCATGGAGACAGAGGATTCGCATCGCTGCTCAGGTTGCAGACGCGATTGCTTATCTCCACTTAGGTAAACCACGACCTCTGATTCACAGACACGTGAAAACAGAGAATGTTTTGCTCGACGATAACTTGAACGCCAAGTTATTCGATTTCGGACTGTCTCTGGAAGTTCCAGAAGGTGAGACTTCTGTACAAGCATTAGTTGAAGGAACCAGAATCAGTAGTCACAGAAAGATTCAACGAGCAGACGGATGTTTTCGCCTTTGGTGCTACATTAATCGAGATTTTGACTGGGAGGGAGCCTCATAATGTGTTCATTGGAGCATCTGATTACATGACTAACCATGACACTACTCCAGTTGCAGAGTCGTCTCTCATATCTGTTTCTTCGCCGAAACGAATAGATCTTTTGATGTTCTTGAAGGCCAATCTGATAAGGGACGGGAAGGGTAATGCTTTAGAGGCTAGTGCATAGCTCGCTGCTAGCTGTGTGGAGATATTGCCAGAGAAGAGGCCAACGATTGAAGAAGTAGCTAAGAAGCTGAAACACATTCAGAACATGTAAAGTAAGACATATCGTTTTCTTTTTTTGGTGTTGAAGTTGTCTAAAATAAAGAAACGGGGTGAAAATCCTATTATGTAGAGTTCAATGGTGAAAAAATTGAAAATAGTATATACTCATTCCGTTTCAAAAAGTTACATATTACAAAAAGAAAATTTGTTCAAAAAGATACATTTTTTTTAAATTTCCAATGCATTTTTTGTTAACTAATAATGAAAAATTATGAATTTTAAGAACGTTAATTGCATTTCTTGAAATTTTATTAGTTTAAAAATATATGATATAAAATTACAAAAAATTATGCATTAACAACTAAATTTTACTATGTTTTATTAATAAGTGTGAAAATCCTAAAACATGTATTATTTTGAAACATAGAGAGTATTTTACAACAATTCTACCGAAGTAAACAAAAATATTTTGATCGCCTCACTGAACCAGAAAACCAGCCCTACGGTTTCAGATACTTCCTTTCATTCGAGCTATGTATTATTGGTTTGGGTGAGTTATATTCAGTAGTAGCGGTCCTGGGAGGAAACGGGGGAAGCACTTGCTTCTGGCTTTCCCAAAATAAATAAAATATTGACTTTTATTTTCTTAAAATCTTCATTAGTCTAGGTGGCAAAGCAAGCATAGTATGTGTATTTCTGATCTTCAGTAAATAGCTTTGTAACAATCCTTTTTCCTCAAAATGATTCCGGCCCAATTATTTTATAAAGCTTCCGGCCCAAATGTTTTTTTACTAGTTTGAGGGTCGGGCCTGGTTCTGTTCAACAACAATTCTATCAAAGTAAACCGAAAATGTGATTCAATTTGATGTTTAGTTTAATTCGGTTTTCTAAATTTCCGAAATAACCAAATTTTTGGGTTTCAGCTATATTTCGATTTATTTTCCAAAAAAAAAACTCAAAATATTTTGGTTAAATTTGGTTATTTTAATTAGTTCAGTTGTTTTGATTAATTTCAGGTATTTCAATTACTATTAACTTTTATAATTTTGAAGACTGAATCAAAACCTAAAACTACAAATTTCTGTTTGGTTCAATCTGCAGGCTTCATGTTACAAACTTATAGTTCATTACCTAAATTGTTCAAAACTGTGAGACTTGTGGAGATCGAACTGGAAGTGTCACCTGGGCCTCGGCCCATAAGAGAAACCCCGAAGGAGGAGACAGAAGCGTTAACGGGCCATGGTGACTTAATGATCAGGCCCGGGTCTACCGAGTTATAGTGCGGGTGCGTTGCAGCTGATCAATCCCCGTGTAACAAACTCAACGGCGATCTTCTTCTCTATATCTTATCTGAACATAGAAAGAAATCGCCATTGTTGTAGCTCAGAGAAAGAGAGATAACCTTCTGTAAAACACAAAGAGATAGTGGATTACCAGGTACCGATCCTGAAGGAGATGTACCTCGTCGTTTGACAGGGAACTCTAAAAAGTCTTGTGTGTATCGTTCTCATTCTTCTTTTACGTTTCATACGAGCTTGAGTCGATCGTGTTACGGAATCGCGAACCTGCGCACGAGAGAACCAAGATTCACTCATACGAGAAGATAGGAGAGAGATCGTGAACTTCTACAATTGGTATCAGAGCTGAGGCTAGAGGAAGTGGAGGTTTCGATTAGGATCACGAAGATCAAGGATCGCGATACAAGAAAGACGTGTTATCATCAGATCGACTCGATCTAGAAAGGAAGTACTCTTATCCATTAGATTTGACCTTGAAACGATAAGGAAGAACATCAGATTGTGATTGAGATTTGAAGTAAAAAGTTACTGGGATAGTTTACGTGTTATCTGCAGGTAACAGGTTAACGCAATCCAAAGCCAGTGTCAAGATGGATCCAACACGGGGAAAGTTCGAGATCGAGAAGTTTGATGGGAAGGGAGACTTCGGATTATGGAAATTCAAGATGTTAGCTCAACTGGAGATTCAAGGTCTCCTAACAGTTCTTAGGGATGATCCAGCAGAGTCTAAAGAGGCATCAAAGAGCGAAGAAGATGAGGCTGACATCAAGATAGACCCCAAGAAAGCAGACAAGGATCTGCGAGTCAGAAGCCTGTTCAGCACATGCTTAAGTGACGTGATCTTGAGGAAGATCATGCACGAGACAACAGCATTGGGAATGTGGAAGGCACTGGAGAAGGACTACCAAACGAAGTCACTCCCAAACAGGATATATCTCAAGAAAAAATTCTCTTGCTACAAGATGGAAGAAGAAAAGTCGATGGAGGAGAACTTTGATCTGTTCTTAAAGCTAATAGACGACTTGGCAAGTATTAAGGTCTCAATATCCGATGAAGACCAAGCAATACAGCTCCTATCAAGCCTACCCCAGGCGTACGAGCAACTGGTTCATACCCTACAATACGGTACAGGAAAGGACACACTGACCGTGAGTGAGGTGATGACCTCAGCTTACTCTAAAGAGGTGGAGTTGAAGCAAAAGAGCATCACAACGAAAGGAAAACAATCAGAAGGGCTGTACACAGAAGCAAGAGGGAGGCTAAGTACCAGAAGCGAAGGTGGAAATAACAAGCCTTGGCAGAATAAGAACAAAGGTCGAGCTAGATCAAAGTCAAGAGGAAGACCAACAGGAAAGGCAGACAAAACCTGTTGGATTTGCGGTAGTGACTCACATTGGAAGAGGGATTGTCCAGAGAGGAAGCAGGGTTCACAGTCAATGAGAACCAACAACTCTGCGAATCTTGCACTCAACCTACCTGAACCTACAGTCTTAACAGCAAGTCTATATGTATCAGCAGGAGAATGGGTGCTTGACTCGGGCTGCACATTCCATATAACACCTAGGAGGGAGCTGCTGACTGACTTTGTTGAAACGAATGGGAACAAAGTCATGATGGGAAACAACACCTACTGCATGGTGAAGGGAATGGGGAACATCACCATTGACAACAGTGATGGATCAGTAATCAATCTTAGGGATGTGAGGTACATGCCTGAGATGGGAAGGAATCTCATTTCCTACGGACAACTTGAGAGCTCAGGATGCCACTACAGAGGAAGAGACTATAAGATTGAGTTCTTCAAGGGAGACAAGAAGGTTCTCACAGGAAAGTACTCAAACGGCCTATATTACTTACAAGGAACAGTAAGGAAAGCTGAAGCAAACACGGCAGAGAGGCGTACAGATTACACTAAGCAGTGGCACTCACGCCTAGCACACATGAACACCCGATCGATGCAAACATTGGCAAAGAAGGGATACTTAAACAGCAAGGAGATAGGGAAGCTCGAGTTTTGCGAAGGATGTGCAATGGGAAAGGCTCACAGACAGAAGTTCCCAAAAGCGAAACACTTCACAAAAGAAGTGCTAGAGTACATTCACACGGATCTTTGGGGATCACCAAATACGGTCTCGAGCTTATCAGGGGCTCACTACTTCCTAACTTTCACAGATGACTATTCGAAAAAAATTTGGATCTACTTCCTTAAAACTAAAGATGAAGTGTTTCAATGTTTCGCAGAATGGAAGGTGTTAGTAGAGAATCAGAAAGGGAAGAAGATTAAATGTCTCCGCACAGACAATGGCTTGGAGTTCTGCAATCGACAGATGGACAAGCTTTGCAGTGACTCTGGGATAAAGAGACACAAAACATGTTCATACACGCCACAGCAAAATGGGATCTCAGAGAGGATGAATCGAAGCATTATGGATAAAGTGAGATCAATGCTAGTGGAGACAGGACTTGAAGGGAAGTATTGGGCAGAAGCTGCTTCAACTGCGGTACACATCATCAATAGATCCCCAAATGCATCAATAGCATTTGAAATTCCTGAAGAGAGATGGACAGGAGCAAGACCAAGCTATGATCACCTAAGGAGCTTTGGCTGCATAGCTTACGTTCATCAAATAAAAGAAAAGACGAGCCCAAGAGCAGCAAAAGGAATCTTCATGGGTTACGCACATGGCGTGAAAGGCTATAGAGTATGGCTTTTAGATGAAGAAAAAATGGTGATAAGCAAAGACGTTGTCTTTGATGAAACAAAGTTGTTCAAAGACCTGAAGGAAGAGAAAGCTTCGCCAGGAATCATCGAGGAAACGACATCTAAGAAGAAGGTGACGTTTAGCAGTAACTTGGAAGAATTCTATATAGGAGAGAACTCAACTGGAGGTGGAGCTACCTCAGAAAGTAACGAGGAAAATCAAGAGAGAAGTGAAGCAGCTGAAACAGAAAGCGAGCCAGAAGAAGAAACAGATTCAGAAGCTACTTCGGGAGGGGATCAAGATACTGAGATAGGAACATACTGCTTAGCGAGAGACAGAGAAAGAAGGACCATACGTCCACCATCCAAATTTGAGGACGCAGACTTCTTGGCATATGCACTGGCTAGTGCAGAAGATCTAGAAGTAGAAGAACCTAAGAGTTACAAAGAAGCAGTTCAGAGTAAGGACTGGAAATTATGGAAAGGGGCTTCAGATGACGAGATGGAATCCCTTGAGAAGAACAATACTTGGGACTATACTGAAAGACCGAAGAACTGCAAGGTAATAGGATGCAAGTGGTTGTATAAACTGAAACCAGGCATCCCAGGCGTAGAGAATCCTAGACATAAAGGCAGGCTAGTAGCAAAAGGCTACGCGCAAACAGAAGGAGTGGATTACAACGAGGTGTTTGCACCAGTGGTGAAACACGTCTCGATAAGGCTCTTACTGTCTGCGGTTGTCCAGTACAACTTAGAGTTGGAGCAACTGGACGTAAAGACGGCTTTCCTACACGGGGTTCTAAAAGAAAGAGTGTACATGGAACAGCCAGAAGGATACATAAAGAAGGGAAAGGAAAATATGGTTTGTCTACTCAGAAAGTCGCTCTACGGGTTAAAGCAATCACCTCGAGAATGGAACTACAGGTTCCATACGTTCATGGTGAAGATGGGGTATCTCAGAAGTGAGTATGATCCATGTGTCTATCTACAAGGTTCCGAAGTTGAGAACATGGTGTATCTCCTTCTGTATGTAGACGACATGTTGATTGCGTCTAAGGATATGGGCAGAATTCAAGAATTGAAGAATCAGCTGAGCAAGGAATTCGAGATGAAAGATCTAGGTGGAGCAAGGAGGATTCTAGGAATGGATATAATTAGGAACAGATCTAATGACTCTCTATTCCTATCACAGAATGAATACCTCACCAAAGTCCTGAAGACGTTTGGCATGTGGGAGTGTAGAGAGGTGAGCACACCCCTCGGTTCTCAATTCAAGCTACAGGCAGTTTCTAAAGACAATGAGCTAGAGGAAGCTAAAGCAATGGAGCGCATACCTTATTCCAGTGCGGTAGGGAGCCTCATGTACGCCATGGTGGGTTCAAGGCCAGACCTAGCATACGCCGTGGGGATGGTGTGTAGATACATGAGTAAACCTGGGAGAGAACACTGGTTAGCAACTAAATGGATAATGAGGTATGTGAAGGGAGCATTAAGGCTGAACTTAACTTTCAAGAAGAGCAAAGACTTCAAGGTCAGAGGCTATTGCGACTCAGACTACGGCACAGACAGAGATAGGAGCAGGTCTATCACTGGATACGTCTACACCGTTGGAGGAAACACGGTGAGCTGGAGATCGTCGCTACAGAAAGTTGTTGCCCTGTCAACAACCGAAGCAGAGTACATGGCGTTATCAGATGCAATCAGGGAAGGAATCTGGTTGAAAGGAATCTGCGAGGAGCTAAGACTAAATAGCGGAGCAGTGGAAATGAACTGTGATTCGCAAAGTGCTATCTACCTAGCAAGAAACTTCGTATACAGGGAGAAGACTAAACACATTGCAACGAAGTACAACTTTATCAGAGACATAATTGCTGACGGAGTAGTGGAGCTACAGAAGATTCACACATCAGTTAACCCAGCTGATATGCTAACAAAGACGTTACCTGGAGAGAAGTTTGAAGGCTGCCTGACAAAGTTGGGCGTTCTTGAAGCTTAAGGGAGCTCAGATTCAGTCGCTTTTGGAACTGAGAAAGCGACGGTGAGAAGGTGTCTCGGAAGTCAGAGGAGACGGAGAGATGGAACATATCTCGAAAGATAGAAGAGGTTCAAAGGTGAGAGAAGGTTGAACCAGAACCAGGATCGGTTACTATAGGGAGCTTGCGGAGGAGAACTAGTCGTAGAACTAGTCGGAAAGGCAGCAGCTCTCGGATGCAGTGGTTTCAGACAATTGAGAGAGAGTTCGATTCCAAGGTGGAGATTGTGAGACTTGTGGAGATCGAACTGGAAGTGTCACCTGGGCCTCGGCCCATAAGAGAAACCCCGAAGGAGGAGACAGAAGCGTTAACGGGCCATGGTGACTTAATGATCAGGCCCGGGTCTACCGAGTTATAGTGCGGGTGCGTTGCAGCTGATCAATCCCCGTGTAACAAACTCAACGGCGATCTTCTTCTCTATATCTTATCTGAACATAGAAAGAAATCGCCATTGTTGTAACTCAGAGAAAGAGAGATAACCTTCTGTAAAACACAAAGAGATAGTGGATTACCAGGTACCGATCCTGAAGGAGATGTACCTCGTCGTTTGACAGGGAACTCTAAAAAGTCTTGTGTGTATCGTTCTCATTCTTCTTTTACGTTTCATACGAGCTTGAGTCGATCGTGTTACGGAATCGCGAACCTGCGCACGAGAGAACCAAGATTCACTCATACGAGAAGATAGGAGAGAGATCGTGAACTTCTACAAAAACAGAGATTTAGGGGGCTATTAATAAAAAGTAAAAGTATATGGTTTAACTTGTTACAAAGCATAGAAATAGATTGAAGACTTTATAAAGCAAAAGTTGAGGCGTTACAATGCAATAAACAGCAAATTGTTAAACAAAAAGGAGTTTTTGTTGCTGTAACGAAAAAAAAAAGTGAAACTCGCCGGAAAACAAAGTATGAACCTTTACGACGACGAGTCACTGAAGCAGGAGGTAATCTACCTCCACTCCCTCTGGCACCAAGGCCCTCCCACCCGAAACCCGATCCACGACCCGGTTCAGAGATCCAGGCCCAATTACATCCCTCCGGCGGATTTTCAGCTTCTCTCTCGCTACGGAGCCAACCCTATTCACCCCCAACCTCCCCTCAGCAACAAGCGCTCCAGACCCGGGTCGGATCGTGAATGGCCCGTGAAGGAGCTGCCCCGTTATCCTCCCACGGGCTGGCCCGAAGCCAAGCCGTGCAAAAAGGCTCGACCTTTATCAGATTCGGAGAAAGCGAAGCTCGCCGTGAGTCAGATTCAGAGAGACACCCACCGCGCTTGCCGCGAGTTTTTCGGCAAGAGAGCAGCAACATCTGGTGAAGAATCGGATGCTGATGATGGAGGAGGAGGAGGAGGAGGAGACGAGGAGTTTCAGTTTCTGTCGAGGCTGTTCGAGGAGAACGCGAAGCTGAAGGAGAGTTACGAGAAGAACACTGTGCACGGAGAAGTGTGGTGTCTCGTCTGTGGTGGGAGCGGGGAGAAGAGTGTGAGGAAGTTTAAGAACTGTTTGGCTTTGGTTCAGCATTCGCTTGCTATTCATAAGACTATGAGGAATCAGCATAGGGCTCTTGCGCAGGTTGTGTGCAATGTTCTTGGATGGGATGTTAACAATCCTGTTGCTTCCAGCCAAAAAGACTCTCAGGTTAGATCTATTACCTTGAAAAGAAGTTAGCATTTGCAACTGTTACATTGATTTGGTTTGTGTTATTATGGTTAAAGACTGGCTTATAAGTGTATTATGTTGTTGTAACAAAAGATTAATCATATCCTTTGGTAGCTTTTGAATAGTTTTGATTAATGTTCTAGAAATCGCTAACTAGGCGCTAGAACTAGCCACTAGTCGGATTATTCGAGATGAATCATATAATTTGGTAGCTTTTGAATAGTTTTGATAAATGTTCTAGAAATCGTTAGGTGGTAACTAACTAAGCGCTACAACTAGCTACTAATCAGATTATTCGGACCTAGCCGAGGCCTAGGCGTTAACATATATTTATATTAGATATTTTAGTTTTTTTTGTGTCTAATAAGAATATTATTTTGTTGAATTATAAAAATCAAATATACAAAAAAAAAATTAGACAAATTTATGGATTTGTACTAAGTACTAACATTATTGCTTGATTAAACAGATTTAGAGACCAATTTCAACCGATTTAGAATGGTTTAAAACGATTTGAATAACATAAATCCGATTTAAGAAAATTGGGTTTTGATCATTTAGAAATGCTTTTTTTTTTCTTTTCCTTCTCAGACATTAGGGGTAGAGGCGGCTGTGGAAGGTGCTACTGAGCTGCCTCCAGACCTAAAGAAGCTTCAGGAGAAACAACTTGTGATGTCTGCTGATGAACAGGCAAAGGCTGTTGTGTTACAAATGCAGCAGAATGCATCAGAAGCTTTGAAAGGCATTTCTGTCAAGGATACTACTGGTTCAGTAGAGAATGGTGATGAACAAGTTTCCGAGGAGTTGGAGTCAATATCACGACTCTTCTCAGAGAACGTTGAGCTGAAAAGTTACTACGAGAAAAACTCTGAAGGTGGACACTTTGTATGCCTAGTGTGTTGTGCTGCGACTGATAAGAAGATGTTAAAGAGGTTCAAGCACTGTCATGGACTTGTTCTGCACTCTACTAAAACCCCGAAAATCGCAATAAGAGCTCACAAGGCTTTTGCTCGGTTTGTATGTGGACTACTTGGGTGGGAGTTTGATCATCTTCCACGTAGAATAGTGAAAGGTGGTGCTCCTCTTGTCGAATCTAGTGCCAACCAGAACAATGAGAAGCCATCATCGATGATCGAGGTTAGAAATTTTACAAAGAGAACAAGAACTCTTTCCTTACTTCTTGTCCTATTGTTCGCTAACTGAGTTGTGGTGTCACCTCAGGAACATATGAACGAAGACGAAGTCGATTTTCCAGAGGAAGATAACGAGCCATGCGTTGGAAAGTAGATGGTAAGTATACTTACACACCTAATCACAATTTTCTTATATATTGTTTTTTGGGTTGCTTTCAGGCATTCGTCTAGTTGATCGATTGGCTGTGTTTGAACAACAAGGAACTGATGTTTTTGTCTTCTCTAAGCAGGATGCAAGCACAATCAAATAACACATTGTTCTCTTCTGGGAGTTCAATTTAAAGATTCAAGATAAACAAAGTTATGTAAATGGAGGGCACTGAATCTTCAGGTACCATTACTAGTTTTGTTCATCTCATAAGTCTTCTTATGACTTGCCAGACTTGGTGCAGAGTCATCATTGACAATGTGTATACCAAACTTTTGATTCTAAAATTTTCATTACTTAAGAATACTCTCTTCTTATCATTGAGAGATTTGGAGTATTCTAATCTTGAAATTTTAAAGATACTTGAAAAGAAAATGTTGCCAGACATTTAATAAATAATTTTATTTATATAAGAGAACAGTGGCATAAATATCAAAGATTTGGAGCAGTTTTGAAAACACCATTGCAAATGTGAAAAGTTTTGTACTAAAAGCTGTGGGCATGCATCTTACAAACAACAGAAGATTTGAGGTATCTTTGCAAGTATCTAAAGATATGGGGTTGTATTATAAACGCTAAACAGTATGAAGCTTTTAAATACGAGAAGATCTCGGGCAGATTTTAAAATACCAAAAGAGCTGGGTTAAAAGTTAAAACATATCAAAAAGGGTTGGGCGTTTAGTAAATTAAATAGACGAATAGTTTTGAAAATACCATCAGTATCTCTGCATCAATTATGAAAAAGATCCAAGGTGTTATATGGGATGTTCCAAAATATCTGGAGCTATTTTGTAAAGATGTAATAAAAACAACAATAACTGAGTTTAATAATTGCGTGATAAAAAATATATTAAAATAATTACCTATTAAGGTTTCTTGGCTGAACAGATAGGCCTTTAATTAAAACACCCCAGGAAGACACGACAGAGAAACAGAGGCAGTGACTCTGCAAATTCAGATAAAAAATGGGGAGAGAAGAAGGCTCGAAGAAGATGAAGATCACCATTATACATCCAGATCTTGGTATAGGTAACGTCCTTCATCAAGCGTTCAATGAATATCCACTGAATAAACGCATTTCAGAGAGATCGAAAGCTTTTTTTTTTTCTTTACTCTGGTGTATGACGGTGGAGCAGAGAGATTGATCGTGGATGCAGTGGTTGAGCTTGCCTCGCACGGTCATAATGTTCATGTATTTACCTCTCACCACGACCAATCTCGATGCTTCGAGGCAACTCTTTCCGGTTAGTAACCATATTTAGCTTCAGTTTCAGACACAAATGTAATTTCATGTCTGAATGAATATAATGTGTATCCAGGCGTATTTCAAGTAACGGTGTATGGTTCTTTCCTGCCACGCCATATTTTCTACCGGTGCTTGTTTGTTTGCTCTTTGTGTTCTCTTGGGATGGTCTACCTTCGATGTTGTACTAGCAGACCAGGTTTCAGTCGTTGTCCCATTGCTGAAACTCAAAACATCAAAGGTATTCAATCTTTGCTTTAGTCATCGTATCTTGTTTTGGTCACTTAATTGTTGTTAATAGCAATGTTGGCAAAATAGCAGAAACTATCTTATTAAAATCTGATTTGATTTAAGTAGTTCGAATCAGTTTAAGCTTAATGAGTTAAAATCGGTCTAATTCGATCTAAATAGATGTAAATCAGTTAAATCAAGTAACAATATTAGTGTAATTCCACAAATTTTGTCTGAAATCGTTTTTTGTATATCTAATTTTTATAATTCATCAAAATAATTTTATAATTAAATTAAAAAAATTAAAATACCTTATATAAATATATACTATATCATAAATAAACAAATAATTTGTCAACGAATAGATAGGGTGCCTAGGCCGAATAGTTCCGCTAGTCGCTATGCCTATACAAAGCGCCTAATTACCGCCTATTGATTTTTATCTGCATCATCAGTTCTTTTATGCTCATTTGTCATGACCAGGTTGAATTTCCTCTCTATAAACCGCTTTGAGAAGAAAAAGAACATCAATCTAGCCGTTTCAGCTTTTGCTATTCTATGCAAACATAAGCAAAATCTAACCGATGTTGCCCTTACCGCTGCTGGTAAGTGTTCCTCTCTCTTCCACAATCTAATATTGAAAGAAGGTTTTACTGTCTGCATTCCATTGTTCAGGAGAGTAGGACGAGCGATTGAAAGAGAATGTAGAGTACTTGAAGGAGCTCAAAAGCTTAGAGCCGAGAAAGAAGGAGTTTCTAATCGAGTCAACTTCATCACATCTTGTTTAACCGCTGAAAGAAACCAACTTCTCTCAAGCTCCTTGTGCGTCCTCTACACACCACCGGTTGACGAAGGGGATGGGAAGTGAAGCGAGGAAACATGTGGTTGAAACATTCTCTGTGAAGACGTTTGGAGAGAAGTTGAATCAGTATCTTGTTCATGTACTTTCAAGTCCTAAAGAAGATTGACATTCCTTTGTTTGGTAATCATATATCTTTTTACCATACAATATAAGACGTGACAGCTAGCAAACATATACTTAAAAATACTTGCAAGACTTTCTCTGTAACTTTTCTTGATTTATACTATTTATAGTCTTGAATTTGGACAGAGAAACAAGTAACTGTGGCTTATTGTTTGCAGCTTAATCCTGATAATATTTAGAAATGTGATTCTAACGACTATCAAAATGTCAAATTAGTGAAGTTGAGAAATGGGATTCATGAGTAATCCCACAACAAAAGAATTCTCATCATCAAATAAACGAATATATAAAGCTGTGTTTCACTTTGAGCCCTTACATGGAAAAATAAATTAAAATAAAACTGAAGCAAACATATTGAGGATGGTTTGGTTGAACCGGTTTTTTCAAGAGTGTAAGGAAAATGTACAGGTGAGCTGCAACTACCTGGTGCTTGAGTTTCCAAGAGTGAGCTCAAGATCATCAGAACCACTCACCTCATGTATCCTCTCTCCTTCCCATGCCTTCACCAACCCATTTGCGTTACTCCCAAACGCAAACTCTGGAGGAGCCACAACGGCTTCAGACATTGGAACATCAGCTGTCTGAGGAATAGCCGGTGAACATGTCCCGCTTTGACCTGGTGTCCACATTCTTGACCCGCCTCCACCTCCTCCTTCTTTGAATCCAAAAGGGTTTTGTGAGACAAGGCTAAACGTTGGTGAAGCTGGTACACTTTGCGGAAGTTGAATCCCTGAGAACCATTCAGAGTCAGGGATAATTTGCTGCCTAGTGGGACTAGGAGGTGTTGAGGAGACAAAGAAAGAGTTGTTGATTTGTTGGTTCATTCCACGAGATGTCGGAGAGCTTAAAGGTGGGGTTACAGGAGCGCTTATGGAGCCTCCAGGGATGTAGAGGTAATTAGGGAGCCTTGATGATGAAGAAGCTGAGGAGGAGGAAGTTGTCGAGAGGTGTTTGAGCCATGGGATGAGTGATTGGCCATCTCCAGGTGTGAGATTAGCGAAAGAAGAAGAAGCTGGACTCATGAAGTTGGAGGAGCATGGACTGCCACCTATCTCCATACGCTCTACTGGTCTACTACTTCCCTGAAAACATATCAAAACATAACTGATCAGATGGAGACTATAGAGAAACACGAATATATACTTACTCAGTTCCACAAAAATAATATTTATGAATTGTTTACACATATTAAGAAAACAAATGAATTTTCTATCATTTTCATTATTTTCTGCTAATTTCAATTTTAGTTAAAAAAAATCTTACCAACAGTAATTTAGTAAACTCAATTAATAATTTTATAAACAGTTACAATTTACTACAATTTTTTTTCCAAAACTTTTTATCTTTGTAGAACGGACCGAATATTAAGTGGTGAATGTGTGTTAATAATTAACATCCCTAGTTAATGGTAAGGTCTAGAGATGAGCAAAACTAAACTGAAACAGCAAGTTAGTTATTGTCCCAATCAGCTAGGTCTAAGTAAAGGTTTCACATAATAAAAACTCTTTTATTAGTATGTTTCTTTAAACCGATGGAGTCAAAGGATACTGACCCCGACAGAATATCATTGGACTCGGTTCTCGAGATATGAACATAGACTTGAGAGACAATAAAGCAAAAGTGCACACATGCTTTTTCCAAACAAATCTACAGATCAAAACAGTACACTTTGAACTCTGTGCAATGACATTTTAATCAACTTTTCTGGAGATCTATGCTACTTTGCTTTTCTCTTTTGGTAGGTATCATCTGAGAATAGACTAGACCGAATCGCAAGTGAATCAAGACACTGAGAGAGAGAGAGAGAGAAAGAATCTTCTTTTAGATGAACGCATAACAAAAAGTTACACATAAAAGAATCAAAACGTTTGACTAAACGCTCATCTAACGCTAACCTACGCGCAAGGAACACGTTAGAAAGCTAGAACTTCCCCGCATGTTAGATCATGTTCCGACACTTTTTAAAGACAAAAAAGTAAAGACCGAACCTTGCGATAAGTAGTACCATCTGGTTCAACGATCCAACCAGCCTCGTTACAGAGTGCTTTAAGCACTTCGTTGTTGTCACAATGCTTAGGAAGCTCGTAGTTTCCGTACATTCTCAACCCGGTGAAGATCTTCGCCGCGATCGCTCTCCTCCGTCTCTCTCTCCTCTTGTTGTTCTCTCTCTCCCTCCACGTCGGCATCCTCGTCCCTGACGTCATCACTCTGTTTTTAAAGATAGATCAGATAGACAATTCTCAAGCTTAGCTTGAACCTTCTCTGAAACAGTACCCTCAGATCTGGAAAGATCGATACTTGCGTGCTCAGACAATCTCCGATCACTCTAAAAGTTTCAAGAAGCTTAAGCTTGTTTGAGGATAAAGGTAGCTTAAGCTGAAGGCGGAGGATCAAGATGCTCAGTGGACTCTACGGTTGTTAAATTTTCCAGTGATCGGAGGAATTGGAGAAGAAGAAGATGAAGGAGCTTAAGCTAATCAAGAACTCTCTCGTGCCAGAGGAGAAGCTGTTTAATACTTTCATTACAAATAGGCAAGACTATCCAATTTACCCTACATTTGACCCTATATTTACGAAACTGCCACTACGTGATGTCACGCGTGTCCTCCGGACCAAGCACGTGGGAACACGTATCTTTGCCCATGATTCACTCCTAATTTACGAACTAGGGATTAACCCGGGCTACGCCCGGGATTTTTATTTTTTTCTAATTTAAGTTGTTAAATTATATATATTTATGCTATGATTTATATTTATATAAATGTTAAAATGCATGTAATAATTAAAATTTATTTTTAAATTTTAACACGTTAAATTAACATATTTATTACTATTTAAATATTTTTTTATAATTTTATTGGCTATTTAGTTATCATATTTAGCAAAACTATCTTTTGAGTGTTGGAATAAATGTTTTAGAGATTTTATTAAACTGCAGAGTATTTTTGGATCGACCACATGCTCAACATTCGATTGATCCGTAAAAAGATGGTCGATCTCCTTGGCCAGGTAAGTACAATTTTAGCAAAAATATCTTTTATTTTCAAATATTAAGTATATAAATATTCTTTTTAATATTTTTTTAATTGTATTTTTGATTAAATTATTGTATTATAATGGTTATGTAAATATTTTTTGTGATGTTTGAATTTTTGTTGTTCGTATACTTAACCTAGATAATATTGATGTTTAACAATTTATTGTTTTCTGGGAATAGAAAATAATGATATATCAAAACGTATCTAATACTTGTTAAATGATAGTATAATGTAAATTACATCCATTATTTGAAAATAAAAATTTGTTGTTTTTATTTTTATTTTAAATCAGAAATTATTTTTATTTAAAAACATTATTCATATATAATATAATAGTTTAAGTTTGGAAGATTAATTTATATATATAAATTATGTATATTTTTTAAAACATAATTTAAGATATTATATATTGAGTATCTGAATAAAAGCTGAATTTCTTATCTTGAAAATCAGATATTTATATTTTTGTCTTCATGTTATACTCACCAATCCATCATTGATATTTATAACTCAGTATGTTTTTTAAAAAACTTAGTTTTAAGTAATAAACGAATTTAATAAATTAAATTCATCACCTATAATGTTTTGTAAACTATATTTGAAAATTCTCTAAAATTATATTTGAAGCATAATATTATTATTATTTAATTTAAGTTATTTTAAACATAATATATGCTAAACTAACTTAAATTATATTTACAATAAGACCATCCTAAACCGGTTAGTAAACCAAAAACAATACTAAACCAACATGAACCAATACCTGATTCGGCGAGGAAGGAAGTGTTTCGAGATAAACGCTTGAATGGTTATCAACTGAAATGGTTTGATCATGAAAGAGTTAGTATGAATATTAACAATAAAATTATAGATTAGATTAATTTAAATTTGTAAGAATACCTTTGAGTCTATGAAAAGCAATTCAATTCCCATGAATAAGTTTGGCTTTTGGAAGTTGCGGGTTTCCCAACAATGAATCCACCTAACAAAAAGTTTGTTGTTATAAAAAAATCTCATTCAATGTCATTAAAGGTTTCTGGGACGGCAAGAGTTGATAGTGAAACTATTTTTTTGCTCGAGTGCTTTGAAATTTTGCTTAATAGTGTGAGGTTGATGTGGATGGAATAATGAGTTTTATAGGGACTTTCTTGATGTAAAACTATACATTTTTTTTTTGTTTAATGTGGTATTTCCATTTTTATATAATTTACTACCATTTAAAGATAGAAGTACATTTTAAGATAGATGCTTAAATCTTAATGTACTTTTTCCATTTTTTAATATGTTTATTTCCATTTCTTATATTTTTATTTACGTAATATCTAAATTTTATATTTTTAAATAGATATTTAAATATTAATGCACTTTTTCCATTTTTTAAATTGTGTATTTACTTATATTATATATTTTACATTTTAAGATAGATGTTTAATGCTTGATGAATTTTTTCCATTTTTTTAAAAAAAAGTGTATTTACTTATTATTACATATATAATTCATATATTATATATTTACTTATTATTTATTTTCATGTATATGTATTTCCATTTCTTGTACTTTTAATTTACTTAATATCTATATTTTACATTTTTAGATAGATGTTTAAATCTTAATGTATGTTTTCCATTTTTAAAATTGTATATTTCTATTTGTTATACTTTCTATTTACGTAATATCTATATTTTAAATTTTAATATATATTTTTAAATCTTAATGTAATTTCCCATTTTTTAAATTTGGTATTCACTTATATTATATATTACTTATTATTTATTTTCTTTATATTGTGTATTTCTATTTCTTATACTTTCTATTTACTAATAATTTTATATTTTAAGATTGATTTACATTTTAAGATAGATGTTTAAATACTAATGTATTTTTTCCATTTTTTTAAATTGTGTATTTCCTTTTCTAATACTTTCTATTTACTTAATATCTATATTTTACATTTTAAGATAGATGTTTAATATTTAATATACTCTTTTCATTTTTTAATAATTGTGCATTTACTTATTATTGTCTATATAATTCGTATATTTATATATTTATAATATTTACTTATTATTTATTTTTCTATATATTGAGTATTTCTCTTTCTTATACTTTATATTTAGTTAATGTATATATTTTATATTTTAAGATAGATGTTTAAATCTTTACGTATTTTTCTATTTTTAATGTAAAACGGCAATGTTTAATAGAAGAACTTGGACATCATCCATGTACCTGGAAGCTACCTGGAAGATATCAAGCTTTTACGAAGAAGTTTCCTCAACTCAGACATCATCCATGTACCCCGAACGGAGAACCAAAGGGCGGATAGCTTGGCACGTAGTGCTAGGAAACAACCGTCTTTCGTCGTTCATATGGATGCGGAGTTACCGATTTGGTTTACAGAGTCAACATGAGTCTGTGAATGTCTTGCTGTCAAAAAAAAAAAAACTTGGACAAATAGTCAAATAGTTATATTTATGTTTTTTTTTTTTTTTAATAAAATTCTAATGTTACATTATGAAGATAACCCGTTTTTTTAGTGAACAATGGTAATCTTACACATGTTTAATGTAGTTTTTCCATTTTTTTATGTTGTATGTTTACATATTATTGTTATTTTTAAATGTAAAATGGTAATTTTACATATGTTTAATGTAGTATTTCCATTTTTTATGTTGTATGTTTACATATTATTTATTATTTTCGAAATTATATATAATTTTTTTTTTACAAAATAGTAATGTTACATTATGGAGATAAGCCGTCTTTTTTTTAGTGAAAAATGGTAATATTACATATGTTTAATGTAGTTTTTTCATTTTTTATGTTGTATGTTTACATATTATTTTCTTAAAATAAAAATGTAAAATGGTAATCTTACATATGTTTAATGTAGTATTTCCATTTTTATGTTGTATGTTTTACATATATTTATTATTTTCAAAATTATATATAATGTTTTTTGTTTTCTTTATAAAACGGTAATGTTACATTATGGAGATAAGCCGTCTTTTTTTAAGTGAAAAATAGTAATCTTACATATGTTTAATGTAGTTTTTACATTTTTTTTATGCTGTATGTTTACATATTTTTTATAATTTTCGAAAATAAGTAATATTAAAATGTAAAACTATATTTTAATGCCATGTGTCATCTTTCGAGATTATATTATATATTTACTTATTATTTATTTTTCTTTATATTGTGTATTTTTATTTCTTATACTTTCTATTTACTAATAATTTTATATTTTAAGACTGATTTACATTTTAAGATAGATGTTTAAATACTAATGTACTTTTTCTATTTTTTTAAATTGTGTATTTCCTTTTCTTATACTTTCTATTTGCGTAATATCTATATTTTACATTTTAAGATAGATGTTTAAATCTTAATATACTTTTTCCATTGTTTTTAAGTTGTGTATTTCTTTTTCTTATATTTTCTATTTACTTAATATCTATATTTTACATTTTAAGATAGATGTTTAATATTTAATATACTCTTTCCATTTTTAAAAAATTGTGCATTTACTTATTATTGTATATATAATTCATATATTTATATATTTATAATATTTACTTATTATTTATTTTTTATATATTGAGTATTTCTCTTTTTTATACTTTATATTTAGTTAATGTCTATATTTTATATTTTAAGATAGATGTTTAAATCTTTACGTATTTTTCTATTTTTAATGTAAAACGGCAATGTTTAACAGAAGAACTTGGACAAATAGTCAAACATATTTATGTTTAATGTAGTATTTCCATTTTTATGTTGTATGTTTTACTTATATTTATTATTTTCGAAATTATATATAATGTTTTTTGTTTTTTTTATAAAACGGTAATGTTACATTATTGAGATAAGCCGTCTTTTTTTAAGTGAAAAATAGTAATCTTACATATGTTTAATGTAGTTTTTCTATTTTTTAATGCTGTATGTTTGCATATTTTTTACAATTTTTGAAAATAATTAATATTAAAATGTAAAACTATATTTTATGCCACGTGTCATCTTTCGGGATAAATTTTTTCCGCTGATGTGGACGCCCTATGGAGCCTCAAAAGCTCCCTTTTATTAGTAGAGATTTGCCACATGTGCAATACTAACGTGATCCGGTTTACGAAAATGCCACGAGACCGTTTTTGCTGACCTTTGGAAGTTTCCTTTTTCACGTGATGGTGCGTCCCCGGCGTGACCATGTAGGGTCCATAAAACTGCTTATTTCATTCGCGTGGGAACCACTCGCTGCAACGGTGGTTCGATAGTCAGACGTGGCCGCCGGGCTTGTGTGTCATCCACGTTTGTCTCTTAACAGAACCTTCTCTCTGTGTGTGTTCAAAATCAAACCGGTTGTTCGAAGGTGTTTCTGTCCAACATCAATGATTCAGGCAGAGAGACAGAACTTGCCTGATCATCGGCGTTACAGACAGGACACAAATAACTGTCTTTGTTACATTTTATAGAGAAAAATAAATCTATCTAAATATCTTTTTTTTATCATATAAGGTATTAGAAGTCCAATCTATTAGTGTAAATACTAAAACATCTAGTTATTAGTGTAAATAAAATCATCATGATATGTGTCATTAAAAATATTATTACCAGTATTTCGAATGTGAAAAAGATTAGCTTTCCTCTTTGCAATTGACATGTCTATTATTTTTCTGATATAATTGGTTTCAAACCAATTCTAATAAAATAAAATGTTAAGCATAACTAATCATTCGAGCTATTTTCCTTTATTTAAATTTAAACTGTTACAATTTCTTTCTTATTACAATTTGTAGAATATTTCCTCAGCTCAAGATAATATTAAATAAACGAAATAATTGATTACCGTACCGGATCTAAACCGGAAACTTCAAAATTGTGAACCGGATTCTGTTCTGAAGTCACAACCGCTTCGCTAACAGTCTCAGTGTTTCCAATGAGGACTGAATCTTCTCAGAAAGAGCTGTGTAGAGACATCTCTGAGCATTTTCGTCAAGCTCTTCACCAGCTAAAGATAGCACAGGCCATCTAGCTTCTTGAAGAGGAGGAACCATTACATGACGGGAAGCCAAGACAGCGGTCTCAACCATCATGGGAACATCAAATTCGATTGGTTCACCAACTACAACTCGAAGGTCTTTGTTCCACAGCGGGAACGGTGGTCTTCTACCGTACAAGTACTTCTCCGGCATCACCTAAGTTAGTTAGAACATTGTAAGTAAGTAGCGAGTTTAGGAAAATGGATGCTAGAGTTAAGACATGTTACCTCGTCAAAACCACGGTGGATTATTGGCAAGACGATTGGGGTAACTGGGCAACGGGCGATGAGGCTTGCGGTTCCCCATTTAAGACGTCTTATAGGCACATTTTCTTGAAACACCTTGCCCTCTGGGAAGGTATGCAACTACTAGTCAATGATTTAAACCAAAAAGGTTAGAGTTCAGAAAATATCTCACTATTTGTTTTTTTTTTTTGTAACACTTACATATCTCACTATTTGTTCAAATGTGCAAAGTGTTCTAGCAATTGGCGCCTAGTTGACAAATCGGATATAAACGAAACAATTTTTCAAAAAATCGGCCTACACATTAAAAAATTGGTCTAGTTGTCAGCCTAAACAATAATCCTCTATACAGCGTCTAACCACCGCCTAGCAATTTCTTGAACATTAAGAGTAACTTACCCAAGATCCATCTTTTAATCGTTGGAGCGCTTCACTCATGTGTTCTTGATAGATTCCACCACCTCTAGTTATAGGTATACACTTGCCTGCTCATAAGAACTCGTTAACATTTCTCACCTGAAAAGAAGCTACAAAACAAAAGAGAGAGCTTACTTACCAGTGCGGAAGATGTAGGAGAAGACAGGGTTCTTGAAACATATGTCCTCAGCAGCAAGAACCCATCGAGCCAACTCTGGATCTAAAGAAAGAAGACCCTTGAACCCTCCCCACATTACTGGATCATCTAAACTGATTACAAGAAGAAAAAAAAATGAAATAGCTCAACATTGAGATGACAAGAAGGAAAGAATTGAGATTATTAAAAAAAAAAAAAAAGAAGGTTTTAAACTTTTTGAACTAACGTGGACATGTGATTACTAACAGTGATGAGAGGAACACCAGGTGGTCGTGAACGGACAAGAGTCATAAGAGTATCTGCATTGTGAACTTTGGTTTTGTTGCAAAGATTAGCTACTGCTCTCGCGAAAGCACCAACGGCTGTTATCACAGTTTTTCTTGGGATTCCTCCCAAGTGATCAGATCTTGCTGCCCATTCCATTATCCTCCCCATTTTAAATCTCAAGCTTCAAAGTTCTCACCTTTACACAGATCATAACAGAAGCTTAAGAAATCGAAAATGTAAGAACTTTGTAAAGCTAGTTGAACATACAACTCGATGTAAAGGTTCCGTAACTAAGTATCATTTCCTAAGCATCAATCTCTAAAACAGTAAAGACCGAGTAATCTAGGAAACTCTAAACGACAGAACTGAACTATTAGAAACGAGTCTACTTTAAGATCGAGAGAAAACTTCGAAAAAGATGAATACTTGCGATTAGAAAGGAGCGAGACCACACGATTGGTCTAAGAGGAGAAATTGAAGAAGCTTTGCTTGGGGAGAAGAAACTCAAGAGGCAGTGTTGGTCTGACTCGGTACATTAGATGAGAATACCGGTTTAGAAATAAACCGGATATTTTTGTCGGCAAATACCAAGAGATATATGTATTAAATAAACAGTTCACAGATACTAGCAGAGTTCAAGAAGCATCACTGGTTCAATACCGAGAGAGAAACACAATTACACGAGTTGGAATCCAAGGAAGGGTAGCGCGGTTAAGCATTCTCAAATCTTCACACTTTAAGACCAAGTAGAGGATGTGAAGCTTTTGGAAGTGTTTTAACTAACTAGGACTTCTTGTATCTTATTGGTAACTATTTTTCTGCAATCTGTGATCGATTTATTTATTAACAATCCTTTGTTGGTTCGTATGCCAAATCTTTATTGCTAAAAAGACAAACATAACACCAATTCCAACCTTTGAAACGATCCAGTTCCAAAGAGATGATAAACGGGAAGTATAAGAGAAATCACCCAGACGAGCCAAAACAATAGGCTCCTTTTAACTGAGATATGAGATAAATGCACTGATTCACTTGAACAAAACACACAAGACTGAAGACGTTCTTATAAACGGGATCTTGGTTGTGTAAAAAGGTATACTTCGTCATAACCCTTCCTGCAATATAGATAATCCAAATAATCTTTAAGAACATACAACAAGAGAGTTGTGTAAAGATAGTCCAAGTGGCTTTACCCTGCGTATCCACAGTACGTAGGCTTGTAGTTGTATATGAGGTTCTTCAGCACTTTTTCAGAAGATGGTCTGTTCAGTGACTTCCTAGCTTCACTGCACAAACATTCAAACAGAAAATCCATGATGAAAAAAGTACAAAACCGTTGCTGGAAACATGATGAAACCTTCTAGGTTGATTAGAGATCTTACCTGACTAAATAACTAGCAGCGTATTGTGTCACCTGAATTGCGTCAGCTGAGTGTGGAATTTGAGATGAACCCCATTCAAACGCATTTTTCTATAGATAGCAAATAAAAGTTGTAACACAATAGAGACATAAGCAGAGTCTATTACTAGTGGAATATATATATTCTACCTCAGGATGCCACTGGAAACCAGTTATTGGGTACTTCTTTGCTTTAACAGTTGAAACATAAGTCTGCATGGAAATATAGTTTAAGAATAAAAAGTCAAATCCAAGAATTATGTAGACGAATCCTTTATTCATGGTTTATAATTATTATACTACCTTGCTGTTTTCATCAATGCAGGTTGTGACGATCTCAAAGAAACTAGACAGAGCATGATTGGCTTTAAATTTTTCTGGTGTGATACCCCACTGATGAAATAAATAACAATTCGTATTAGCCAATAGATTGAATGATAATGAAGCTTCAGAGAGTTCATAATATATTCTGCTTCAAAAACTAGAGGTGACAATACGAACCCTGTGTTTCTGCATAACCAAACAGTCTGTACTGAGTTTTCTCAACAACTCTGGAGGAAATCTGCAAAATATGACACAATATGATTATGAGTAGAACAATTTTGCAAAACTAAAAAAAACTTATGAAAAAGGTATGCACCTTTGGAATAAGGTTCCTTCAATATTAACATTTTCAACGAATTGGAGACTTGACGCATTATCTTCTGCATCAAATCTTTGAAGAATGCCTCTATCCTGTTATTACAAAGACAAAGAGAGTAGATGTTTTAGTATGGAGACTGCAGGTTCCCAAAGGGCTGCACTATACTGTATTCATTCAGATCTATATTCAAAGCAAACGAGAGTTTCTAAAGAAGAAAAGAGTCACCTGACTAACGATGATAGACATAAGCTCGAAACCGAGACAAATGCCATATATTGGAAAATGCTCTCCAGCGTCATTTCTCTCTAAAGCTTTCTGTGTGAAACATCAGGTAAATATTAAATTATGTAAAGAGATCAAATTTCGACTCCATGTGTTATTTCATCTATTTTCTTAAAGATTTTTTAAACGTTTTCTCTCTTTATATTATGGTTTCCATTCTCTTTATGTTTAGTGATTGTCAATCAGGATTTTCTCAATCCTACAAATATACTCAAGTAACATGTTGAAACCAAACATATAAAGGATGACAACTTACTTTGAAGATTTTTGTAACCATGTCGAAATACTCATATTTTTTAGCCCAACCACCAGTGAATATCACACCATTGACTAGCTCTAGCTTCTGTACTTCACCAAAAAAGACACAACTAAACTGAGTTAAGCCAATGTTTTAAACACAAAGGAGCAAGGTTTCAGAGAACAGAATATGACCTTGAAGAGAACATCTTCAGGCTCGTTGTAGATGAGAGGGATGACACGTGCTCCACCTGCCTCCGCGAACTTCACGTAAGAAGCCGCGATGTAAGTCGAGGTCGTATCATTGGTCAACCGACCCGACGCTCCATCTCCAGGGTGGCTCAGTATCCCTATGACCGGTCTGTAGTTCAGTTTTGGATCCGGGGAGGAGCAAACAGGACTCGAAGAACCGTCAGCGCCGGTTTGACTAGGGAGGTATATGGAAGCAGAAGCCTTGGCTACACCGATGTCAAGGAGTAGGAATGGTAGACAGAAGCAGAGCTTCCACATCTTGGAGCCAAATGGTGAAGGATTCGCAGCGTTGACCAGGAGAGATGTGAGTGAGAATGATGATCTAGCTTTTATTTATTTATAGAACCAAATCGTGTAGTATCATGCTATCTCATCCATCATCATCTGAATCGAGTCATTGAATTCCCACGCACACACTTTTCGAAAACCAATCTGGCTTTCTTTCTAAACTATTCATTAATGCCAGAAACGTGTTTTGTACTATTTTATATTTTATGATCTGTGTGGAGGTCAATTCTCTTTATCCACGTAGATCAGATTTGATGGGAACGAGCGGTTTCTCGGAGCTACTTAACTCCGGCTATGTCGACAAAAAAGGGTAAATTCGTATAAAAGCAAACTCTATAACTCTAAACATAGGGGCTTATTGTATTAGGGATTTCATCAAATTTCAGAATTTATTTAAATTCTCCCTTATTGGATATGGTGTTCATAAAACCTCTTACAAATTCTAGGTTATTGAATTGAGTATTTGTAAAAAGCCAACCAAATCATCCCTTATTGAAAAATATGGATTTCATTATCAAAAGTTTTTTGGGATTGTTAGAAAAATAAATTTGTACGTCAAACCCAGTAAAGAAGAATACCATCTAAATAGATGGAATTTCAACAAAAAAAAAACAAAAACAACTATTTCATCCTTTCTAACCAGATGAGTTTATCGCTCTTAATAGTTGTTCTCTGACTTCTATGGAACCGACAGGTTCTAGTGCTTCCTGCTGTTGTGAGATACTTGATTGCATGTTTTAGTTTCGGTGGAAAGTTTTGTTTATGGAATTGTAATGGATTCTAATATCCATGAGAGGCTGAATGATCGGTGTACCAGCCGGAACATTTCCGACAGAAACTAGGGCTTCACGCTCAGGGTCGCTCATTCCGTTGCCTGATTCGCTGACAAGAGAGCGTCGCAGAGATGTTGCAATTGGAAGAGAAGTAAAGTAATTCGAACTATACTCATTGTCGATCTGCTGAGGGCAGTGTTCTTGGTGGAGTCTTGTCAGGTTTCTCCAAAACCGGGTACTTTACTCCACTCACTCACGTTCCTGCATCATAATATCCATGAACCTCTGGCCAAACATTATTCCTATGTCAGGATTCTCCAAAGCCAGAACTTTCGTTGTTTTTTCTATAAGCAATGCAGTTCAAACTTATCACGGAGGCTAACGGATTCAATATGAAGAATTCATTTAATCAGTTTATTCCTCTGTGAATTTTTCTATGCACTTTTCAAAGCTGAAAATATCCTGCAATGATGTATCATTTTCACGGCCATTGTCACAAATTCTTTAATCCGAGACTTGCAAATGCATATATTCAACACATGAAATAGATGCTTGAAACTCACCTTTAAGTCTATACTACAAAGTGGTGAATAAAGACTCCCACTAACATGCACTCTTCTAGTTTGAGACTTGGTCCTGTCAACAATACAAAAAAAAGATTTGAGTTGTGAGCTAAGGCACAAAACGTCTTGAAGATATATTGAGGATATTTTACCTCTTGAGTTGCTCTTGCTTTATTACTTGTCTAACAGACTCTGAATCTCTTACTGCTCCAATATCATCACGCTTCACGGAATGTGAGGATGCATCATTAATGTATCATGGATGACTTTCTCAGCTGAAGAGAGTGAGCTGGGTTTAAATTCCTTTTCCCGAGCAAACAAATGTGGATTCCTCATTAGAACACTCCCATGTCCAATCTCAACAGAGAACACTGACATTTCATTCTGAAAAAAGAAGATCTTCCTCTGATGAAAATGAGACACGGCTATTGCTGCTCTTGTAGAATTTTGTAAAGATCCGTCGTGAGCTTTTCAATAGAAGATGACTTGAATGTCCAATATATGTGCTCCCCTTTTAAGGATTTTTTTTAATTAAAAAAAAACTATCAAAACCCCCATATAAACCCTCACCCAAATCTTCAAATTCCCACAAAAATCTTCAAATCCCCATTTTTTGATAAAACCTGAAATTTTATGAAATCCCTAATACGAGTTTTTGGCTCTCCATAAACAAATCTCAAGAGTGAAACTCCAAATATAGAGTTTCACTTTTCAAAACTTCAAATTTAAAGTTTCATCTTTTTATTTGTATTTTGGTCCTTACAATTATACATCATATTTATAATTCTTAAATATATTTTTGTTTATTGTTTTAATCCTTAAAACTTTTCTATCTCATAAATATTTCAAATTTGTTTTATAAATTTAAGTTTTATACATGAAATTAAATAAAAAAATTAAAACAAGATTTATAATATTTTAAAACTAGAATTAAACAACAAGAATATTACAAAAAACCATAATAAAAACTTATTAAAAAGACACATGAAGACATAATTATTACTCAAATTTAAATATTATAACAACACTAATAGTCTGGTAAATTTGCCCCGGAACCTCCCAAATCTCAAAATTATTGTCCAAACAAATTTTATGTAACCGAAGATAATTGTTGTTGTTGCTCTTGACGCCTTTTTTGTACGATTCTTTCTTGTTCAGATCGAATGTATTCACGAATATTGACATCGTCGATAGAAACTAAGTTTTTTTAGCAATATTTTATTTTCTTCTTTTACTTCTTTAAAAGCTAACTTTTTTGCTTCATTTTGCAGTCGTAATTCAATCATCTCATGACTTTTTTTCCTGTTTGTTGTACTTTCGTTTAAAAGATCAAGGATTTTTTCGTTTAATAATATCAAACTATCAGCGGCCATATTATTACCTTAAGTAGTCTTCATGTAGCAGGATCATCTCGTTACTGGAAGAAGGAAGTATTGCATGATATAATAACGGCATGCATTATAATTCATAACATGATAATTGAGGATGAACATGATATCAATGTGCCGATAAAGGATACAAGATCAATGGCAGGAGCAACAGTTGAAATGACGGAAAATGAGGATATCCGATTTCAACAATTTTTAGCTCGTAATCTACAAATAAAAAATAAAGAGAATCATTTCTTACTTCGAAATGCACTAGTTGATCATATATGAGAGCATTACGGAAATAATTTTATGGAATAATGTAGTATTTGCTTGCAGTTTAATATTTAATTATGTATTTTTATTTATAATTTTATATTTTAGTGTAAGATTTTAATAATTAATATTTCTGTAATATTTATATATATGTACTAGTTATTTATAGAAGTTTTAAGAATTTACATTAACTATGACAAATATAAGGACCATAGCATAGAATATAAATAATTTTGCAGTCGTAATTCAATCATCTCATGAATTTTTTCCCTGTTTGTTGTACTTTCGTTTAAAAGATCAAAATTTTTTTCGTTTGATGATATCAAACTATCAGCGGCCATATTATTACCTTCAGTAGTCTTCATGTAGCAGGATCATCTCGTTACTGGAAGAAGGAAGTATTGCATGATATAATGACGGCATGCATTATTATGCATAACATGATAATTGAGGATGAACGTGATATCAATGTGCCGATAAAAGATACAAGATCAATGGCAGAAGCAACAGTTGAAATGACGGAAAATGAGGATATCCGATTTCAATAATTTTTGGCTTGTAATCTACATATAAAAAATATTTCTTACTTCGACATGCACTAGTTGATCATATATGGGAGCATTACGGAAATAATTTTATGGAATAATGTAGTATTTGCTTGCAGTTTAATATTTAATTATGTACTTTTATTTATAATTTTATATTTTATGTAAGATTTTTATAATTAATATTTCTGTAATATTTATATATATGTACTAGTTATTTGTATAAGTTTTAAGAATTTACATTAACTATGACAAATATAAGGACCATAGCATAAAATATAAATAATTTTGAAGTTAGGTTTGAAGTTTTACTTTTGGAAAAAAACACATTGAAACTTCAAATATAGAGTTTTGGAAACTTCAAATATAGAGTTTTGGAAACTTCAAAATAGAGTTCCTTTTGGGAGATGCTCTAACTAAATCTATAAAATTTAACATAAATATGGATGTTTAAGTTTCAATTGTTTTGATCAAATTATTTTTAACAATATACTCAATCTTGATACGCATCCGTGCAGATTTTTTTTATACTAAAATATTATAATTTATATAACATTATCATGTATCAATATTATTTCACATAATTTTTGTATTTTTTAAAAGAAATTATTTTGTAAACATTATTAAGTAACAATACTATTTTTCATAACTTAATGTTTCATTTCTAAAATTTGGAATTTATACGGAAATTAAATTGAAATGAACTTATATAATAGAGATGATTTTTTTTGAGCTACTATTTAAAACAACAAAACTTATTTAAAAAAAAAACTACAATATTTTGTACTTGTAAAATAATTTTGTAGTAAAAATCCTATTTGAGAAATTGCTTGAAATACACCAACTTGGATATCATTGAAAAAACAACTCAGTTAAATATATCATAATATTTGAGTTTAGGGTATAATAATTATTTTTAGAATTTATTATTTAGGTGTTGAACTTGATTTTATAAAATTCTGTAAATAATATTTATATATTTATAAATGTTTTGGGAGGGTTAAATTTGTCTTTTAATAATAGATTTAAAATATTTATGAAAAATGATAATAATAGTCATGTACATTTGATAAGTTTTCTGAATAATGGTCCAATTTAAAATATCACATATGAAATGAAGTTGTGACTTCTATTATAGATAGTTATCTATACTATTAAAGCAGGATCCTATTGTCATAATTACCTTAGGGGCATGTTTCCTTCACTAACATTGCATGTTTCATTAAGGACAATTAAGTAATATTAATAACAAATCTATATTGGGTCATTATTTTTGGATCCAGCCCAAATCAAATCTCTTTTGGGCCATTTGAGCCTATTAAAAAATCAGATTCAATTCTCACTTTTTTTTCCTTTGGGCCATTGAGTCCAAGTTCAAATAATTTTTTTTCAACTATTCTTAATTATTATTTTTTTCTTTTCTTAATATAATTTAAGCATTCATAAAAATAATTGATTTTTTTTATTGAAAAGTATAAATCTTTATTAAAAGTATATAATTTTTTAATTAAAATATTAACCCCATAATAAAATTAATTTATCAGAGTTATACCAACTTAATTCATTAAAAAAATAAAGTTTAATTTTTTTAACATAAATAGTCATTTAAAATGAAATACGATAAATAAAGATAAAATTTTTAAGTCTTTTATAAAATAAAACACAAATATATGAAAATGTGACATTTACTAAATATTTGTCAATTGAAAAAAAAAACAAAAATAAACCCGCGCTTTGAAAGCGCGGGTCAAAATCTAGTTATAATAATTAAAGTAGACATAACCAAATAATGATAGTATGCTGGTAAGAGGTAGGTTTGGAGCAAGGGGTAAAATCTATCGGCTGAATTTGGATCCGGTCAAAAACTAAGTTTGCTATTGTTTCGCAAGATGAAAATAGAGCTATGTTTTAGACTTTATTAAAAATTTAGAACTCTGACTAGTTATTAGGACTATTTCCTTTGAGAGATTAGTCGAGAGCTTTGGTCACACCTTCATGTTAAAAAATATTAAATTGGGTAATTATTTGATTTACTTTGTATGAATTTTAAAATAAATTAGAGATTGGTCCGCACTCCCGTACCGACGTTTATTTTTACTTTTTATAATCTGGTCTTTTGTTTTTAATAATTAGTGCTATATATTTTACATGTGTCATCATATATTTGATTATATAATCATTGGATAAACCATGTCGCATTGTTCCATAAGATTTTGAAATTGGAAAAATTGTTTTTTTAGGCCAAAAAATGGAAACTATGTTCCAATTGACTAATTTTATATACTTTATGTCTCATTAGGCTAATTATTTTCAAAATGACAATAGTACCCTTAATTTGAATTATAAATTCGAAATTACAATTAACAAAACAATTGTCAAATATTAAAATATAATAAATAATTAAAGTAATTAAAATAAAAAAACATTAAAATCCTAAAAAAAAAAACTAAACCTATACTTTATGTCCCACAAAAAAAATTCTGAAAAATTGAATTTATTCATATATAGAAACTGAATATTTCCAAATATTTTATTTTCATATATATAGTAATGTGTAGACTTTGATCTCTATAAGTTTTAGATTTACAGTAAATCTGTAGAACTCGTTTTCTACAAGTTTTTATATCTATAGTAATGTGTATATTTCAATTTTTACGAGTTTTAGATTTATAATAATCTGTAGATTTCGATTTCTACATATTTTAGAGCGATAGGTTAAGTGCAGAATGTGTATTATAAATATTTTTAGAGTACTATTATCTGCGTAGATCACGTATCTAAACTAGGTGTGGGCGGTCGGATACCTTTTCAGGTTCAGGTCTGGTATTTTGGATTTTTGGGTATTTTCGTATAGAGGTGTAGAACCCGTTTGGGTATTTTTGAACTTCAGGTCGGGTTCGGGTATTTTCAGTTCGGATTCGGTTATTTCGGATCGGGTTCAGATATTTAGATTTGAAAAAATATATTAAACTTTTTATTTTCATTTTTCTTGTATTTAAAAATATAAATTTCACTTAACTAATTTTTATTTTTAATAGATTGAATGATTAATAGATTTGGACATAACATTTTGAAACTAAAAAGACATTAGTTTGGTTATTGTTTTTAAATTTTGGATATAACTTTTTGTTAATTCTTGAAATAAAAAGTTTGACATGCATTTTAAGTGAGTAAATCATTTTCTCTGTCATTGTATGTACATCATATGAACTTAAAATATATGTAGTATCAATATAAATATTTTATATAAAATGAGAGATGTAAACTAGAAATATAAGGTTAATTATACATATGTTTGGTTATCTTCGGATATCACCCGTTCGGGTTCAGGTGCGGTTTCGGATATCGGGTAAAATGTCCACCCCTATTCTAAACATAATAGATTCAATGAAAAATGGATATCATTTTCTATTTCGTAGAATGTCAATTCTACTTTATGTAGAACAAAATCTGAAATTATGATTTAAACATTTTTAAAACTGGAAAAATATCACTAAGTTCATATAGGTATTTCATCAGTAGTTACTATTATTTCCAATCTTTTTTGTTTGTAAAACTATTTATTTAATTTATTTTCTAAAATACTAAAGAGCCTTAGAGACAAAAATGGTACAAAATAGTAATTAGTCTAATCGGACATAATTATCATTTTTTGGCATAGAAAACAATTTTCCCTTTGAATTTTATAATTCTAGCAAGAAGGATAAGGGATACCACAAGTTACTAAAACCATGTGAACATTTGCAGATGTAACATACTGAGAAAACAATGGATTTTGTATGTAACCACACAAACACGACTCTTCTTCTTTCAGTTTTCCGCAGCATTCAGCGGACGGTTGACTTCCGGATTGTAATGCTGGTATGCATGTTATATGTTCTGTCGAGTTGCATGCCACTTTCTCTTCCAAGACTTCTTTGGTCGGAGCTGAAGCCGATACAAGGACTATCACAAACGCGATGCATACTACTCCTGTGAACTTCATGTTTTGGAAGCATAGCGACCTTTTCAACCAAATTCTAGTTATTATTATTTGTTTTAAGAATGTGTGAGATGTTGTTTTTGAAGTCTTGATAGTTAAGCTACTTATATAGATGGAGGCTGGAGTAATATTTGTAAGAGGCTGACGTTTTAGGTAGTGTATTTTGAAGTTTTGACTGTAAGCTTTTTGTATCAATGCGAAACATGTTACTTTGGTACTCTATGCGAGACATGTTCCTTACAAGAAAACTACATAATAGGAAAATATTATCAAATTTTGCAAAGAGTCATATATAATATCTAACTAGTAACAAATGAAAATATATGTTCATAATAAACCATCAGTGCTAATTTTTTTTCTTCTAAAATGTTAATATCATTAGAAATGAAAAAAAGGAGTTTGCAAGAGTTGCAATCCTACAGTCAATACTTCCAAGCAAAAAGAATAAAAACAAGGAAGCATTAAAGTGAAAACAAGTTAAATAGGTAAACGCTATACATACTTAGGCTAGCCAAATTGACAAGAGAGAAGTAAACTTCCTCCTGCCTCGTCTTCTTAGAATTATGTTCCTCACTTCTCGATCTATTATCCTGAATACCGTAGCAGCTGGATACAGAGTATGGTTGTGGACGATATAAAAGTTAAAGAAAATATCTGCATGGACATGTGGGTCAAAATCTAGTATAACACTAAAATATAAATCATATATATTTAAAACATTTATCAAAATTATACATTTATAAAATAACAAATACAGCTGTACGGATGTACGGATCAAACTCTAATATAGTTGTTATAGTAAGTCAAATTAGGCGTAACCAAATAATGATAGTATGATGATGGTAAGAGGTAGGTTTGGTGTAAGGGGTAAATCTATCGGTTGAATTTGAATCCGGTCAAAAAGTAAGGGTCTATTGTTTCGCAAGATGAAAATAGAGCTATGTTTTTGACTTTATTAAAAATTTAGAACTCTGGCTAGTTATTATTAGTACTACTAGATTTTTTTTCCGCGCTACGCGCGGATAATGGCTAAAACAAAGTTTCCGATCATTTTTTTACATATATTTTTATTGTTTAACAAAACTTATAGTTGAAAAAAAAAGAATGTTAGAGTAAATAGAAAAAATAGTGATTGATAGAATCATTGTAGTTAACCAAGTGGTTGTTTGATAAGTACTATTAGTAATGAACAAAAGTTTTACAAAATAATGTTTTTATAATTTTTTTAACAAAAAAAATCATTTTATTTTGGTATAAATAATTGTATTATTTTCAGTTGTTGTTTTATATTTTCCATTCTCAAAATGTTGGAAGAAAATAATCACTATCATAATCTGAAAAACATTTAGGGTATATCTAACTAACAAAACTAACTATACATATGAATTGAATTTTATGTAAATTTAACATATTAATATAAATTTAAGATTGTATATATTTTGTTGTTATCAACAAAGATTTTTTTTAATTATTTATAAAGTGGACGATATTAATTTTATCCCATCAATATTTTGGAAACTGGATCGGATATTGGCTCGGTATTTTAATTGAGTCAATAGTCGGACCGGTTCTGCCGGATTTTAAAATTTAATATAATTTAAGTTTAAGTAACTATATATATTTATAATTATAAAATTATTATTTTTAGAACTTATATTTTTGTTAGAATCTAAAAATGATATGAAAATAAAATGAAAAGTTCTAAATAATATAAAATATATTGAAAACTAATTTATTTAGATAGATATTAAAAGCTAATATAGATTTTTTTTATTAATGTAATCTTGTTAAAACATACAATTATTTTTAAATTGAATTTTTTTAAAGCAACGAATTTAATATCGATCTGCATCATTGGTTTAGTGAGTGTGACCAAGTTTTAAGCGAATTTGCCGGTTTTTAGCACAGTTTAAATCCGGCTAAAAAAAAGTTTCCAATCATTTTTTACATATATTTGTATTGTTTAACAAAACTTATAGTTGAAAACAAAAGAAATAGAATGTTAGACTAAATAGAAAAAAATAATGAATGCTAAAATCATTGTAGTTAACCAAGTGGTTGTTTGATAAATACTATTAATAATGCACAAACGTTTTATAAAATAATGTAATTATATTTTTTTTTTATCAAAACGTTCATTTTATTTTGGTATAAATAATTTACATAATAATTAGTGTAATTTTTTTCAGTTATTGTTTTATATTTTCCATTTTCAAAATGTTGGAAGAAAATAATCACTATCATAATCTGAAAAACATTTAGGGTATATCTAACTAACAAAACTAAGTATACATATAAATTGACTTTATATAAATTTAACATATTAATATAAATTTAAGATTGGTTATATTTTGTTGTTATCAATAAATTTGTTTATTTTAATTATTCATAAAGTGGACGATATTAATTTTATCCTTGCCACCAATATTTTGGAAACCGGATCGGATATTGGTTCAGTATTTTAGTTGGGTCAATGGTCTGACCGGTTCTGTCGGATTTTAAAATTTAATATAATTTAAATTTAAGTAACTATATATATATGTATAATTATAAAATTATTTTTTTGTATAACTTTATATTTTTGTTAGAATCTAAAAATGATATGAAAATAAAATGAAAAGTTCTAAATAATATAAAATATATTGAAAACTAATTTATTTAGATAGATATTAAAAGCTAATATAGATTTTTTAATGCAATCTTGTTAAAACGTACAATTATTTTTAACTTGATTTTTTTTAAAGCAACGAATTTAATATCGATCTGCATCATTAGTTTAGTGAGTGTGACCAAGTTTTAAGCGAATATACCGATTTTTAGCACAGTCTAATTCCGGTTAGAAGAGTGAGTCACATTTCAACCGGTAGGTTTGGTTTTCCAAACAATGCTAGCCGCGGACCATCGCTTTTAACAACCAAACTACGTAATCATTTTAGAAGTAAACATTCATTATGAACTTATGTCAAAAACCATATACATATTTAACCAAGTTGTGTTATTTATTGTTTTTAATCATTTTTCAAAATTTCTAGTGCCATCGATTTTCTTATTTTTTAAGTTTCCAAGGGCTCTCCAATCTGAACCAAATGGTATGCATGGAATAGATCAAAATATAACTTTATAGCAAAGACATAGAAATCAGTGTGTCCACCATAATTACACATTTAAGAAAAGATAATCATTTGAACAAAAAAATACTAATCTTCTTTTGTTCAAACAGAAAAGATAATCTCGTTATATATAAACTTTCACAGGTTGAGCTTGTTGATTCAACTTGCATAATGGTACACTATCTTCTCTGTTGGCTCACAACCAAAGCATCTGAAGACTCCGTTTTGTGCTTTCTTCATTTTACTCTGTTTGTTAAATTATAAAACACGAGTAGATGTGAAGCATTTTTTTTTGTTGAACTGTCCTGGGTTGATCAACCATCAAAAGAACCCGTCAGTATAACTTCTGAGGCTGACTTAGGCTGTACTGTGGATGCAGTTCAGAGTAGCCATAAAGCTCTCCTAGCATGATATTTTCTCTGTTTCTCTTGTACAATCATTTGTGTCTCTAACAGAAAAAGAAGTTGACCAATATTGTGAGAGACAATAGCATAAGCTTCCTCTTTTTGGACATCATCAATGAGCAAAACATATCCATGAAATTATAAACCAAAAATAAGCCAAATGCATATTACTGATAGAATCGTTACTATTTTAACAGGAAATTATGTAGGGAATAGAGAAATGTTTCGAGGTCCCATCTGGTCGAGCAATTACATTCACAACTTTATCAGGATGAGACCTTAGGGATTGAAGAACAGAATAAAATTCTGACTGAAGATTCGGGAGGATGAAACAACATTCCATGCTTATTTGCCATGTTCCAGAAGATACACTGCACCTGAAAGTAAACCTCTTTATCGTATAATCCAATTTATAAATCAAGAGATAAGAAAAGACTAATGAACCAGTCAAATCAATCTAGAGGAAGAAGAAGAAGAAGATTACTGAGCAGAAAGCCGACTTAAATGCTGATAAAGTTGAACCTCAAAATCAGGTAAAGTAGCTTTTCGTGATTAGATTCTTGGAGTCGCTATAAACTTTCACTTGGGTGTCAAAGGAGAAAGCCAGTGGGCCGACAGCTCCAGTAATGGTTTCATTGGTGGAGATAAGCCACATTGTTGGCATTTTCACCATGAAACAGAGCTTTTCTCTGCTCACTTCCTTCAAAGTTTTTGCAGTCCAAGCATTAGCAGTTCCCAGAACAAAAAATGTTTGCTTGAAAGTACTCACAATACTTCTTAAAACATCCTGATTTCTTACAGTGACAACACAACTTCACCAATATCCTCCTACAAAAGAAAAATCTCTCATTGTACCTTAGAAGCTAAAAGAACTCCCCAGCAATCTAACATAAGTTCACAGAAGTCTTCCAACAATATTGAAAATGTAAATGCTTTTTTTTTAAAATCAGTAGCACTGCTAATCCTCAAACCACGTACTCTTTTATCTTTAACCCCATGTGGACGGACTGCTAGCAATTTTCGACCTGAACGCATTTAGATTCCATTACCGAGTTGCTTCAATATCTCAATCTTTCAGGTTCATTGTCAACGTTGTTTGAACGATTGACACAGTTACAACCATCACAATATGTTCCGAACACAAAGCTTTCACCGTAACTGAAAAGATACATGAGAGTGTAAGTTTACAGAGGTTCAAAGTAAAGTCGAACCAGAAACTATAGGAACGACAGCAGGTAAAGGGAAAATATGAACATGCAATAGCTTGAGTAACCGTAAAGATGAATGGGAAGACTTGCAGTTTCAAGCAACGTCCGTGCGTACAGTTACACTGCTAACTTACAATATTTGAGTTAACATCATCTCATCAGAACCACCAGTGAAGATTGAGTTTTAGGTCTTTTCTTATGCAACATAAGTCTAGAGACGTGGAACAACGGACCCAAAATACATCAGAGTGATGAAGAATTGTGCTTACTTCCAGAAACATACTGAAAGCTGCCACAAAAATCAAGGGTTTTAACATAAGATTGTTAATAAAAGGTTAAACGTAGGGATCCTATCTTTTGCAGACTAAAAGACCTGAAAATCTTAAAGCATACTTAGAGTTTACTAAAAGTATACAATTCTCCAAGGGCAATATCTTCCTGTAAAGAAAAAAGACATGAGCAGGAACAATAAAAGATGATAAACAGTGCAATGCGATCCTGATATATTTTGCAACAGTCTGATCCTTGAGGTGATGAATTAAGGGAAGCATTTTTACCTTTTATCAATTGTCTTTTTTTTTACACGTCTGCTATGTTCCTCTTTTCTCTTTTTGGTGGATTTTATCATGAAGTCTCCTCAGTTTCATATTATCATACTTGAGCCTGCTCAAACTCAAAAATGATAACAATATTAAAAGTGAAAATGTATGATAACAAAAACAAAAACCTTTGGAAGAGGAAAACGCACTGAGGAAGCAATATTTTTAAGGAGAGAACAATAAGTTTCCTCACAACAACCAAATGGTTCAGAGAAGTTGTGTAAGAGACCCCTACGAAAACCTTCATTTTTTTAGGTTTGACTTTCCCCCATTAAACCTTGTTAGCAAGCCTTCCGACTCTCTCTGCTGAATCATAAGTGCACAAAATCACGGCTTTCTGCTAACAAATCAGATTTTTATTTTCATGTTCAGAGACAAAACAAAACAAAACAAAACGCTCTAATCTTAGTGCTTAATTTGAATCAAATAATTTTACCATGAAACCATCAGAGAGTTCAGAGGAGAGAACATCAATTAGATATTTAACATACAATTACCATGGTAACAATGCCCACACGGTAACTTCTTAACGGTTTCACCAATCACCATCCCATGTTTACACACAGCGAAAACAACAACCTTCATCATCTTCATCAGAACAAACCTCGAAAGTCTCCAACGCCTCAATCGTCGATTTAGCAGCCAGCGGTGCTCTTCTCCTCCCACCACCTTCGCCACCGTCTCCTTCCGCTAAATTCTGGAGCAGCGCCTCCTAACCAGCTCCGTTGTCGACGTAATCAGCCGCGTTTCCTGAATTATCCTTGATTGCCATTAGAATCTCGGCCCAATCGAGAATCCGGTTCTCGATCGCGTCGTGATCGGGAACACCTCCCCTCGATCTTCTTCCTCCTCCTCTTCCTCCTCATCGTGTTCATCCTCATCTTCGATTTCGTTTCTGCTATTAATCTCCAACCCTCCTCGTCCTCCGGTTACGTCCGGTTATCGATGGCGTCGTGATCGGGAACACCAGGTAACCAGACTCATCAGATAAACCTCATTTGTGTAAATCGAGTTGTTCTGAATTCACTGGTGAAAGGTTTTATTAAATAAGAGGAAAAGAAAGAGAGGTGAAAGAATCGGCAACGCTCAAAGAAAATGGAGAAGTGGAGAAGACGAAACATATCGACAGTTTTTGTGTTGAGTAAGTGACGTGGTAAATTAGAAGCATTTGATTGGTAGAAATTTTAGTCTGACGTGGATAGCCTCCCTACTCCTCATATAACCCTTTTAATATAGTATAGATTTCCTTTGTATGACTTTTAAAATAAACTAGAGATTGATTCGCATTCTCGTGTGGGTGTTATAACTTTTACTTTTTTTTATATAATTGGTATTTTGTTTTCATGATTAATACTATATATTTTATATGTGTCATCATATAATTAATTGTATAATTTAAATATTTTTAGGTTCCTATACATCAGAATCGAATCCGAAGGAGATCAAAGTGGTATTCCTTAGAGATGGAAAATCTGACCGCCGGGTTTTATTAATTTGCAAATTATTCCTGAACTAGTTAAAAGAATGAAATTGGCTGATATTATGACGATACTCGGTAGCAAATCGGGTAATATAGTTACTTTTGGTTATTTGATATTTTTAAATTAATATGGTTACTTTTGGTACAAATATCCTAACATGTTTCAAATACATTAGTTTTTGGATATTTTTAGGTTTCTATACATCAAAACCAAATCCATCCGGACTTGGGAAGACCCGACTCTAAACCCATAAAACCCGAATGAAGACTAATTTCAAAACCCAAAAAACCCGATACTCAAAAGAAAACTCGTAGTTGAACATGTTACTCGAATGTCCATACCTAATTGATTATGTAAGCAAATAAAAAGAACTCTTTGTCAACCATTTTGAATTCTTGTCACAAATAAAGCAATTTCATTCAAATATGTCAAATTATTATTGTTAATATGTAAAACAAATGCTGTTGAAATATTATAATAAAGATAATTAATGAAGTAGTTAAAAGAGTGAGAAAAGAAATGTAAGAGTACACACAGTTTGATTCCCATTGGCCATCCGAGCTGTCTTAAATGGTAAGAATATGTAGCTGTTGCGGGACTTGTGGGATTAGTTGGTTGACCTCAGTCGCCGGATACAAACGATTATCAATAAAAAAAAAAGATATCTATTTTGAACTTCTGTAATAAACAATGTCGATTTATTTAGAAAATATAATAAATGAAGTGGTTAGAATTAATTAAAAATGGAATAAAAATATATAATAAATCAATTAAAAATAGAAAAGTATTGTTTTGTACTTCAGTTTTAATAGAATACAAGATCTTGACCCGCACATCCGTGCGGGTTTTTTTCCTTTCTAAGCTAAAATATTTTAAATTTATATAACAAATTTATCAAAAACTTGGTGTAATTTAGTGTTATATTTCTATAATACCTATGTTTATGTGACTTATATATTATTACTATAAATTTTGTAAATTTTTTATTTATGTAAAAATTATTATGTAACAATACTATTTTATATTATTATGGTGCAATACTATTATACATAATATATTTTTTATGAAAAATGCTTTTTTTTTATGTAGATCCAATTTAATTTAACTTCAATAACTGTTTTTTGAGATACTGGTAAAAACAATATTTTTTAAGAAAAATTAGCTACAATATATTGTACTTCAAAATAATTTTGTAGTAGTGATCTTATTTGAGAAATTACTTGAAATACACTAATTTGGGCAAAATAGTTTTTATTTTTTAATTGGAAATAGAAATGGATCTATCTAATAAAATAATTTTTAAAATCTTTGCAAAATGTATTTTAGAAAATTAATCATTTAAATTTTCATTACCATTAAAATATATTTAATAATATTTTTTATAATTTTAATTTTTTGCTAATAAATGAAAACTAAATTAAATTTTAATTTCTAATTAAAGTTTATTATATGTAAAAATTTGAACTAAGTACTTATTTTAAGTAAAATTTTAAATGATTCTGAATTCTTTTTAAAAGTATTTTGATAGAATTTTCTTAAAAATATTTATTTGTATTTCAAATAAAAAAATGAAGATATTAAAATCATGTCTATATGAATAATGTGTATTATAGCTCTCTTGAACTCTAGATGAAAGAATACGGTTTCTAATGTTCCTTTTTAATTAAATAGCTGAAATTAAATTAGAAAAATATCACATGTTAAAAAAAAGAAGCATATGTTTAGGAAGGAAATCAGGAAAAGATCTCATTAACCATACATTTACTTAGTTATTTAGGAAAAGAAAAGACTAAAATGTAACCACAATTATTGTTATGATATTATTATGCAAATAGAAAATTTCATTAAAGTAATTATCTAGGAGAATGTCCAATTTAAAAATTCACATATGAAAAAAATTGTGACTTCTCTTTTAATATATAAGATATATAGATAAATAGATAGATAAATAAATATTCTTTCTGAGCAACCGCCCTCACCAATTAGGAATGGACATTTAAGATTGTTAGATAGTTATTACAACATTGGTTAGGTCATCTCAAGTAACATAGCCTTTACGCTTTGGCCATCATTTAACTTCCTACTAGATCATTCTCTTCTTTCTTATTTGCGTTTGTGTCTGTCTCATCCCAGACTACCTCAGTTACTATTTTCAGTCAGAAAAGGATTGTATAGTAAGAGACATTAACTTCTCAACCTAGAACTAGGGCTGTTCAATCTGGTTTAACCAAACCAATTAAAACCGTACCAAACCGAAATAGAAAAAGTGATTTGTATTTAGTAATGCCGAATATTCAGAATATGGTAATACGGAATATACCAAATGGATATTGTTTTTAAGAAACCGCAGAATATGGAAATAGTTTGGTATATAAACCTATCAAACCGAATAAACCAATCAATTAAAATATAGTAGCATAATTATATGTAGATCATATAATATAATTAACGATATATACATAAAATTTATTTTATAGATATGATCTTCATACTTAAAATTTTGATTTCAGTAATTTAATATTTTATTTTTTGTTAAAATTAATTTATTTTAAATTTTTATGAAATTAAACATAAAATAATTTTTTACTTTTTGTTGACAAATATGTGTGCTAATATTTAGTTATTTAATAATATTATGGATTACTAATTTTTCTCATTATTATTCTATAAAAACTATTATTATTATTAACTTAATATTTTTACTAATCATTTTAAATAGTTAAAGAAAAAAAGAAAACATATTCTATTTAAAAACTGAAATATCTTCATGTTATAAAGCTGATATCTTATCATATAAAGTAAAATTCACAAAATCTTATAAAAGATAAATATATTTACGATTTTTTGGTATAAAACTGAATAAACCAAAAACCGACAATATCTAAACCGAACCAAACCAAATTTGATATGGTTATAACATGGTACCTATTTCTTATAAACTGAATTACCAAAAAACTGAAAAACCAAACGGAAACGAACCTATATCCAGATTGGACACACCTACCTAGAACTCTCGTTTATTAACTCTTTGCTAAAAGCCTAAAAGCCATGCATGAGTATACTTGTTTTTTTGTTACTAGTGAAACAGATATAAGGGAAAAATTGCGACGTTGTTCAAAAAAGGAAAAATAGCATATGAAAAACAAACAAATAACCAACGTGAGTTCTTCTGTATCTGTATGATTGGACTTTACGATTCAACATATAGATATAAATATTAGATGCTTAAGTTTTAATTGATTTCACCTAATTTCTCCAATAATAATAATAATTTCATCTATCTATCTATCTATACTATTATTTGCGAAGTAAAATTTTGGAATCGAGCTCCCACGTTAATATCGTTAGAATGGTTAATATCGTTTGTACCCTTAATGAATAAAATGTACAACTAAATTAAAAAAAATAAAAACGAAATTTTAATTTATTTGATTAGATAATTGATTAAAATTAATAATAGTAAGAATTATCCAAAATCTGATAATATAATTTTAAAAAGAGATAATTTTTGTATATATTGTATTGTTATCTGAAAAAGTCTTTTAGTAAAAAGTTAAAAACATGAATTATATATAAAAAGTTAAAAACATGAATTATATAACTAAATATTAATCAAATAAATTCTTAATTATATAATTAAAATAGAATATTGAATTATCCAAAATATAAAAATATAATTAAAAAATATAATTTCTATATATATATTGTATTGTTATCTGAAAAAGTATTTTAGTAAAAAGTTAAAACATAAATTATATAATTAAATATTAATCAAATAATTTTTTTAATTATATAATATTAAGTTATTTTAAGATTTATTTTAGTATAATGAATATCATGTACAAAAAACTTTTCAAAAATTATGAAAATGTTTAAGCCCGCATCGCGGACAAAACACATAGTTATCCAAATAAAGATTACTTGATTTTTTATAACGAGAATTATCATTTAAAAAAAATGCAAGGCTGCTCAAAAAAGGAAAAAAATGCATTAAAAAGCCAAACCGTCATATAAATAAATTTATAGTTAAGGATTTTGCCATGTAAATCTATATATATAAAACCAATTCATGATAGGAAGTGGACGTACACTCCTGTTAGAAATCAGTTAAGGGTTTACATATCTCTTTATAAACAACTCTCAACACACACTTTTCTTCTCAAACAAAGAAAAAAAAGAAGAGAAGCCAACGAGCGTTTTTATGGATTTCGATCTCAACATGCCCCCGTATACCTTCGTGAAGACACTATCTGCAAGTGATGTCGGTAGTCAAAGCCGACTTATGCTGCAAAGAAGCGACGCCGAGAACCACATCTTGAGTCATCTGTCTGAAGAAAACAATATAGCAATCCAAGCAGGCGAAGGAGTCATGATTAGAGTGTGCGACCGCAACTCAGACACTGAGCATGTGCTTGTTCTAAAGAGAATGGTAAACACAACAGGAAGCTATGTTTTAAACGGTGGATGGATTAGAGAATTTGTCAATAGGAGAGGTTGGAAGGAAGGACAAAAGATTGGACTCTTCTGGAATAGCAATAAAAACAGTCTCGATATTTATATGCTTCATCCTCCTCCTGCAGATAAAAAAAATCCTAACTAGGTGGAAAGATCTTCTTCTCTTCTGAGGACCTACCTAATATACATCTAGATGTCTTTGTTTTTGTTTTTTTTTTCCAGGGTTTTTTTTTTAATAAAGCCTAGACATGACTATGTTTGTTTACCCAAAACGTTAATAATTCATGGTAAAATTCGAACTTAGAATTCGCGGGTTTAGGTTTTATCCCAAGTTTTTTCTCTTATCACCATGTTTGTCTTTCTTTTGTTATCCCACCCCTTTTTATCAACTTTTAGTTATTCTTTAAAGCTTTCAATAGGTCAAACTAAAACTTAATCCCTTTTCTAATCCTTCAGTCACCGAATTTATCTCTTACGTTTTCGATTCATTCTTTGACTTTTATGTTTTTGGTATTTTGATTTCTATCTATATTAATCCCGTTTAGAGCACCATTAACCCTAGCACTCAAATTGGAGTGCTTAATTTTTTTCTTTCTCTGATTTAAAAAAAAAATTAAAAACGAACCAATCGCGGCAGCCACGTGTCAGTGGGATCCGCGAAACAGGGTTAACACCGGTGCTTAATTAGGCAGTAGAAGCATAGGTGCTTAATTTTTGAGTGGATCCTACCCACTATTATATATTAACTAGATTTTTAACCGCGCTACGCGCAGATAAAATATTATATGTATTTCTCAATTCTAAAAAAATAATGTATAATATTGTATTATATTATTTAAAGAATATAAAATAAAACTACATAACATAAATATATATTTTTAAATTTTCTTTGTGGAAATCATTATGTTGTTTGATTGTTGTACTTGATTCACATATTTGCATAGTTATTTGTGATAGATGAATAACTATAATTTTATTATCAATAAATAATATATATTTATTATATAATATAAAAAAATAAAATTATTTACTTTTAAAACAAACTTGTCTTATGTTGGGGACTCGGTTATAGACATATCATATTCGAATGAGACATTTTTACAGTTATCAATCTTCTTAATAGTTAAGAAACAAATCTGAATATCAAAACAATATCTCATACGATCTCTTTGTGGAATAACTGCTCTGAAGAAATTGAATTTATGCATCAAAAAAGACTGGAAATGGATGTGCAGATGTGTTATCTAAGTCAGCTTTACAAAATACTATTCATAGTTCATATATCATTTATGTCAATCCTATTTTTTTGTCCATCCTTTCTTAAACATCTTGAAATAACTGATGCTAATTAATAATAAACTTTTGGCTGGCAAAAAAAAATCAAATTTATCTAATTATAGCTTAATTTGTCTAACTAATATATATGTATTTCTCAATTCTAAAAAAATAATGCATAATATTGTATTACATTATTTAAAGAATATAAAATAAGACTACCTAACATAAATATATTTTTTAAATTTTCTTTGTGGAAATTATTATGTTGTTTGATTGTTGTACTTGATTCACATATTGGCATAGATATTTGTGATAGATGAATAACTATATTTTTAATATCAGTAAATAATATATATTTATTATATAATATATGAAAAACAAAAATATTTACTTTTTAAACAAAGTTGTCTCATGTTGGGGATTCGGTTATAGACATATAATATTCGAAAGAGAAATTTTTACAGTTATCAATCTTCTTAACAGTCAAGAAACAAATCTGAATATCAAAACAATATCTCATACGATATCTTTGTGGAATAACTGCTCTGGAGAAATTGAATTTAGGCATCAAAAAAGACTGGAAATGATGTGCAGATGTGTTATATAAGTCAGCTTTACAAAGTACTACTATTCATAGTTCATATATCATTTAAGTCAATCATTTCTTAAACATCTTGAAATAATTGAGGCTAATTAATAATAAACTTTTGACTGAAAAAAAATCAAATTTATCTAATTATTGCTTGAATATTTTATTAATATTGTCTAAGAAGCTTTCAATTGATATCATAGTTTAATTTTTATTAGTTTTTTTTGTTAATTTTAGAGTTTTTTTGTATTTAAGATTTTTTTCCATATTAAGCTTATATTTCTTTCACATAATATATATGTCATAAAAATTACCATCAAATCAGTTTTACTTATTTAGTATTTTGTTTTTAATGAAAATATATTTTTTAAATAATTTAATTTAAAATAAAATTATATATTAATTTGTTGTAATCTAATAATTTGATTGATTTAATTAATTTGCTTTGGTGGATAACTTAAAAAGCTTTCATATGAATCGGGGAAAACAAGCTTATGTTGTTATATTATATTTATTTGTGTATATGAAATCTATATATAATGCTAGTGTAACAAAGAAAGAACATTATTTTTTGTAACTTCAAAAAGATACATTATTACAATTTGAAATTATTCAAAATTGAATAAAATGGTAACTAAATAAATCTAATTGTTTTTTATCTTGTTTAGTTGGATTCTCATGAAAAGAAATCAATAGGTTAAACAAATGTTTCAAAATTTGTTGTGTTATTGTTTTGTTTATAAATTATATAATTTATTGAATTGATATATTTAATTATTGCACCATTAAATAATATTTTATTAACACATTAGAGAACTATGTTTTGAATTGTTTTGTCAAAATTGTACAAGAATCTATGCTTTTTCATATTTGTCACGAAAATTTATATGTTAAACTTACTTTTACAAAATTCTTAACTTTGTCACAAAAACAAAAATCTATGATTTTTCATATTTGTCAATGTTCTCACACTTTCAAAGAATATATTAGCTTAGTCACTTACTTATTTTTTTTTACAAAATAAAGTATCGGAGTCTTGAAAGTTGAATTCATATTATTGTAAATGTACATAAGAGTTTATGATTACATATTTAGTGATTCTTGTATATGTGTCCAAGAAAGTTTCAATGGCTTAGTGGTATTTGACCTATATTTATGTCATACTAACCCGGGTTCGATCCTTTCCTTTGCATTGTTTTTTCATTTTTTACGAAAACATAAATGAAATAATCTGGCAACTTCAGACGGTCTGATTGGACGATTTTTTGTGCCTACGTGAACACTCTAAGAGGAGCTTATATCCTCCTTTTAGTATAGTATAGATTTTTTTGCTAAGCTCCCTCTCTAAGCATCCCCATTAATGCTGTTCTTAGGGTTTTAGGTTGTTTTGGTTTGCATTTTGCTTTTAACTTGTTCATCGTGGCTTCACAAAGCTAATAATGAACACAATTGACAATATTTTTTTTTTAATTATGAGAAGTGTTATGGTATCATAAAAACTTTTTGAAGTCCACCTACTAATATACATATATATGAACTAGTTATTTACCTTAGACTCTAATATCATGGTATTGTTAATGTTTCGCTAAAGTTATCTCTACTGTTTCTGTGTGGACAAGACCATTAGTTTTTTTTTCTTTTTTCATATGTCAAAATTTCTTGTATATATGATCTACTGGTTTCAACCAATTTAGTAAAATGATTTTTTGTATTGGCCGCTTATTAGATCATACAAATCTTTAACAAGAATGTACATATTAATATCACTCTGGGCTGAGGCACATGTAGTAAATGATCCACGGAGGGGGAATCAGGTACAGATCACTTCCACATTAGCGACGTCAGGAAGATAGTGTTTCATAGATGGATCATGGAAAGATAAGGATTTATTTTCAGGGCAAGGATGGTATAGCACTTTACCGGGTTTTGATGGTTTATTAGGGGCAAGGAATGTAAGGGCATGTGTATCACCTCTTCATTCGGAGGTGGAAGCCTTAATTTGGACAATGGAATGTATGAAGAATTTAAGACAGTTTCATGTGACGTTTGCAACGGATTGTTCTCAATTGGTGAAGATGGTTTCGGAACCAGAAGAATGGCCAGCATTTGAAAGCTATCTGGAAGACATTAAGCTCTTAAAAAGAAGTTTCTTCAACTCAAACATCATTCATGTACCACGGATGGAGAACCTACGGGCTGATAGCTTAGCACGCAGTGCTAGGAAACAACCGTCTTTCGTCGTTCACATGGATGTGGAGTTACCGATTTGGTTTACAGAGTCAAGTTGAGTCTGTAAATAGTTTTTGCTGTCAAAAAAAAAAAAATACATATGGATATACAATATAAGTAGATGAGTGGGTTTTACTTAATAACTCTGTTGTGATCTCATTGACAAGGATTTTAATGTTATTCTGGCCAATATATTTTAGGAATTTGATGCTTTATCATGGATTTTGGTGCAGGTTATATGCACAATGGAGTTTGATCAGTCATTCTTAATTCGTTACATATACATGAGATAATACTTGAAACAGAAGGGCCTAGAGAACCAGGGAGATTTGTCATTTTTCTTCAATAATCTTAGGAATTTATTTTCTATATATAATGAATCTCTGTAATTGCAAATGCTTATGCATAAGAAAAGAAGCTATCAGTCCAGTAATCTCCTGGAGAGTTCGAGACTCTTACTCTAGTACCATCCAAGATAGTGGCTTATGATGTTGCGGTAGCCAAATTATATCATTAAGATAGTTAGCAGCAAAAAAAAAATTCACACTAAAAAACTTTATAGCATAGAGTTGATAGTTGCAGGCAACAGAATCAAGAATCTTCAAAGTCTCCCCTCTGGTTTTGAGATGAAGAAACTACACAAACCCGAGAAGTAAAAAACTGGAGCTTAGTAGATATACTCCATGGTGTTATCTATTTCTGCAGCTGTATTCTCTTGTCCCTGATAGGCAGATCAAGCGGCTTCTGTGCCTCATGAGGATGGTCTGGGCCTTTGTACACCTTCAGGTGATTGAACAAAGCTCTCCCAAGCCGTCCCTTTGGGAGCATTCCACGAACAGCATGCTCAATGATTCTCTCAGGGATTCTCTGCTGCAACTGATCAAAGGTTTCCACTGTCATGCCGCCAGGTCGTCCTGAATGCCTCCTGTACAGCTTTTGGTTCCTTTTCTTTCCAGACACAGCCACTTTCTCAGCATTCACCACAATGACAAAGGCTCCCATGTCGACACTGGGAGTGTAGGAGGCAAGGTTCTTCCCACGGATGTGATTAGCAATGGTTGATGCTAACCTTCCCAGAATCTTGTCGGTTGCATCGACCACATACCAGGGCTTGTCCGTGTTCACATGGTCTGAAGCCTTTGGGTACCATGTTGTGTTCCAGATGTCCTATAAACACAATGTGAAGAAAGTAAAGGTTCACACTTTACGAATCAAGAAGAAGAAAAAAAAAATCAAACTTTCTAATCTGTTTTAACTATCTGATGCACATATACTTATACAAAACAATGATTAAGAGATGTGAATAACAAAAGCGTTGAAGCTAAAGCAAGAACGAGCTAGATAGAGAGAAAAAAGATCGTTACAGGGCCATTTGCTTCCTCTTCGTCGAACATCCACCGTTGGTTTGCAGGAACGAGGGAAGTAGTAGTTGTCTGCTCGGCTTCGCACTTCACCTGCACTCCCCTCTTCGTGTTCGCGTTAGTGGCGACTCGAACCGGCGGCTTTGAGATAGCATTTAGAGAGAAGCCTAAGAACGAAGACCTTCTGTTACATCCGGAGGTTTTCACCGAAGAAGAAGAAGGGAGTATAACTGCCGAAGACGAACAGAGAATCGCCATTGTTGTTCTTCTGTGCTCTTTCGATGTAATGGATAAGATTGTGTTCTTCGGTTCAGTTCAGACAATAACAGTGGTGGCAATAAGTGTAAATAAGATAATTTAGAGGACGAGAAAGGTAATATAAACGGGTTCAGAATCCGACTCGTTTGGAGCTCCGAATCTAGCCCAATACGATTGTGATGTAAACGAGATAAAAAAATAGGATTTCTATGATAAACTGTGGTCCAGAACAATGGCCCATGGGCCGTAACATCCAATACACAGCTGACATTACCACACGCGTGTATGTCAATCGCTTGTTCTCTATCTGAAACTCAAAGCAACACTCACAGTGACAGTCTCGCACTAACATAAATCAACTGCGATTATGCTTTGAAACTTTATCGTTACGGATCAGTAAATCATCTCTCAAGAACTGGGTGGTAAGTAAGTTTGGACGATGAACTTAAAATAGGCACGAGAGTTCGGGTTTGGGTATTTCTATTTTCGGGTGGTGCAGTTTGACATAAATTTTCCTATTTAGCCCGAAATAAAGTTGTAACATCCCGAGTTGTGATATGTGAAAAGGTTTAAGAGAATTGATTTAGCTACCTATGTCACCAAAGTTGACTTACCTTTTCTGGAACACATCCTGAAAGAACTCCAGAGTTAAGCGTGCTTGACCTGGAGTAGTGGAAGGATGGGTGACCTATCGGGAAGTGATTCGCGATAGCGTGCGAGTGAGGCCAAAGCATGGGGAAAGGTCGGGTGGTGATTGCAGGGTCAGTAAACAATGATTTCGAGCCTTTGGAAAATTAACGGACCGACCGTCAGACGGGATGGGGCCCACGGGCCGAGAGAGCGGGCGTGGGTGGCCCATTAGCCGTGGGCGGGTCGGGGCGTTATAAGTGGTATCAGAGCTGGTTAGCCATCTCGGTTCTGACCCGAGAGGCGTCTTGAGACCTGTCGTGGGGCGCAACGAGGACGTTGCGTTCTTTGAGAGGGGGTGAATTGTAACATCCCGAGTTGTGATATGTGAAAAGGCTTAAGAGAATTGATTTGGCTACCTATGTCACCAAAGTTGACTTAACCTTTTTCGGAACACATCCTGAAAGAACTCCAGAGTTAAGCGTGCTTGACCTGGAGTAGTGGAAGGATGGGTGACCTATCGGGAAGTGATTCGCGATAGCGTGCGAGTGAGGCCAAAGCATGGGGAAAGGTCGGGTGGTGATTGCAGGGTCAGTAAACAATGATTTCGAGCCTTTGGAAAATTAACGGACCGACCGTCAGACGGGATGGGGCCCACGGGCCGAGAGAGCGGGCGTGGGTGGCCCATTAGCCGTGGGCGGGTCGGGGCGTTATCAGTGGTATCAGAGCTGGTTAGCCATCTCGGTTCTGACCCGAGAGGCGTCTTGAGACCTGTCGTGGGCGCAACGAGGACGTTGCATTCTTTGAGAGGGGGTGAATTGTAACATCCCGAGTTGTGATATGTGAAAAGGCTTAAGAGAATTGATTTGGCTACCTATGTCACCAAAGTTGACTTACCTTTTCCGGAACACATCCTGAAAGAACTCCAGAGTTAAGCGTGCTTGACCTGGAGTAGTGGAAGGATGGGTGACCTATCGGGAAGTGATTCGCGATAGCGTGCGAGTGAGGCCAAAGCATGGGGAAAGGTCGGGTGGTGATTGCAGGGTCAGTAAACAATGATTTCGAGCCTTTGGAAAATTAACGGACCGACCGTCAGACGGGATAGGGCCCACGGGCCGAGAGAGCGGGCGTGGGTGGCCCATTAGCCGTGGGCGGGTCGGGGCGTTACAAAAGTTTGGTTCGGTATTCGGTTAGTTAATTTTTCTAAAATCCTACCAAAGTTTTTGATTTCCCTTAAACTTTTGTTTAATTTTTTAAAAAAATTTAGAGATAAATATGGTTAGTTCAGTTATTTCGGTTAGTTCAGGTTTTGGTATGGTCTAGCTATAATTTTATTTTTTGAAGAAAATTATTGCTGTACCAAACTGAAAACCTATTTTTTTTATTAAAAACCAACCAAATCAAGCCGAACTTCCAACCAAACTAACTAAAAATTCGATTTAGTTCGGCGACTGAGTCGGTTCGGTTCAAAATCTCAGGCTTGCTTTAACATATTAAGTGAAACATTGTTGACGGGTCAATGCTTTCAGAGAGAGAAGAGCTCTTGCATTGACCCTCAACGACACAAAAACAAACAGCAGTGAACAGGCTTCACAAAATGGTGAACATCGTAGTTGGGATCATCATACTCCTTGTTTGGCTTATCATACTTGGAATCACTTCCACCAAGTTCCTAGTTGGCATGAGCTTGCAAGTTGTGGTTGTTGCTTTCATATTTGGAAACATGTTCAACACAGTATTCAAATCTATCATCTACTTGTGTGTGATACACCCCTTAGATGTTGGCGATAGATGTGAAATAGATGGAATCCATGTAACTTAAACTCGTCAATGTTCAAGAAATAGCTAGGTGGCAGCTAGGTATTTTATATAAGATTATTAATTAGACGTACGCTTAGATTGATTTTTTAAGCCCATTGATCTTTTTTGAAAAAAATAATCAAGAAAAATCATTTTGTTTAGCTCCGGTTGGCTAATTAGTCGCTGTCAAGACCAATTTTTAGAACATTGATTTTTGATATTGTAATGTTAGAAGAAAACTCTTATTGTTCCTTTGTGTGTTTCTCCAGATGGTTGTGGAAGTGTTGAACATATTAACAACTGTGTTCTTGAGGTTTGATAACCAGAAAGTTGTGTACCCTAACAGTCTCCTATGGACTAAATCCATTGGAAACTATTATCGGAGTCCAGAAATGGGTGATGGAATTGAATTCTCCATCCACATTACTACTCCAGCTGAGAAAATCACCCTCATCTAGCAGAGAATCACATGGTACATCGTGCATATATCACAAGCCTTATACATGGATATTTGTATACTTATGACATGCATTCTCTGTGATAGTTACATTGAGAGTATTTATATACTTCACATGGTATCCAGCGCCAATGATAGTATTCAAAGACATGGAGTCATTGAACAGTGCGAGGATTGCGGTTTGGCCAACGCATAGAATGAATCATCAAGATATGGGAGAGAGATGGGCTAGAAAATCTCAACTTGTTGAAGAGATTGCCAAGATTTGCAGAGTGCTTGACATTAAGTATAGGTTGTATCCTCTTGACATCAATGTCAAAACTATGACATCTCCTACTAGTTTGCCTGTTTCTGACCGTCTTCCACCTCATTGGTCTGGTCCTGCTTCTGGCAGCAAATGAAACTTAACACAGTTTGCATCAAGAGGTTCTGTTTCTCATTTTTTTAAAGAAAAAGTTGTAACTACATATTTAGAATTTAGCTAGCAAAATGAGCTACTTGATGATTACAAGACTGATGTCATGTACATATTATTGTAATCTCAATACAAATCTTTCACCAAATATAATATATTTGTTCCAAATATGAACACTCAACTTCAAGTCACATACCAACACCTACAGTACAATAGTTCACATCTATTATCAGACCAGCCGATGGTCGTTGCAGTTTTTAGAACCGTCTCCTCCGCCGCTTCCCAACCCTCTGGTTAGGAGATGAGCCGGTGTACGGAGTTGAAGAAGATATGTCCGGAACAAACACTGACTGATGGTCAAAATGTTTAGGCCAGTTTAGACCAGAAGCTGTTGGTGGAGAATGGATCTGTGGAACTGCCCATGATGTCTCACCTCCCAAGCAGTTGTTGTTATCTTCTCCATCTTCTTCTCCAGATCTCATCACGGAAGAACTGTCTGAATCTCCTCGTCTACTAGTATCAGCCTGATAAAAAAAAATGATAAAAAATGCCAAAATGAAGACCAATCTTTACTTGTTACCAAAGCAGAAAATCGCACCTAAGCGAAACAATTTTTTAAAAATTGATCTAGGCTTTAAAAAAATCGTTAATAATCTCATATAAAACGTCTAATTAACTCCTAATAATTTCACGAACACTGCTTGTTACACACACAAATGATAACTAATTGTTTACCTTAGATGATGAACCGTTATTCTCCATGTATTCATAGCTCTGATCAAAGTCAGTTAATCCGAAAATCTCCTCTAATTGCCACTGACCAGTAGCTGATCCACTGCTTGCAATAGGAAGCTTTGTGGAAACATGATCACTGACTTTAGTTTCAGGTAAACCCACCTGATGATGATCAAAGTCCATCTTCTGAGGCTCAGATGTAGTTAATGTAAACTGTTTGGTCTCCATGGCTTTATCATCATTAGATGCTGGTGATGATGATTTTGTAGAAGGACCTGTGTCTATAGCTTCAAGACCAACCCTGATCCCAGTCAGAAGAAACCTCTGGTGAGCTGAGACATGAGGGTTCACAGTGTGGATTGCCACATCGCATTTCCGACATAGTAAAGCTCTGTCTTGCAGACAAAAGAAGAATCCAGAAGCTTCCTGTCAAGTTCACATCACGAAACAGAGCATTAAACAGAGCATAAAACAGAACATTAAACAGAGCAATGACCTCTCTAAACGTATAAAGGTTCAAACTTTTTATAACAAAAGCCAAAAACTCAGACAAACTTTTATGTCAGAGCTTAAAGCCTCAAAACTTTTGAGATGCAAGAGAGATGAGTTCAGACCTGACAAATGTCGCATTTGGGTATGGAAGAGGAAGAGACAGAGAGAGGGACTCTCTGGTGTTTTTCAGCGAGTTTATTAGCGGCGTGAATTTTCTCATCGCAAGCCCAACACAACGCAGCTTCATCGGCGCAACATAGCACCGCCGCTTCCGCCGCCTCGCAGACGTTGCACTGTATCTTCATCCAAAAAACCAAAGATTCAAATCTTGAGAAAACGAAACTTATCCTTTCGTTTCTTTGATTTTGTTGTTTCGCTTGTGGATCGCTGTCGGAGACTTGATTTGTCTCCTCAAGACTTTGAGGTTTATGGTTTTAAGAAACTCTTACGTTCTACCAATTTGTCTGTATGAGAATTTTCTGATAAATATTTTTCTGGTCAAAATGAATTTATTTATAACTTCCTGATTAAAAAAAATGTTTATTTGGATTCTAAAGAAAAATAATTTTACAATATCAAGATTATATTCATACACGTATGCTTACACAAGCCATAAACAAATTAATCAACAGTGAGAATCTTAATCAACCAATCATTAATAAGATCCCATTTTGAAAATAAAAATAATAATTTGTACATTCGAATTCTAGATTAGTCGTTGGCCTTTGAGGAAAAGTATCATATAAATTAATAGATTAATAAAATAATAAATAGTGGTGGGTGTCTAAGCACAGTATATAAGCGGTGGGGTAGAAAAGAAAATATGAAGGAGTCTAGGGGATATTTTTTAGACTGATGAGTGAACACTGGGAGTACACGTGGCAGTCTAAGTACATGTGTCTTAATTGCAGGAGACCATCTTAGCTGTAACTTGCAGAGTAAACACATCTCTGCATCACTTGAATTTTCTTGTACTCATGCTCAGAATATCTACCGTTTGCATTATACAATCTACATAATATAAATACTATAATTATGGGATGATAACGAAATTTTTACAAAGAAAAATATCCAGTCTTATAATGTCAACATTATATTCAAACACGTATGGTTACGCAAGCCATAAACAAATCAATCAACCAATCATTAATAAGGTCCCAGTTTGAAAAAGATCTTTCTCCAAAATCAACAATTTGCACGAGAAAAGAGATTATTCTAGATGATTAATTTATTTTTATTCAAGAGGATCAGACACATCCACGTTCTTGGTTCAAGAAAGATAGCTACTGAATCAAAGAATCAACGAATCTTTCGGTCCAAGGAACCTTTGCCATAACTATCTACAGACAAGTGGGTTGAAAGCTGTCTCTCAATGCACCAACTCTTTAACTTTAATGAACGCATTCTAGTACCTTGATCTGATCTGAGTAAAGCCTTGAGACAAGAACACGTTTAAAACCGGCGCATCAGATGATATCTCGATTGTATCGCCGAGCTGCACGTTGTAGTTAACCTGACAACCGTCGATGTAGATAGTTCCATGGTCTGAATACCAGTTAACATCCAAGAATTGGTCCGGTTTAAACGCTGAATGCATTTGAGAAAGGGTTGGACCGGGAGAGATGGGCTCTCTAACCATAAACTGTAGATCACGAGACAACATAGGCATCAGGAACCCACCTGCTGACAGCATTGCTGCAGTTGACCCAGCTGCTGTGCAGACTCTTAGACCGCTCGAGCGGCAGTTCACTGTCTTTGGATTGGTATCACAATCTTTGTTCTTTATCCTGCGCATGTTGTGAAAACATTGGTACATAAAATTACTTAGAGAAGGTTAATGTATAAAACAGTGTTCTAAAAATCTGTTTAGGCAGCGGCGCTGCCCATATAGTTCAGCAAACAACACGATTTTTTTAACAAACCGGTATAGGCATTCCTAGACGCCCACCTAAACAATAATACTCTATAAGGCGCCTAACCACCACTGCCTAGTTTCCTTAACATTAGTCTAAAAATTGTATACTTTGTGATTCTAAGAAACTCTTACTTGAACGAGAACTTTGAAACAGCGGCAGGGCATGGGTGTGCGATCAGAATGTCATTAAGTGCGTGTGAAAGAAGAGGTTCTGAGTTTAACTTTACTGATATTCTCGATACTTTGGAAGGAACTACTCTGCCAAACAAAATGTCATCTAGTACCTGTGAAACAAATAGCTGAATGTTCAAAACCGATAAGTAAACAAATAGGCTTATTCCTCTATCAAAGCTTTACTTACCTGTTCAAAGTTATCAACTGTTGCAGCACAAAGATGACCAGTGCTTCTACTAGCGTCAAACTGATCACTTAGTTCTTCCACCTATAGTTATTATAAACAACACACTTGGTTCTTTCCACATTCTTTACGAAAAGCTAAATCCAATCAGGTAATATGAGAAAAACCAGTCTAGATGGCCTCGAGGCGCCTGCCTAATCGGGCAAAATCTGGTTAAAATGAAACTATTTTGCTAAAACAATTTAAAAAGAAAAGCATAAAAACTGTGTAGGCGTTCAAAAAATCGGTCTACGCGCACGCCCACCTAAACAATAATCCTCAAAAATCGTCTAAATACGGCCTAGAGATTTCTTGAACATGGAGAAAAACAGAGGCTAAAAGACCTCGTGAGCTTGTGTTGGGTCAGAGTTGACTCCAAGAACATGAACAGAATCGTCTATAAAATGACTAGCGTGCAAGAGGGTGCCATCTCCACCAACGGTGATGACCATATCAACATCACGAATGGGATGTGATAAGTCATTACGTGAGATGGGTTTCCATTCGACTGGCTTCTTATTTAGTATCTCCTGACAAAAGGTTATAGCATCCCTGTGTACTTTGCACCTGCTCTCTAGATACTGAAGAACCTAAACAACAATAACAACATCAAAAAACAAAACATGAGTCAACAATCTTCTTTGTAATTAACACATCTTGTCTTCACATTGAGAACCAAAGATGGAAACTTTTTTTCTCAAAGGGGACACGAAGGAAGCAGAAAGATTTGTAATTTACGTTATTACATATACGAGTTCACAAGACCCAACAAGAGTTTCTCTTCACGACATTATCAAAACGTTACGGTCATGCTCTCTCAGGAATTACGTCGAACATATTCGATTCGAAACGAAATAAACGTGATCTGGCTAGAAAAACTTCAAAATCAAGATGACACGAGGAGGGCGATACCTGATGATTTTTGATGAGCGAGACACCATCTGTTTCAAGGAATGGGTACAGATCAACCGGTTTCAATAGAAGTAGAAGCTTCCTGATCGCCATTCTCCTTCAATCAATCTCTATAGAGAGAATGAAGATGACGATCTCCATAAAGGCATAGGACCCTCCTCTTAAGTGAGAGTGTTTCTTTCTTGAAAGTGGCAAAAGATTCAGGCCCAAATACAAGGTCGGCCCATTATAAACTCTACTGAAGTGGCCCAATTACTCGGATCTAAATTTCCGACCGGTTTAGCTGCATCTAGGGGTGGGCATTTCGGTTTAGTTTCGGGTTCGGTTTAGGTTCGGTTTGGTTTGGGTAATTTGGGTTTTATAAAACTCAAACCAATTAAAACCAAAGTAGCTTTGGTTTGGGTTCGGTTTGGGTTTAATTCGGTTCGGTTCAGTTCGGTTTGGTTTAGATTTAGTTCGGTTTACATTATTATGGTCTAGTTTGGTTTGGTGTAGTTCGGGTTGGTTATAAAATATGAAGGCATCAGTTTTATAGTTTTATTAAAAAATAATCAACTCATAAACGATAGAGTAAGAATATAAAAACTTATGCTACATGATTTTATATATAATAGTATTATTTGAATCGTATTTATAATTTTTTTAAAAGATATGGAAGCTATGAAAAAATGAAAAACGAAACTTTAACTAAAATTTGCAATATGTTAATACATATATATATATATATTATATATATTTTTACTATATATATATTAGATTATCGGTTTGGTTCGGTTTGGTTCGGTTTAAACCCAAACCAAACCAAACCGTTCGGGTTGAGTAAAACATGAACCAATTGGGTTACATAAAGAGCACGGTTTGGTTTGGTTCGGTTTAACTTCGGTTTGGTTGGTTCGGTTCGGTTCGGTTTGGGTTTTTTGCCCACCCCCTGCATCTAGCTCCCTCTGTAGTGGCTCTAGATTTTTTTTTTTTTTTGAACTTTAGTGGCTCTTGATGTTTAAAATATATTTTCCAATTTATAATTTTGAATTTTGTAGTTAATTTTAGTATTGTGTTTTAAGTATTTTATGTTTCTTGTATATGAGCACTTAATATTTTAGATGATTCAAAAACAAATTTAAATTTAAAAATCGGATTATTTTTTTAATCAAATATTTGAGATGTTTGGGTATTCATTAATGGTACCATGTCAAATCCTAGGATCCTAGCCGGTACTATTCAGATCTAAACCTGGTCTCCGACGTTTTGCCTATCAGGAACAATCCTTAGTAGGATCACATCATTCGAATCGAGTGGGCAGTCCTTTAAAGATTGTTCGGTCTAGAATCTGATCTTGAAGTGGGGTTAGTTTTGAGATCGCACCGGACCGGTTAGGATCCACGTGTTTTCATAATGGTGATACCACCACTATTGCCGAACCGAACCTATGAATTTGACCTAGAAATATCAGAATTCACGTGATTGTCTCTGATTTGACCAATTGATGTAGTAAGCTACTGACCTACTGTACGAGAAATCTAGTTGAACAACCTAAGACATATCTTATAGTTTGTCCAAAAACATTTTGCTTGTTTATAAAACATTTGTGTGTGTATGTATATGATTTGAATGAGACAAAAATAAATAATGCTCTAAGATAAGAAAACTATACCTAACATTATACAGACAAATTATGGTGGATTGTACGAGAACCACTGAACCACATGAAAACAATTACCCATCCATGTAATTATGTGCATGATCAATAAACTACTCTTGTCCATGTTGTCATACTGGTGGGCTTTTGTGCAAATTTAAATTACTTTATCTTATTTGTTAACATGAAAATAAGTAAATAACTAATAACCACATCCATGTACTTATATCTGCATGGATAAACTACTCTTGTCATACTGGTGGATTTGTGAAAATTTAAATTGTTTATTTTTTCTTAGTTATAAAAATGATAAACATAAATCATGTGTTAAGATTCGACACACCAAAATATGATACAAGCCAAGAAAAATTGGCTTTTATAGAATGTGTGATCAAAATGGAAAATATTCGCCTGTTCGAATTATTCGCCAAAGCACTTGACTATGATCTTTCTATTAACTAGATCTTTTTTCCGCGCTACGCGCGGATAATATATTTAAATTTGTTACATTTATCATTTTTATTTGTATGTAAATTTTTCTATATTAAATTATATATAACTAATTTTTAAATTTGATTTTTTTTTCGTTTGAAGTAAATATTTCTATTATATGTAACATAATTAACTAATAAAATATGAAGAATCAAGTCCGAGATTTTGGAGTTATGTAAAAAAAATATAATTATGTATAGAACACAAATTATCTTAGTTTAAAAGATCAGAATCTCATCTCGAATAAATTTACGAAAAGAAAAATTACTCTAATAATCTACTTAAAATATAAAACCTCCTTTAAAAAAAACGTACTTAATAATATTTTTTTACGTGTAATAGTTGAAAACTGACAATTGAATATCGATCTAGAATATTATTTTAATATATCTAATGTAAAATATTAATTGTAATAAACAAATTTTGAATTTTGTAATATTACATGAATTAGAAGTCTATAAAATCTAAAATCTATCTTATTAACATACTATATTTTTTATTCATTTATTATTTTAACGTTACAAAATATTGCTTTAGTTTTATTTGTATATTTTTTTTTAATAATTTAGTTTCTTTTTAAGTAATTTTAAAATTATCAAGAATATAATATATTTAAAATTATTTATTTAAATATATCCAAATATGATGTCTCATTTTTATGTGTGTTTGCGTTGAGCATATTTAATTTGTAATTTGTATATTTAATAACACCTTATTGCGTGTCGTTATATGGTTTTAATAAATGTGTTGTCATTTCATTTTTATTACTACTAACATGATTTTTTAGTGATCAGTGATAATGTATTTTTAACGTTATGTATTATATTTTTTAGTATATTTTTTAACTCTTCGTGCTGGCACTTTTTTTAGAATCATTTTAATTAGATAATAGGTTTCAAGATGTAAATAAAACTGTGTATGTTGTAAATTTAGACTTTTTAGTGTGGGTGAGCACTATCAATTATGGAAATTATATTATGATTTTATTTTACTAAATCTTTCTTTCTGTGTATTTTTTTTGTTTTATTTTGTATTTTTACAATTTTATTGCATTATTCTTTAAATGCAGAGAATTGATATTTCCAATTTTTGTTTCATATACCTTAAAAGTCTTCGGTTGATTTTTGTTTGTTTTCTTTCTCCAATTATAATGTACAGTTCGACCGTTTCTTCTTTTTTTTTGGATCAAACTACTAATATCATCAGATAGAAAAGCTTAAACTCTAAGAATGGAGTGAGTATTTGTGCTAGAGAAAACTGATTTAACCAATAATATAGTGAGATATTATAATATTAGAAGGTATGGAAACTCTTCTATGTTGTCATACGCTGGACATAATTAAGTTGTTGTCAATTGATTCTATATTTGTGATAACTGGTATATTTGTGATAACTGGAAATACATCTTTATGTCTTTCTTACATAATCCTTAATTGGTTTACGGTTTGACTATTTTTAATATACTGAGAGTAACATAAAATTAGATGTTGATTATTTCCTACCAATTAGGAATGCACAGAATGAGAGAAATTCAAGATGAGACCATTTTACAATTTTGTCCTCATATTTATATAGAGTTAGTTTATAGATTACTCTATCTGTTTCAAAATGTAATCAATTTTAGTTAAAATATGTAATATTTAAAAGTTATTACTTTAGAAAACTGTCATTTAATATATAAATTTAATCAATTACACATTAATTTACATAATTTAATTAGCTACACAATATCTAATAAATATAAAGTTATATTGAAATATAAAAACAATTTATATAGTGAAACAAAAAATACTTTTAAACCATTATATTATAAAACAAAGAGAATATTCAAATTATATTGAAACATTAGAATAGTAAAAATCAGAAAAGCTGAAATCTCAACGTCGATCATTTACGTTGGCCATGTTATTAACTTTGAAGATAACGTGAATGATCAAGAACAAAAAAATTAATTTTAGCTTCAGTTTTTTTTTAAATCATTTTACCAAAAAGAAAAAAATAACAGGAAGATAACTAATAAAAGAAGATACAAACAGAGTACTGTAAAAATGTGTTGATCACAATAGCAAACATTATAGTCTCAAAAATAGTTAACTTTATATTAAATATTAGTCAAAAATAATAAAATATAGAATATTAATAAATTTTATTTTAAATATAATTTAACTTTTAAAAAATATATCATTGCACATGGTACAGAAAAGCACCTAGTATTATTTGAATTTCAAAAACTATCTGATGCACTAACTTTTTGTGACAAAACAAATTTAAGGAACTGGGCAAGAGATTGAAAGAAGGGATGTGGAGAGGTACAAAGAGTCTTCACTTCATGAGTTATAATGAAGCATTGAAGTGCCATTGTTGTAGTCGTAGGAGTTACACCGGTGAAGTTGGATAGACGAACATATTTGGAGTCGCTGGAGACGTCTGAGGCAAGTAGGCTAAAGAAAAGGAAGCTATATGTTATACAATGAGCTGACTATTTTGATGGGTTTGGATGGTTCGAGATCCATCATCTAAACATTCGCGATGACGTGGCAGTTTGATTGGTGAAGAATATTTTGTCCTATGTGGCATTCTTAAGAAGCCTCAAAATTAGTAGCTTTTATATAGTAGGATTATATTATAAAACAAAGAGAATATTCAAATTATATTGAAACATTAGAATAGTAAAAATCAGAAAAGCTGAAATCTCAACGTCGATCATTTACGTTGGCCATGTTATTAACTTTGAAGATAACGTGAATGATCAAGAACAAAAAAATTAATTTTAGCTTCAGTTTTTTTTTTAAATCATTTTACCAAAAAGAAAAAAATAACAGGAAGATAACTAATAAAAGAAGATACAAACAGAGTACTGTAAAAATGTGTTGATCACAATAGCAAACATTATAGTCTCAAAAATAGTTAACTTTATATTAAATATTAGTCAAAAATAATAAAATATATAATATTAATAAATTTTATTTTAAATATAATTTAACTTTTAAAAAATATATCATTGCACATGGTACAGAAAAGCACCTAGTATTATTTGAATTTCAAAAACTATCTGATGCACTAACTTTTTGTGACAAAACAAATTTAAGGAACTGGGCAAGAGATTGAAAGAAGGGATGTGGAGAGGTACAAAGAGTCTTCACTTCATGAGTTATAATGAAGCATTGAAGTGCCATTGTTGTAGTCGTAGGAGTTACACCGGTGAAGTTGGATAGACGAACAGATTTGGAGTCGCTGGAGACGTCTGAGGCAAGTAGGCTAAAGAAAAGGAAACTATATGTTATACAATGAGCTGACTATTTTGATGGGTTTGGATGGTTCGAGATCCATCATCTAAACATTCGCGATGACGTGGCAGTTTGATTGGTGAAGAATATTTTGTCCTATGTGGCATTCTTAAGAAGCCTCAAAATTAGTAGCTTTTATATAGTAGGATATGAAGTTATCTTTAATTATTGTTATGCTAAGCTCAAGCGTCTTGGACTAATAATTTTCTTTTTTTTTTTGAAAAGGGGCTGTCTTGGACTAATGAGTTAGGTAATCCTTGCTATATCCCATATGGTGTGAACGGAACAACAGATTGAATAAAGTGCTCATGTACTCTTAATGAGGCAAAAAATGATCCGGCGTACTTTCACGTGATCTGAGCGTTTAAAAGCAGGAGTACCTGAGCGTTTAATTCCAACAGATTACACAACAGCGTCTCCTCTTCACCGGTGACCTTGTTCAAAGAAGGACTCTTGCGTCAGTGGCTGGCTAACGAGTAGGCAGTAGCGACCTGGTTCACCTGATCTGTTTGATACCTGTTATAATTCAAAAAAAAAAGTTATAATTCAGGATTTTACCATGTTTTTATCATTTTTGCCATGGTTCTTCCCTGTTAGCTTAATTTTTTTTCTTAAGCTTAAAATCTTTGTACCACACAAACAGCGATCATTCTTGTAATGCAATTCATATTCTTAGTAAAAAAAAAGCTTGCTCTATAAGAATCTCAAATCATATATGTGATATAATTCGTTGTGCTGATGAATGATTTTTCCTATAAAAATCTTCAGAAGCTGGCAAACAATATTAACTTTTTTTTTTGCTTTTGTTAGAAAAGGAAGCAACCAAAAAGGTTTGTAAGAACTAGAGTAATAATTTAAAGCTAGCAACGCTACGTGCATGGAAAGATCAGACTAGAAACCGTGACAATTCTCTAAGAGCAGGCTTAGACCATAATTAACCACCACTACAAGAAAACAGCGGTATTCTGACGGACGTTCCGACGGAAAATGAATTACTCGGAATATACAGAGGAATTTCCGAGGCAATTCCGAGGAAACACAAAATTTGGCTTCCTCGGAATTTCCTCGGAATATTCCGACGGAATTCCGAGGAAAATTCATCTCGTCGGAATATTCCGACGGAATACCGAGGAAACTAGTATTCCTCGGAAAAAACCGATGAATTCCGAGGAAATATTATAGACGTTAGAGAGCCGTTGGAGAGCCGTTGGGGGATTTTAAAAATTCCGAGGAAATTCCGACGAACTAGCCGTTTGCATCGGAATTCCGTCGGAATTTCCTCGGACTGTCGGCAGGATTTCAACTATAAATACAAGCACCCCTCTTCCTCTTCATTCACTCCATATCTTCATCCTCCCTCTCACTTTCTTTACACACGAATTTGATTCATAAAAAACATGTCTTCTTCAAATTATTTTCGTTCTTGGATCGATCGACCTCATTTGGATCCGAACACGAGATTGCTTACGGAAGAATACCAACAAGGTATAACCGAATTCATGGGGTTAGTTCACCGACAACCGGAAGCAAAAACAGGTATGTTAAGATGTCCTTGCTCTAATTGTAAAAATAAAAAAGTTATTAAACAATGGGATGTTTGGACTCATCTATATTTGAGTGGGTTTACACGAAGTTACAAAATTTGGTATCATCATGGAGAAACTGATTATGAACATGGTAGTACTAGCGAACCTCAGCCAGCGGTTAGATTAGAAGATCCAATTAGAACGGATGTAGATTACGGTGTAGGTACTGAGCAGATGGTAAATGATCATTTTAGAGGGGAAGATTTACCCAATGCCGAAGCTAGGAGATTTTATGATATGTTGGATGCTGGAAAGCAACCATTGTACGAAGGTTGCAGAGATGGTCATTCAGCTTTATCATCTGCTACAAGATTGATGGGCATTAAGACGGATTATAATTTGGCTGAAGACTGTGTGGATGCGATTGCTGATTATGTAAAAGGTATTCTACCCGAAGATAATGTAGCTCCTGGCTCATACTACGAGGTTCAGAAACTCGTAGCTGGTCTTGGTTTATCGTATCAGGTAATAGATGTATGCAGAGACAACTGCATGATTTATTGGAGGGCGGATGAACAGCGGGTTTCATGCAAATTTTGTGGGAAGCCTCGTTATAAAGATACGAGTGGAAGAGTTCCAGTACCATATAAAAGGATGTGGTATTTGCCTTTGACGGAAAGGTTGCAGAGGCTGTATCTGTCTGAACGCACAGCGCAACCAATGAGATGGCATGCGGAGCACTCAACAGATGGTGAGATCAGACATCCTTCAGATGCAAAAGCGTGGAAGCATTTCCAATCAAAGTATCCCGACTTTGCGTATGAGAGAAGAAATGTCTACCTTGGATTATGTACTGATGGTTTCAGCCCGTTTGGCAAGAGTGGAAGACAGTATTCTCTATGGCCAGTCATTCTTACACCATACAACCTACCCCCAAACTTGTGCTTGCGACGAGAGTTTTTGTTTCTCTCGATTCTCGTTCCCGGACCAGAGCATCCTAAGAGATCACTTGATGTGTTTCTTCAGCCACTAATATATGAGTTGCAACAACTATGGGCTCAAGGTGCTGAAACATACGATGTTTCGTGTAAAGAAAACTTTCAAATGCGGGCAGTACTAATGTGGACAATAAGTGATTTTCCAGCATATGGTATGTTATCTGGATGGACAACGCATGGAAGGCTATCATGTCCATATTGTCAAGATAACACTGATGCTTTCCAACTAAAACACGGAAGGAAAACGTGTTGGTTTGACTGTCACAGGAGATTTCTACCACCAGATCATCCATATCGTAGAAGTAGGAATTTGTTTACGAAGAACAAGAGGGTGTTTGACAGTCCACCTCCGGAAATTCGTGGGAAAGATTTGAAGACACAACTTAGAGATTTTGGTGCAGAAAGGACGCCAGACGTCGGTGGACATGAGCGTTTTCCGGTAGATGGTGTTGGAAACCTACATAACTGGCACAAAAAAAGTATTTTTTGGGATCTGCCATACTGGGAGGATCATCTACTAAGGCATAATTTAGATGTCATGCATATTGAGAAGAACTTTTTTGACAATCTCATGAACACGATCCTTAATGTTCAAGGTAAAACAAAGGATAATTTGAAGTCAAGACTGGATTTAGTCGATATATGTGATCGTTCAGAACTTCATGTTGATGAGAGTGGTAGGGCTCCTTTTCCCATATACCGACTTGATGCAGCGGGAAAGGATGCGTTCTTTGATTGGATTTCAAACGATGTGGAATTTCCAGACGGTTACGCATCTAATTTGCGTAACTGTATCGACAGAAAGGAAGGAAAGTTTACTGGCTTGAAAAGCCATGATTGCCATGTAATGATGCAGCGCCTCCTTCCGTTTGCCTTCAAGGAACTATTACCACGAAATGTTCATGAAGCAATTGCAGGGATAAGTGGTTTCTTCCGCGATTTATGCACAAGATCAGTGACTCTTGAAGGTATTGAAAATTTGAAGACTAACATAGCTGTGATTCAGTGCAACCTTGAGAAGATATTTCCTCCCTCATTTTTTGATGTTATGGAGCATCTTGTTATTCACCTGGTAAGAGAATTGGAACTTGGTGGTCCTGTGCAGTATAGATGGATGTATCTGTATGAGCGGTATATGTTCCATTTGAAGAAGATGGTGAAAAATTTAAGTAGGGTGGAAGGGTCTATAGTCGCACAGATGATCAATGAAGAAACTTCAAACTTTGCCGAGTACTACTTTCCAGCAGAAGTTCAGACCAAAAACAGAAGACCTGCTCGGCATGATGATAGAGGCGAACGGGCAACATATCATTGGAAGGTTCCAGACATTTTCACAGACGTTGGACGACTTAGCGGAAAACCAAAGGACCGTCGACTTACTGATCAGGAGCGCAGTCATTTGCAAACATATTTACTCACCAACTGCGAAGATGTTCTTCAATATGAAAGGATTTTCATGGCAGAAAAGCGGTTCGAATATAGATACGCCACAGAGGACGAACTAGAAGAAATGAAGCAGAGAGAATTTGGTGGATGGATGTTTACTTATGTGAGTGATGGTTTGGCAGAGGTGAAACATTTGACGATTGGATACGCGAGATGGTCGTTGGACCAAACTTTGTTGTGAAGTCATATCCGAGATTTTGTACTCGAGGATATGCATTCACAACTCAGAAGAGGAGACGTTCGAGTACGACTTACGATGCTGGTGTTTGTTCTGCATCAGGAGATGATGTATACTACGGACACATAAATGAGATTTTGGAAATCAAGTATTTGGGCATGGTTGGATTGCGCTGTACTGTTTTCTATTGTGATTGGCACGACAACACTCCAGATCGAGGTGTGAGAACAGATGCATTTGGTGTTACATCAGTAAATTCAAGACGGAAGCTGCAATATTATGATCCTTTCATTCTTGCTTCTCAGGCCGATCAGGTTTGTTATATCAAGTACCCCCGGGTAAGGAACAGAGATGATCCATGGGTTACTGTTACAAGACTCAACCCGAGAGGCCGAGTTCAGGGAAGTTCTGAGCTGGAAGACCCACTACAACCAAGCACATCCGGCAACTTAAGTGCAGCAGAAGATTTAGGTGGAGTTGGCCTTGTAGTCGATTTAACCGACTTCGGAGAGGAAGCCGCCGTTCACGTAGAGGATGAACCAGTGATTGGAGAGTTTCACCAAGATCCAGATTCAGATTCATCTGGTGATGACGACTCGGAAACAGACTAGCGTCGACTTTTTTTTTTTTTTTTAAATATAAATACCGAGGAAATTCCGAGGACAGATAGGTTTTCCTCGGAATTTCCTCGGAATAGATCTTCTCGATTTAGGGACTTGATTATAGATTCCTTTTCCTCGGAATCTCCTCGGAAGTTTCCGAGGAAATTCCGACGAAGTAAGAAATTCCTCGGAATTTCCTCGAAAATTTCCGAGGAAATCCCGAGGAACATGGGATTTGATTATAGATTCTTTTTCCTCGGAATTCCTCGGAATTTTCCGAGGAAATCCCGACGAAGATAATTGTTTCCTCGGAATTCCCTCGGAAATTTCCGAGGAAATTCCGAGGAACTTGGGGTTTTAAACCGAAAACAACGTTTTACGGATTGAATAACACGTATATAACCTTCATTAAGTGTCTTAACCAGATTATGATGTTTGGAACTAGGAACTTTGGTGTTTTATCCAATAACAAACACTTTTACGATTCCATGAACGAAAACCACACAACATAAGAGAAACACTTATACACTTTAATAAACGGTAAAGGGAATACTTACAATTATTTTTGAAATTGTGTTATTTCATGGTTTATGATCATCTATACAAAGAATCCTCAATGGTATGCATTATAATTGTATAAGAAATGAAATACGGCGAAAATAATCGATGTTTTAAAACCCCAAACCCTGGTTCCTCAGAATTTCCTCGGTAATTACCGAGGGTATTCCGAGGAATCATGGTTCCTCGGAATATTTTCATTTAACCGGGTAAACCAAGCCGCCAAATATTTCGCGAAAATTGAATCAAAGAATTCCGAGGAAATTCCGACGGATGCATTAAATAATTCCGACGAAATTCCGACGGATAGTTTCCGTCGGACGCGTCATTTTATTAGGTCGAACGCGATCTTCTTCCCCATTTCTCTCCGCCTCACTTTCTCTCCCTTGCGATTTCCGCCGACTCCTCTCTTCTCCCTTGCGATTTCCGGCGATTTCTCTCTTCTCCCTCGCGATTTCCACTCCCATAATCATGTAAGAACCCTATCCCACTCTCTTAGGGTAGATTTGTATGGTTTTGAAGTAGATTTGATGATTTTGGAATGAGATTTATAGATTTTTGTTAGGTTGAATGGTAGGATTGTGTAAAATCGAGTTTGATTATGTATTTCACTTGATTTGGATTTTTTTTTGGTTTTTATTGATTTTGTGGTTATAAAAATCGAATTTGTAATTATATATGTATATATTCAAAACGTTTTTTGTATATAAAATCTATTTTTTGCATTTTAAAATCATTTATATATTTATTAATGATTTTTAAAATCTATAAAACTTTTTTGTGATTAAAAATCATATATATATAATATTAAAATCATTTTTTTGTGGTAATAAAACGTTTTATGTATTTTATATATAAAATATAAATTTTTATATTTATTTAACATTTTTAATATTATTAAAACTATTTTTTGTAATTATTAAACATTTTAAATATTTTTAAAACTATTTTTGTAATTATTAAACTGTTTTTGGGGTTTATTAAAACTATTTTTTTAATTTTTAAACTATTTTTTATTTATAAAAACTTTTTTTGTTAATTATTAAACTATTTATATTTTTGTGATTAAAAATTATTTTTAATTAAAACTATTTTTTTTTTAATTTACAGGTCTAATGATGATCAGATCCGGCCTCGCCAGCGTCGTAGCCGGGGTGGTATGGGGAGCCAGTCTCGGGGTTCGTCCAGCCATGTTCAGGATTCCGTTTCGCCCCACAGCTCCTACCATACATCTCCTTCTCCATTACCCGCTCCTGCTGCTCCCGCTCCCGCTGCTATACCCGCTCCTGCTCCTACGGGTCCTCCGGGAGTGATGAGTGTTGCGGAGTTGGTTCGACAGCCCGGTCGTGACCATCTTCCCTATCTCACTGAGTATCCACATGGACATGGTCAAACATGGTAATTAAACTTTTATTTTTTTTCCTTAAAATTTGATTGATTATTAATAATTTGTTCTTTTTATTAGGTTCAACCGATCCGGGAACGGGATCAGCGCATGGATCAACCGTATGATGTACTCTGCCCTCGACAAGGGACATCCGACTTTCACTCACTTCCCCGTCGAGAAGCAGCATCTGTGGTTTCGTCAGTTTGCGGTAAGTATTCAAATTTTTTACTTATATTTTTTATTTATTAAAACTATTTTTTGTGATTATTAAACTATTTTCTATATTTATTAAACATTTTAAATATTTTAAAAACTATTTTTTTAATTATTAAACTATTTTTTATTTATTAAAACTTTTTTTTGTAATTATTAAACTATTTTCTATATTTATTAAACTATTTTTTATTTATTAAAACTATTTTTGTAATTATTAAACTATTTATATTTTTGTGCTTAAAAACTATTTTTAAACTATTTCAGCAAGAATTCAACTGGAATTCCGATGATACGCTCTCTATCTATAACCATTTTGTCCATAAAGTTATGGACAACTATGGGAAGCAGATGTACGAGTGGAAGAAGAAGTGGGAAGTAAACAAGGTAGTTTTTAATTTATTAACAATTTTTAATTTATTAAACTATTTTTTAAATTATTAAACTTTTTTTTTTTAATTAAAAGGTCCCAAAGTCGATGAACGACACGGTATGGAAGGAGTTGTGTGAGCATTGGGATAAGGAAGAGACGAAAGAAACTTCTTCCACCAACTCCAACAACCGCAGGAGCGACCGTAAAGGGAAGGGCATCTACAAGCATAACTTGGGTGCCCAATCTATTGCCACTCTCGCGGATCGCATGGTAAGTTCAACCGCTTTTTCTTTAATTATTTAAGTTTCAGAATTTTATTTTTTATGCATTTTTTCAAATTTCTAATGTTTGTTTAATTTATTTTTTTTTCAAGGCGGAAGAAAATGAGGGCGAGCCGGTTGATGATCTCGCCCTAATGAAAAGGGCGTATACCAACAAGAAGACCGGTCAGATTGATGATGGTCTTGTGAGGGACGTGGTCGACCTGGTCCAAACTCAGGTGTACGACGAAGTGTCTCAGCTTCAAACCGATGATGACGATTCGACGGCTTCGACCAACTTGTCCCGGGTTCGAATCAACGAAATCGTTGAATCGGTAAGTTTTTTTTTTAAAAGTTCAATTTATTTATTTCTTGATTTTTATTTTATCATCAATTTATATTATCTAAATTTGGTTTTTTATATTTCAGTCGGTTCCAAAGAAGAAGGGACGTATGGTCGGTTTGGGTCGTCGCTCCCGGTCGGCTGCTCCTTCTTCTGCACCACCGCCATATGTTGATCCGGAAGTTCTTACGGCTCAGCTGAAGGACAAGGATGATCGGATATCTGCGTTGGAGACCCAGATGGCAGCTCAACAGGCGGGCTATGAGACCCAGAAGAGGCTCAACGAGCAGATGATGGAGATGATGAAGAGGATGTACCCGAACGAGGTGTTCCCGAACATCCAAGACCCGTAGTTTTTTTTTTTTTTACCAAAAACTCTGAATGTTTTATTTAACTTTGAATATTATCTACTATGTTTTATTTAATGTTTTATTCAATTTTAATTTTAATTTTAAATTTTCAAATTTAAATTTAAAAAATTTAAATTTTTTTTAAAAAAATAAATTTTTTCGAAATTCCGAGGGAATGGAGTTCCTCGGAAAATTCCGAGGAACTTTCTTCCCTCGGAAAATTCCGAGGAACATATTTCCCTCGGAATTTTCCGAGGGAATGGAGTCCTCGGAAAATTCCGAGGGAGTTTTGTCCCTCGGAATTTTCCGAGGAACTCCATTCCCTCGGAAAATTCCGAGGGAAATATGTTCCTCGGAATTTTCCGAGGAACATATGTTCCTCGGAATTTTCCGATAAACATTCCGAGGAATGTTTTGTCGAAACTTCCGAGGATTTGACCATCGGAATTCCATCGGTATATTCCGAGGAACCATCCGACGAACATATGTTTCTCGGAGTTTCCTCGGAATTTTGTTTCCTCGGAATTCCGTCGGAAATTTCCGACGGAATTCCGAGGAAGTATGAATTTCCGAGAAGATATTTCCGAGGACTTTTTTCGTCGGTATGTCGTCGGAATAGCGTTATTCCGACGACATACCGACGATTTTTTCCCTCAGTATCCCGATGTTTTCTTGTAGTGCACATTCTCTTAACTGAAATTCTTACCTTCAGATAAGAGACGATTCTTAAATTTTCTTAGATTTTAACTAAAAAAAATAAGAACTATCTTTTAAATAAGAGATATAAATATATAATAGCTGTTTCTTAACCGAAAAATATAAAAAGAAAAAACAAAAAAATATCAAATCATGAATTAAGAACTCCATGCCCACTAGTGAAGAAATCCATAATAGGTTCTCATTGTTTTTTTTATATTATTATTTGATGCACTTTTTGTAAATAACTAAAAAAAAATTTCAGACTAAACTACACAAATAAAAAAGTGCCACTTTTTTTGCTAAACTACACAAATGAAAAAGTGCCAAAGTAAATATGTAAAAATGTCTTAATCAATTCTCTACCCATATACGGTATGACCATCTCACCTCTCACTTTTCTTATTTTCTAATATTATAACGTTAGATATCTGCCTCCATCCTATTGATGGAGGTGCTCTAACCTTTTATCCTTTATTATTGAGTGTGATACAGTCTCCGCAGCAATTGGTCTCTGAAGCAATTTCTCTATTTCTTTGGAAACGCCATACAAATATCAGAGCAACCTCAATGGTGGCTAGAACAACTTCGATGGTGGATTTCCACCATTAAATTCTCAAAATACATATACTAAACATATTTGTGTTAGATATTTTTGGCTTTCTTGTAAAATTAAAATATCCACAATTTAATAATATATATATATATATATATATGCTGTTATGCAGCCAATCAACTTATTCTACTAATTTATTTAACGTCAAAATATTAATTAAGCTTTTGCGACATTTGTAAATTTGAGATTTAGGGATGTTGTCATGTCGAACCTTGAATGTTTTGCACAATAGATTGTCACTTAGTTTTACGTTTTTCTATCTATAATACTTTTAGATCAAAACCAAGTAATAATTGATTATGGCTGTTTCACAACTCATAACATTTCTCCTTAATATGATTTTTTAATTTAATTTATATGTTATTATTTTGATTATTTTAGATGAGTAACTTCTGTGAAATAATGTTTTTTCCAGGATAATTACTACTTTGACTTAGCAACAAAGATAATAATTATATTTACAGAAAGCAGCCAGCATTAATAATACGAATTTTTTTATATCCTTACTTATAGTTTTGTGAGAGTAGTCCTTTTATTTTTGGCTATGTTTTGTTAAGGAAGAGAATTACCAATAAAAAAAAGAATTTCAAAGGTGAAAAAGAGAACAAATTCCCTCCAAATGATTGGGCCATAAACCACAGAAGGCTTCTCTCTCAGCCGAAAAACGAGAGGAGCCAAACACATACACTCCTCATAAAACCTTCACAAAATCTCTACTGATCTCTGATATATTGTTGGTGACTAGATCGCTTTTGTTGCTTTCTCCGGCGGCTGCATCGTTCCTCGATCTAGGTTAGTTTTTTTTCTGCACTCGTTATATTGCAAACCGTTTCCGCTTAGTTAGATTTGCTGATTTTGATTTTGATTTTCTCAAGCTAAATTTCCCCTTATCTTCGCGATGATTAGGCTTTGGTGGTTTTAGATAACTTGGTGATCGTCTCTTGATTTTTGCCTGACCGGTGATCTGACTTCCTGTTCAAATTGATTTTGTTTTGTTTGATCTCTACCCTCTGATGAACTAAGATGAATGTATTTAGCCGTGTTATTAAAACCGGACCCACCCGATGGTTGAACCGGGTTCGACCATAAATCGGTTAAGATTGGGTCTACTAATCGGTTTTTCAAGTAGCTGGATTGGATCTCAGAATTATTAAACTGATAAAAACCATTAAAACTATCAAAAATCTATAGAACATCCATATAAACATAAAACTAATTTATATTAAGAATATTTTATGTTTTAAATTCATTTATATTTTAGTTATGTATCATATTTACTAACATTACTTTTAAATTTATACACTAAAAATATATTAAACTATATTACTGAACTAGGTTTGATCCGGTCAAACCATATTGAACCGTGACCCAAAAATTATCCGTTTTTCATCTTCTGATCCGGTTTTTAAAACACTGATATTTAGGTTCTAATAGAGATGGCAAAATTTGAACCTGCCCGCGGGTCCAGCCCGTTTGGACCTGTTGCGGGGCGGGATTGGTTACTAAGATCCAGGCCCGAATTTTTAGCGGGCCTCGCGGGATGAGCTTGTGCGGGATCGGACCAGAAGCGGGATGGGTTCAGTGTATCCCGCGGGACGTGCGGGGATCCGCAAAGACTGGTCTCTATCATTGATCATCGTACGTTCTTTCACCACTCCTTTCAGTACATCGAGTATTTGCTTCGGTTAGGTCATAAACAACTTGATCAACTCAAAAGTCCTGATATGGTATGTCTAAGCAATTTGTTTTGTATTCTTTCTGTTGTATTTCGTTGGTTTGTGCTGAACGCTGTAGTGAACGATCAATACATAAATTATGTTGCTCAAATGTAATCTTATAAAAGTGAACGATCAAGCCATCTAACACAACAACACTAAACAGTTACACGACTAAAACTACGAAAAGATTGACCTAAATCATCCCAAAACATATCGTTTTCTTGCGTCCCAAACAATCTGATTAGTTCTCTTGGGTGTGTCTAGTAACTCTGTTTTCTCCTAAAACCCATCGCCCTCTTTTCTCTCAATCCCAATATCTGGTAATGCCTCTCTGAGCTGATCAACGTTGCTGGTTAGAACTCTCGGTTTCATCTGAAAGAGAAGGACAAAAAAATATCATGTGAATATTCAATACCCTCTCAAGACGCAAACGAGCCTGCCTCCTCTCATTATCTATCCGTAGTCTACGTTCCTCCTGCGCTTTCTCTTGAGCCTCTCTGTTCTGCCTCTCCATATCTGCCTGTTCTTGAGCGTTAACGTTGCGGTTCTCTGGAATCTAGTTTGAAGGAAAAGAAACCAACTTATTCAAGGACTCAGGATCAGTAAACCAAAATAAGAACATGATCTTGTTTCTTTACCTCCAATCTCTGTTCCGTTTGACTCCCTCCTTCGCCGGATTGAACATTGGGATCAATTCTCAAATTTTCCACCCTCCTCTTCTTCTGTTTATGTTCCTCCAGATCATGAGCTTGCCTCTCCTGTGAAGAATTAAGTCAAAAACAGAGAAAACAAACAGAATAAGGTGCTTATCTCATATTCTCTGTTTCATTTCCTTACAATAACTCTCGTCTGAGAATTAACTTAAAACAACAAACAAATGTAAAGATTTAGCTTACTTACCCTCTTCCATGGCCTAGAGCTTGACTTGGCTGCGTGTCTTTTCTTACCCCAAGTTGTATCCTGAGTACCAAAATTAAAATAAAACGTTAAATGAATAAAATTTAAAGTTTGGCTGATAAGAATAATATAATAGTAACCACAACCTGACGCATAGGTTCTGCTTCTGCACCATCCCTATATATATATATATAGCATAATAAGAAGAAGAAAAGATGCAGTATCACAAACATCCATGAGAGGGTTATGAGATTGATCAAAGTTGGTGGGATTATAGTTGTAGCAGATATATCAATGACCGCAAGATTCCCCACCTGCACAGTTTTTAATGATACAATGAGTGAGATTCATAACCAGTACAAGCACATGTGCATTCAGTTACCTGTAGTCCTCGGTCAGTGACAATCTTCAGTGCACCAAGGGACTTGTACTTTTGTCTAAGCTGTCTTTCACAAGCTTTCTTAGCGTCAATCTCATCTCCTAATTCAACAGCGACCTTCATATCTTTATGAACAACAAACACAAGGAGAAGAACGGGTGTCACTGCCGTGGCTTGGACGGGACTAACGTTTAACGCTCATATTTTTTTCCATACAGACGTATGACTCATATTTGCGTAAACTTACGGTATGAGACTTGATCTTTTAGTCTAATAATTTAGGAGTAATTCTTGGGTTCACCCCCTAAGGTGAACCTCTAGGTTCACCGACCAATAGGATTTCATTATTTCAAATTCGATATTTTCTAAAAAAGGAAACAAAATATTGTCAAGTTATATTATGTTTTTAAAATAAAAAGGTAAAAAAATAATAGTTACAAAAAAAAAGATTTTTTTTTTAAATATTGTTAACCGTCAGCAAAACACTAAACCCTAAATCCTAATCCCTAAACCCTAAATCCTAATCCCTAAACCCTAAATCCGAAACCCTAAACCCTTGGGTAAATCCTAAACCCTTGGGTAAATCCTAAACCCTTGGGTAAATCCTAAACCCTTGGATAAATCATAAACTCTAAATCAAAAACACTAAACACAAAAATCCTAAACCCTTGAATGTTTTAGTGTTTTTGATTTAGTGTTTATGATTTATCCAAGGGTTTAGGGTTTATCCAAGGGTTTAGGGTTTCGAATTTAGGGTTTAGGGATTAGGATTTAGGGTTTAGTTTTTTCCTGACGACGTTAAAAATATTTTTTGTAATTACTACAATTTTTTTTTATTTTTATCTTTTTATTTTAAAAACATAATATAACTTTACAATATTTTGTTTCCTTTTATAAAAGATATCAAATTTGAAATAACTTAATCCTATTGGTTGGTGAACCTACAGGTTCACCCTAGGGAGTGAACCCAAGAATAACTCATAATTTAGATAATAAAAATTTCTTATAATGCTTAAGTCTCTGACCAATGGGAAATAAGTAAATAATAAGTATAATTTTCAAAATTACATAAAAATACAAACAAAACCCTAAAACAATATTACCTAAACAGTTTAGGCTAAACTTACGGCTTTCACGACCTAAGGCTTAAGGCAAAAAGAAACGACCAGAAACTAAACCTAACGAAGAAGAGAGAAAGAGATGACAGATGATGATTCAAGTTTCGATCCAAATTTTACGCCTTTGAATACAATGGATTTAGAGAGTCAGCGACTCATTGGAGTTCTTTTGGCAGCTGACGAGGCTGGTGATGTTTTTGGTTCATCTGATGGAAGAAAAAAGAAACACAGAAGAAAAAGAAGGCTTACTGAGGTTGCTGATGATGAAGATGATAGTGATGTTGAAATCACTCCTCCACCAATCCAAGCTACTACTCTACGCAAACAATCCACCTGCAGAACCGGGCAAGCCTTAAAATAAAAAAAACCAATGATACAGTCTACTCTAGACGATGGCATTGGATCATCTTCTAAGGCCAGTAAAAGGAAAACCAAAACCAAATCTATTCATTTTACCATCCGTGGGGGGAGAAAGAGTTCCAGGCCGACACAAAGCAATGGTAAAAAGAAGAAGAAGATACAAGAGGAGCAGCTTGATTCGGAAGGTGAATTTGAAGAGGACGAGATGGAGAACGAGATGGAGAACGAGAAGGAGGGTAGGCAATGGTCTGATGTATGGCCCCATTTTACTAAGATTCGAAATTCCAATGGTGAGGAGAAAGCTAAATGCAATTATTGTAAGAATGACTATGCATGGAGTTCCCACGGGCATGGAACAAGTGGTTTGAGAAGGCATCGTGATAGATGCAAACTCTTTCCAAGGAATCTCCGAACCAAAAAACTCGATGCTGAAGCCAAATTAGTAAGTGGCAAGTATGATCATGTTGTGTTCAAGCAGCTGGTAACCAAGACTATAATTCAGCATGACCTACCTTACTCATATGTTGAGTATGAGCAAGTCAGAGAAACTTGGAAGCACTTGAATCTTGATGTCAAATTCATTTGTCGGAACACAGCTAAAGCAGAGGTCTATCGTTTTTATGAAAACGAGAGAGAGACATTGAAGAGGGAGTTGGCTAGTCTTCCTGGAAGAGTAAGCTTCACTTCTGATTTGTGGTCATCACTGAAACGGGAGGGTTATATGTGTCTGACAGCACATTACATTGATCGGAATTGGAGACTGAACAGTAAAATACTGACTTTTTGTGCTCTCCCACCGCCTCACACAGGTATGAATGTTGCTTTAAAGCTTCTCGAATCTGTGGAAGAGTGGGGACTAGAGAAAAAAATGTTCTCTCTCACATTAGACAATGCTACTAGTAATGATTCGATGCAAGATATAGTGAAAACTCAGGTGCTTTTGAGCAATGATTTGTTGTGTGGAGGTGAGTTTTTTCACGTCAGATGTGCAGCTCACATACTTAACCTCATTGTGCAAGATGGTTTGAAGGTTATTAAAGACTCTTTGCACAAAGTTAGAGAGAGTGTTAAGTATGTAACAGCGTCAGAGACGCGTGAGATGACGTTTGCAAAATGCGTGGATGCTGCTGGTATAAAGGAGAATGCTGGTTTGATAATGGATGTGCAGACAAGATGGAATTCGACATTCTATATGCTTGAAAGAGCCCTTCCGTACCGTGAAGCGTTTGTTAAGTTGGAGATATATGATAGGAGAAACTATAAGTTTTTGCCTACAGCTACAGAATGGAGCAGAGCTGCGAAAATATGTGCTTTCTTGGAGCCTTTTGCTAAGATTACTAGTTTGATGTCAGGTTCGAAATACCCAACATCGAACTTGTATTTCTATCAGGTATGGAAGATCCATAATTGGCTGCAGATAAATGAGGAAAGCGATGATGAGATTATCCGAGACATGGTGATACCGATGAAAGAGAAGTTCGATAAGTATTGGGACGAAGTCAGTGATCTTTTTGCAATGACAGCTGTCTTTGATCCACGCCTGAAGCTTCCAGTTGTAGAATATTGTTTAGGGAGACTTGACATGAGTACACGTGATGCAAAAATGAAGAACTTGCGTCTGAAGCTGGAAATTTTGTTTGAATCATACGACAAAAAATCAAAGTCAACATCACCTTCGGCAGAGCCTCGTAAGATGGATTAACAAAATGTTAGTGGAGGACCGAAAGGAACATTTGAGAACTATGGTGTAAGTCTCCTGTTTCATTTTTTTTTTTAATTAATTCTGAACATGTGCTATAAGTTATGGATAGCTTTGAAAGTTTGGATGTTCCATCAAATTTTTTTTTAATATTTTTTTAAACTCTACAGGATTTTTTTGCGTTTCGCAAAAGTAGTGTTGCTGCGAGTGGAAAGACAGCTCTCCAAGCTTATTTGGATGAACCTGCGCTAGATATGGATAGCTTTGAAAGTTTGGATATTCTTGACTGGTGGAAAGATAATACTCACAGGTTTGGTGATTTGCCAGCAATGGCTTGTGATCTACTTAGCATTCCGATCACAACAGTGGCTTCAGAATCCTCTTTTAGCATCGGTTCGAGAGTTCTGAACAAATACAGGAACCGTCTACTTCCCAAAAATGTGCAAGCTCTGATATGTAGTAGGAATTGGCTAAAAGGATTCGAAGCTTATGAACATGGTAAATTATTTACATTATTATATATTTTAGGGTGCCATGTTCTTTAAATCTACTTAACTTCGATTTTTTTTTAATATTTCAGAAGGTGAAATAGTTGGTGAAGAAGAGACAGTACCATGGTCTGATGATGAAGTTGAAGAAGAAGAAACTTGATTTTTATTTTGCTCTGGTGTTTTTATTTTATTTACATTATGGATTTCGTGGCGCTCTTTTTCCCTTGTCGGGTTTTGTCCCAATGGGTTTTCCCGATAAGGTTTTTACCGAGGCCACATTACATTAGTTGGATATTGTTTTGGTGTTCATTTACATTACTTGGATTTGATTATTTGGATTTGCCATCGTTCACTCATGTAACATGTACGGTTAGACACATGACACATATGAAATGTTGGGATCACGCAGGAAAGGTGTGAAGTATGAATGCTTGTATATAAAGTTCACACTTGAGGAAGAAGCTTCACGTGAACTGACATGCAAACATGAACCTAAAGACAAGCCTACTACAGTTTCACCTCTCAAAAGGGTTAACAGAAGCTTCTCTGGAACTCTAAGCTATGATTCACCATTGAGGAAGAAGAAGAAGGCATTAACCAAATCGGCGTTGAATCCTTCTCTTGGCTTGGGTAAGACAAAGATCGGAGTCCCGCGGGCCTGTACCGCCAAGGCTTGTGTAAGTCGCGGGTCGGGATTGGGCAGCACTTCTATGAACCGTATCCCGCGCGGGCATGTACCGCCAAGACCCGCATTGACAGTGTTCCGCGGCGGGGCGGGACAAAGCGGGTCGGTACAACCCAATTGCCATCTCTAGGTTCTAAAATCAACTTGAGTTCTTTTTTTTTCACTCAAAATCTAATGTAGGATTTGAGCTAATAGGTGATTGCAGCTTGTTTGGAAAGTTTTGGATCCTTAGATATTCATCTTATGGAAACATAGATCATTGACGATTAATTTAAGATAAATGAGATGTGACACGTGTCTTATTTCTCCATTAAGATGTTCGCAAATCTTTGGTTTCTTGGCAAGCACATATATAAAACATGTTGAAAATTAATTCATATACAATTCAAGGATGCTTTTCTTTTGCAAGATCCAAAAAGTAGCAATGATGGTGATGACTTTGTGTTGGTGGAGTTAAAACATTCTCATCTCAACTATGACTGCATTAATTGTTTTAAAGGAATTATAAACCGATGACTAAATAACTCACTTGCATGTAGTTTATAAAAGGAATATCTCTCTAGAAACCTCTGACTTCTCTCTAGACTCCTTCCGGTGAGAAAAGTGTCTCCGGCCGACGGAGTGGGCTTTCACAGCCACCGTCGGTCCGGTGTATATGTTTTTTTTTCCTTTTCGTTGCATGTTCAAAGGAGAGAGATCATTGGATCTCTTTTCTGTTTTTGGTGCCAACTGATCGGCTTTTTGACTCCGGAACGACGAGGCTCCTTTAGTTCTGTTTGTCGCCGGCTTATGACTCTGGGGGGTGGTGACTCCTTAAGCATCGCGTCGCCGGCTTTGGGTTCGAATTTTCTCTTATGGGTTTGGGTTTTCCTATGTCGGCTTTGGTGTGTTGGATGAGATCTCGAACAGATCGATGACGCTCTCCGATGGTGAAGCCAAAGCGACGTAGATAACGATGGATGCTTTAGATTCAGTTAATCAAGTGGTTGGTGGCTCTGGATGAGATCCCGACGATGTTCGATGGACTCTATCCGTTGAAAAGAGCACGGCCGTAGATGATAGAGGTGGTCTCCGATGTGATTCCGGTGAAGGGATTCGTGGTTCGTCGACGGTGGGAAAGGTGAAGCGGTTAAGTGACACGTGGTTACCTTGCTGGGAGGTTTAAACACGTGTTGTTGTTGATCGGTTAGTCATGGGATTAGTGGGCTAGCCTTTTTGGTCTTTTAGTTATGTTGTTTCGGTTGGGCCTTGTTTTTTTTTGTCGTTTGGGCTTTGTTGTAAACTTTGTATAATTGGACTCTATCCATGTTTTAATAATAATACTAGGTGGCAAAAAAAAAAAAAAAAACTCACTTGCATGTAATCATTTTCAATACATCTCCCCGATACTTAGAACAAATAATGTTAAGTAATTATCACTTTTTGGTGGGTGCTACATGCATGGTCAAACTTTTTCAATACATCTCCCAATCCTTTTTTTCTTTTTTCAACTAGTGGCTGGCCCGCCCTACGGGCGGGTGAGTTTACAAATAAAACTATTTTATATTAACTATATTTTATTCCTTGATCAAAAAATATTTTAAAATTATTTGGAAATTTACTTTAAATTGTATTAATAAATATACTATATTATTATTCAAAAATTAAATTGTATATTTTATTAAATTTTGTTTGTTTGAGTTGAAAGGACCACTAATATTTATTTTGTTAGTGAAAACACAAAATTATGAAATTAAACAGTTAAGAAAAATGTAATAATTTATATTCCTCCTTTTTATTTTTATTCCACTTTGATATAGTTGAGGAAAATATAAAATAAAAATAACTAATATTTTTTAAAATTTCTAAGAGTATAATTTTAATACTATTAGAATCATTAATTTTATCACGATAAGAAATTAACCCACCTCTAAACTAAATCAATTGAAAATATAAGGAGTCGTCGTCGTGCTGCACCTCTAAACTAAGATTTACCCGACTTTTATATGGAGAGCAAGAATATGCACATCAAGTCGTCGTGCTGCATTATGAAGCGTTCAAAATTGTTGTTGGAAATTACAGGAATCTTTGATAATTAATCTTTGTTAAGAAATATATTATATGTCGAAGGGTACACATATTTCTCCTGCTGATATGGAAGAGAACTTGATGGCTGTGTGAACCATAAAAATGACGTTGTTGGATCCTAGAAAAATTTGATCGAAGCTCTGGAAAAAAGATAACATCGGAGAGGAGCCAATATGATGAAAACACGATGATAAGCAACAATTTCGGATTATATGATGATGATCACTGATTACTAATTTACTATATTTTAGCTCGTCTTCAATTAATGAGCTTATATTGTTTCTATTTTATATAGTATTGATTCCACTAATTTTGAAATGTTTTTGTTAAAAGATATTTTGTTTACCAAAAGATCATAGAAGATGAAACTCAGTGGAATGGAGAGATTTCTTTGTAGTGGGTATTTATAAACTACGTATGAGTTACGAAGATGTAGCTTAGGTTTCAATCTAGGCAAAGTTCACAAAAAAGTTCAAATCTATCCAGGTATTTTTCTTTATAAGCTTTCCTAATTTTGTTTATTTATAACCTATTTCTAAAAATATTTTATATTTTCCAAAATCATATAAATCTAATAATTTTTATTTTAATTATAATTAAATCGAGTTTTAAATACAACTATTGGTAAATTAACCAAAAATAACTACAAAAAAAAAATAATCAAAGTTTTGTAGAGTTTGCATGAATACTGTTTAAGAGAGACAAAGGCATCATCAAGTTGTTCCCCAACCGCATATGCAACCGCAAGTTAGTGTGAAAAGCGTCTCAAGCCAAGCTAATATTCAGGTACAGGATCAACAATCTCAAAAGTTTAAAGCCAAAACTGAAGGAGATAATCCAGTTTCAAGGAGTAGCACACTCATATAGGAGCGCTACATGGCCAGATCATGACTGCTCCTATGCAGCCACAAAACTTTTCCATGTCGTTAACCTCTTTTTCCAATGGTACTGCCCCCTGCGAATTTGAATTCCTCTTCCAAAGGCTACCAGTTCGTATCTACAGTTCCCGTTGTTCACCAGCAAAAAAAAACTTCAGGCAAGTGACTCAAAGACAGGAGATGGAACTGTTAAGCTCATGTCGAGGACCCCGAAAAGACTTACTGAGGACCCCATCAATGAATGGTCCGACGCTGTTTTATGACAGTCCATCCATAGACCGCAACTTTCTTTCTAGTACTTGGCCTCTTACTGCAGCAACAACAATGGATGGAGACCCCTTAATGTTTTCCCATCATCTTACACAGATCAGCAGCAAACTGGTTGGAGTTAAATGATGACTCATTCTCAACCTGATTCTGTTACTGCCACATCATCCCAATGGAAAAAACCTGCAGCCTCATTATTGACGTCTTACAATTGCTTAAATCTCAAGAAGTTCCAGTCTCAGCAGCAGATACTTACACACGGACAGACACAGATTTTTGGCAGCACCATCAGAGCTACAACAGAAAAGATCTGGTGGTGGCTCTTCTTCTGCAGTGACAGGGACTGCTTCCCATGGAAAAGCAGAAAGACACCTTAACATAGAATAAGAGTGTGGTATCGCCTCCAAGCTCCTGCAGAAAGACATTCTTCAGTAGCTTCTTCGATTCCATAGTATAAGAGTGTCTCATTCTTGGCGTCCTAGCCCCTGTAGTAAAAAAGTTTGTAAATCCTGTTATAATGAGAATGTCACTACGACTAACCAGTATGTGGAAAAGACATACATGAAGTCTGCCATTCTCATCACTGAGTGCAATCCTGCATTCAGCACACAAATTGCAGTAGAACTGTTCCATGTGATTTCTCTGCACCATTTCAATGTTTCTTTCTCCAAATCCTCTAGCTGGAACAGAAAACATGTCTCAGTGAATTAAGAAACAATTACCAACAAATAAAAAGAACAACAGTATTGATAAGCTGTCTAGAATCACGTCATCAACCATGTTTCTCTTTCCTTGTTGAGCGTCTATTTTCGGTTTTTAAGCTGTTGCATCATACGAAAAGGAAACATGAGCTAATATCTTTTTTTTTCAAGTGTTTGACAGGTTATAAGTGAATTGTACTCTACATGTGATATTTTTCAATAATGATCTAAATAATATAACAAAAATCTTATGCGCATAAAATTCTTTCTTATGAGATGGATTCTCATGATTGCTGCCTCTTCAATAGCCGTAGTCCACCATGGATCCTAAGTATTTCAAAAAACAAAGAGGATATAATCATCATCACCATTTCTTCAAAATGGATTAGAATTTAACCGCAAGCTTGAAGACGACGTTTGAAGCTGCGGTCAGATCCAGACCGACTCCTCCAGCTTTCAGAGATGTAACCAGAGCCTGTAGAAGCATAAAAACTTTTAATCTCTCTGATCCAATAAAAAAAACGTTTGAAGTTTTGTTAGAAACGATCCACCGACTTACTGTTTCTGTTTGGTTTCACTGAACTCCTGTAAGACTCGCCTTCGGAGCCAGCTTTCCATCAAATTTAAGAAACTTAATTCCTCTTTTTCTCAGCTAAGTAAACTCAATTCCTGTGGAGCTCAGACAGAAACAGTTGAGAATTTACCATGACTGTAGAGAGGCTTACAAAGAGTAACAAATATGAAAGCCGAAGGAGATTTGGAAGCTTGTTTGGGTTCATATATATAGTGCAGAATATGGTTACAGAGGGAAGCTGGACAGATGAGAAGCTGGAGATGCACCGCCTGGAAGAGAGGTAAGATGCATTGAATGAGGGAATTGTGATCGGAGCGGGTTGAATGAGTTACAAAGGTCGTTAATGGATAAGAATAAATGCATCCCGTAACGGTTCAGGCAATAAGAAACTGAGAAGCTCGGAAAAAAAATCTCAATCCATCTATTCGTCACAAAGTTTTGTCTCAAACCCTCCTGAAACTCCATTCTCAGGTGAACAAATCGGAGCTTGAACAACATTAACCCTAGAAGTCGATGGCAAGAAGATGGCGTCTCAAGAAGACAGTGAAATTTTTTCAGAAAAAAAAAAAGAACTCGGTGAATTTCAATATAATTGGGCTACGAAATTGATGATTAAAGAGCCCAGCTAAACAACATACCAGCCCAACAATTAAACCGTACAACCCCATTAACCATGGAACGCAAAAAGCAAAGAAGAAACTTTAGTAATAGCTCGACACGTGGCAACAAAGCCCCCTCCCTCCAGAGTGACGTGGCAGCCTGTGGTGAGAGAAAACTCTCCTTTATTATTAAAGATACAAGAACTTGGACAAATAGTCAAATAGTTATATTTATGTTTTTTTTTTCTTTTTTATATAAAATGGTAATGTTACATTATGAAGATAAGCCATTTCTTTTAGTGAAAATGGTAATCTTACATATGTTTAATGTAGTTTTTCTATTTTTTTTATGTTGTATGTTTACATATTATTGTTATTTTTAAATGTAAAATGGTAATCTTACATATGCTTAATGTATTATTTCCATTTTTTATGTTGTATGTTTACATATTATTTATTATTTTCTAAATTATATATGGAGATAAACCGTCTTTTTTTTAGTGAAAAATGGTAATTTTACATATGTTTAATGTAGTTTTTCCATTTTTATGTTGTATGTTTACATTTTATTTTTTTTAAATAAAAATGTAAAATGATAATCTTACATATGTTTAATGTAGTATTTCCATTTTTTATGTTGTATTTTTACATATATTTATTATTTGCAAAATTATATAGAATGTTTTTTGTTTTTTTTATAAAACGGTAATGTTACATTATGAAGATAAGCCATCTTTTTTTTAAGTGAAAAATGATAATCTTACATATTTTTAATGTAGTTTTTCCATTTTTTTGTGCTGTATGTTTACATATTATTTATAATTTTCGAAAATTAGTAAAATTAAAATGTAAAACTATATTTTATGCCACGTGTCATCTTTCGGGAGAAGTTTTTTTTGCTGATGTGGACGCTCTATGGAGCCTTAAAAGGTCAATTTTATTAGTATTTTTTTTATAAAACGGTAATGTTACATTATGGAGATAAACCGTCTTTTTTTTTAAGTGAAAAATGGTAATCTTACATATCTTTAATGTAGTTTTTCCATTTTTTATGCTGTATGTTTACATATTATTTATAATTTTCGAAAATTAGTAATATTAAAATGTAAAACTATATTTTATGCCACGTGTCATCTTTCGGGAGAAGTTTTTTTGCTGATGTGGACGCTCTATGGAGCCTCAAAAGGTCCCTTTTATTAGTATAGATTGAGAAGATCTTGGTGGGGTCCTAGTGATTGTGGACTCCGTGCAGAGCCGGGCTTGAACATACACCCACGAAACATTTGAATGGGGCCCCCATTTTTGTGGGGCCCCCATTTTACAAAAAAAATTATTTATACATATATATTCATATATATTTATATATAAATGTGAATATTGAATTAAAAATAAACAAAAATACATTTATATTATGCATAAATTTAACTGAAAGTAACAGGTCTTTTCTTATTATAATTTAAAAATGAATACTTTTTTTTGATAAACAATACAATACATAATTCAAACTAAGTTTTGCTAAAATAAAAATTAATAAAAATATTATTAATCTTTAAAATATTTTTTTTTTAAATAGGGCCCCCAAAACTTCAGGACCGGCTCTGACTCCGTGCCTACTTGAATAAGTCACTGCAGTCTTCACGGGGAAAAGCAATATATCTCAATCTTAAACATTTCTCATGTCTGTATTATAGTTTGATAAAATGGTTGATATAGTGCCACCTGGTTACAGGATAGTCTTAGACGTTAGAACAAGTACAAGGTGCGTGTGAGATTCTTGTTACCTAGTCATGGGGGGTTTTCTAGTGTTATTTATTTATTTCACTCACATGTTTTGTGGGGTTAATCAACAAACAGTTAGACTTTCAACTATATCGAATTACAACGTATTTTTATAGCCACATGTCATCACCACAATCATTCTTAGAATCTTTAAAAAAATATGTTGGTCCATATAAATATATAATAAACTTTTTATTAAACTAACCATAAATTAATCATAAATATTTTTCATTGTTTCATTAAATAAAAATCACGCAATTACCTAATATGGCTAAAGTATAAATGACAATTAATGATTTTAAATAATAAAGATTTGATAAAAATTACTCTATTCTCTATCATTTTAAAAAATTTAACTAATTAAAATAAATTAAACAACCACGTTAACTATATAATAAAAATTTAGATTTTTTTCGTATATGCTATATTTTGGTCCATATAAAAATATATTGGTCCATACAAATATATAATAAACGTTTTATTAAACTAATCATAAATTAATCATAAATGTTTTTCAATGTTTCCTTAAATTAAAATCACGGAATTACCTAATATCGCTAAAGTATATATGACAATTAATGATTTTGAATAATAAAGATTTGATAAAAATTACTCTATTCTCTATCATTTTTAAAAAAATTAACTAATTAAAATAAATTAAAAAACCACGTTAACTATATAATAAAAATTTAGATTTTTTCGTATATGCTATATTTTGAATTTTAAAAAACGAATATAAATAACTAAAGTTGTTAAAAATCTCACATTGAAATTTTTGTGATCCATGGTTTAAAATTTATGTTATAACAAGATACAAATGATTATGAAATTACAGAAATAAAAAGTCTCATTTAATAAATAGTGTATATATGTATATTAATATTTTTTAAAAATAAATTATATACCATATAAAAAATACATAAGTATTTTAATTTCGAATTTGCTTTGATTTTTTTTTGATAAACATTTTATACAATTATTGACAACTTAATATTTAGATTTTAAACTTTGCATTGAATGTTTCTAAAATTATAAATTGCTAAAACTATTAATCATCCCATAATTTTTTTTATTGTTATCATTTATTTAAAATTTTTGTTATAAAGAAATACAAACGATCAAAAATAATATGAGTATAAAATATTTTTTAACAGATGTCAATATTAAAAATGTACTTTATATCTATGTTAATATCATGTAAACTTAATTTTATAACATATAAAATAGAAAAAGTATTTGTCTCGATTAATAAAATTTATTTAAGTATATGTACCAACTTAATTACATATGTAATAGTTACTAAATTTTTTATTATTCAATATATATTTATTATTTCATAATATGTAAAAAAATATATAATACTTAAAAATAATTTGTATATAATATTCATCCTAGTATATACATATAGGTAAAGCAAAAGTGAGATCAGCAAATCTTTTTTTTTTTTAAACACTAGAATTTTATAGATATATAATCCTAAATTGTTACACAAGGAACAATTACAACCATAAAACATAGAGGATATTTTGACTTAAACAAAGAGATTAGTAAGCCAAGAAGGATGTCCTCTAGCAATGTAAGATTGAAAGAGATCCTTTTTAATCACACTTTCCGCAATAAGCATGGCTCCCTTAATGTTGTGTCGAGGGCTGAATTGAGCTTTCCGGTCTTGGAACTCATTCAAAAGTGGTAAAATCTGTGAAGAGTAGAACTTAAGAGAAGGCCAAGCATGAGGTTTAGAAATAGCTTCAATCAAGTCATGATCTTCACTTGAAAAGATGATAGAATCATACTGAAGTGTTTTTAAAGATTCCATAGCCCACTTCCAACTTTCTAGAGAAGCATCTTGTTTGTTTTGTATATTGGTGAATGATCTTCTTCCATGAAGAAGAACTTTACCTTCTCTGTTGCGAAGTATCCAAGAGGCTCCACTTTGCTTTCTGATCTTATCCCATGCACAACCAATATCACATTTTAGCCAGGATATAGGAGGTGGTTTCCAACAAAAAATGTTCTTCTTTTTCTTTTCCAAGTCAATGAGTTTTTCTTGTTTATCAATAGACTTGATAAGAAACCAATGGTCTACACTTTTGTAGATTGAGCTGATGAAGGGAGGCCCCAGATTTAAAGATCCTTCAAAAAAGAAGGCGTTTCTGTTTTTCCATAATTCCCACAAGATCCAAGCTCCTGCTCTTCTGATTTCTTCTGGAATGAGGTGATTCTTCCTCGTCTTTAGCACGTAGAAGATGTTTGAGAAGACTGAATCAGGATCAAAACCACTTAACGGGGAGGGGAAGTTACTCAATGCCCAAGTTTGCTTAGCAATAGTACAAGTAAAGAGAACATGATTCACCGATTCTCCTTCTAGACCACAGACTTGGCATCTTGTATCAAGCTTAATGTTCCTTTCAGACAGTTTGTCAGCAACAGGCAAGGCTCCACTAATTGCTTTCCATAGAAAAATTCTGATTTTTGGCTCTGTGTCAAGAGACCATATGTAATCCTTGATACCATTCAGAGAAGGAAGAGTGTTCCCATGAACAAAAGCTTCCTTTTTAGCCTCTTTTTCAGCTAGCCAGTAACCTGATTTCACCGAGTAATCTCCAGAACGAGAATGATTCCAAATGTAAAAATCTGATGAAGAAGTAACCGGTTTGATTTTGAGAATGATTTTTTTATCTTGAGGATAAAAAAGATCATCTAACAAGGTTTGATTCCACGCTTGAGAACCATCCAAAATTAAGCTGCTGACTTTAAGATTGAGATCGATCAATGTGTTCTTCATAAGAGGAATTCTCATTCGATCTCCATCAACTAACCAAGGAGAGGACCAAACAGATAAAGAACTACCATCTCCAACCATGTGTCTGAGACCTTTACTTAATAACTCTCTACCAAAAAGAATACTTCTCCAAGCATAAGATGGCCGAGAACCTAATGAAGCAGGCAGGAAGGAGTTATTAGGGAAATACCTGCTTTTGAGAAATCTACTAAGGAGAGAGGATGGAGATGAGAGAATTCTCCATGCTTGTTTGGCAAGAAGAGCTTGATTGAAGAGTTCAATATCTTTGAACCCCATGCCTCCTAAGTCTTTAGAGATACATAGCTTGTCCCAACTGAGCCAATGTATTTTCCCTTTGTCTTCAGATGAGTTCCACCAGAAGTTAGCCATTGCTGAGGTGAGATTATTACAAGTCGTTTTAGGTAACCTGAAACAGGTCATGGCATGAATGGGCATGGCAAGGGCTACTGACTTCAAAATAATCTCTTTCCCGGCTTGAGAAAGAAATTTAGTATACCAGCTAGACATCCTTCCTTTCAATTTGTCTTGAATGTAGTTTAGGAGTTGAACTTTCGAACCACTAAAACATTCGGGTAAACCTAGGTAAGCACCTGCTCCACCTTCAGACAGAATCCCAAGTGAAGTTTGAATCTGAATTTTCATCGCAGGGTCAATATTCTTGCCGAAAGTGAGAGAAGATTTTGCTAAGTTGATGACTTGCCCTGTAGCCTTTTCATATTTTTGTAGAATCTCTTGAAAAACCTGACATTGGAGAATGTCTGCCTTGAAGAGAAACAGACTATCGTCTGCAAAAAACAAATGATGAATAGCTGGGCCTTCTCTCGAGAATTGAATACCATGAAGACGACCTTCATCAGAAGCTTGGTTGAGTAAATAAGTTAAACCTTCAGCACAGAGCACAAATAAAAAAGGCGAGATGGGATCTCCTTGTCTTAAACCTCTTTGTGGAGATATTAAACCATGAGATTGCCCATTGATAAGAACAGAGTACTGAACAGAGGAGACGCATGCCATAATCCAAGATACCCAAATAGAGTGAAAACCAAGAGAAAGCAATAATGCCTTTAAATAATTCCATTCAACCCGATCAAATGCTTTCGACATATCAGTCTTGGCTGCCATAAAGTTGCTTGAGACAAACTCATGAGTGTTAAGACTATGAATAGCTTCATGCGCCATGATGATATTGTCGGAGATCAATCGGTCTGAGACAAAAGCAGATTGAGATGGTGAAACTATATCTGGAAGAAACTCTTTAAGCCTGGAAGCAATAATCTTCGAGATTGTTTTGTACATGACAGAACAAAGACTTATCGGTCGGAGATCAGACATAAGAGTTGCATTCATCTTCTTAGGAATCAGAACTAACTGTGTGTAATTCCATTCAGTAGGCATAGCACCAGAATCAAAAAAATGCAAGACTTCTTTCGTTAGCTGTTCACCGACAATATCCCAATAAGATTGAAAGAAGAAACCAGACATACCATCAGCACCTGGTGCACTGTCTGGTTTTATAGATAAAACTGCTTCTTTGATTTCTTCAGATGTTACCTTCCTGATTAACTGATGATTCATTTTCTCTGTGACTCTTGGAGTTAAACCTCTGAGCATAGTAAAGTAGTCTTCCGAGTTTGAAGATTTAAAGAGATCACCAAAATATTGTATTGCAACCTGAGCTTTCGAAGCTTCTGATCTTTGTGCATTGCCGTTTTTGTCTATGAGTTTGACGATTTGATTTTTTGCCCTTGATATTTTGACCGCAGTATGGAAGACCTTGGTGTTTCCATCACCATATAAAATCCAATTGTCTTTAGATTTCTGCTTCCAAAAGTTTTCTTCATCTCTATAAGCCAAAATAAGAGAACCTTTAAGTTTGCTGATCTTCGTATATGACGGGTTCATTGATGATTCTTCAAGTTCCAATTCATCTTGCAAGCTAGTAATTCTTTCCTGAGAGTTTGCTTTGTTAGCTTTTTTCCAGTGACTTAAAGCTTTCCTGCATTGTCTGATACGAGCCGAGACTGAATGTTGATAAGAGGCCGGGCTGTTCCAAGCATGAAAAATGGCTTCTTTAACTGAGGGTTTGTGAAACATTATTTTATCAAATTTGAAGGACCCTCTGTAAGAATCTTGAGATGAAAGGAGTTTGATCAGAATAGGACGATGATCAGAGCCCCTTTTAGCTAAAAAAACTTGGTTAGATGCAGGAAATTGATTGAACCATTGCTTGTTACCGAAGGCTCTGTCAAGTTTACATTGGATCGAGAGATTATTTCTTCTACCGCCCCAAGTAAAACTATTCCCGGAGCTGGGAAGTTCAGACATGCCACAACCCTCAAGCATATTAGAGAACGGAACAAAAGAGGAATCACTTCTTCTAGGACCACCAGTTTTTTCCGAATTGTTGAGGATTTCGTTAAAGTCTCCAAACATGCACCAACTGTTCTTCCTATTTATCCCAATCCTTGTTAGACGTTCCCAAACAAAGTGTCTAAAACTGACATTCGGATTTCCATAGACACAAGACAAGTTAAACTGTTTTCCTTCATAGATTATATGTACATCCAAAAGATTCTTGTCTTCATACAGAAAGGTTACATCTACACTGTTTTTCCAAAAAAGGGCTAGACCACCACCTATATTTACAGGGTCAACAGTGAATAGACGATCATATCCTAACCACGCCTGGAGATCTACTAGAGTATTCCGAGAATTCATAGTTTCCATGAGAAAAAAGACTTCAGGGAAGTGTGCGCTACGCAATTCCTTGAGTCGTTGAACTGTCAGTTCCTGAGTACGTCCCAGTCCCCGGCAGTTCCAACTGATGATGCTCATTTACGCGTTGGACGGTCCCTCACGCGGGACCATCTGTGGTGTATTGCTCTTTGCAGCTTTGGATACACCTGCCAAATCATCTTCAGCTTTCCTTTTCTTGCTCACATTTCCTTCAGTTACCTCTTTGTGATCATGAGCTTGAGGTAACTTCTGAGACTTCTTACGAGAGTTGTAAATTCTTTTGAATCTTCCCGGCTTCCTTATTGCCTTCTCTTTGGAGTTAGAAGGTTCAGCAGTGAAAGTAATCAGAGAGCTGGTTGGATTCACCTGAGACTGTTGAAGTGATGGTAGCGACAATTTACAGAAAACGTTGGTTGTAGTGTTAAACATCGTCTGTCCTGATGAGATTGCTGCTGCCATTAACTTAGGTTGCGGGTTCGGGATAGAAGAGTGGCCCATTTTTCCTTCATTATCATCAGAGACAACTATCTCTTTTCCTTTGTTTATGACTGAAGTGAACAGCGAAGTAGGGATGAGTTGCATAACTGATCTCTGTGAATCCAGTTTCATTTCTGCATCTTTCACTGAAGCAATGACCCTTTGTTCACGAACATGTCTGTCTTCAGAGCTTGAAGCTAGTAGATAATTGCGCATCTCTTGTAGAATCTCAGGAGCAATACGCGGGCGACCCGAGAGAGGATTAATTCCGACTTGATCTTCCTTTAAAATTCCATACAGAGGATCAGTAGCTTCAAGAACCCTTTGCGGAAGAGAAGTCTGAGAGATAGACATGAAACCCTTTGACTGATCACTAGATCCTTGAGCATGTTCAAGAAAAGGACAGCGTTCCTTTGCATGCGTTAATCTCTGACAGTGGAAGCATCGCATTTGAACTTTTTCATAATAGTAACGAATTGTTGTCTGTTCACCACCTGGAGATTTAGGACCCTTGTTTTCTTTAGTGGTTTGGAGACTTCAATCCTGATTTTAACTCTAACATAATCTTGTCTCTGAGGTTTTTCAGGATCAAATAAGACCTTTTCAACATGCCCGATAAGATCTCCAAGCTCAGAGATAGCTTCTTTGGTGTAATGATTAACCGGAATGTTGCTGATTCTGACCCAGACCGAGACTGATTGCAGGAATCCAGGCTGAGGTTTCTCTACCCATCGATCCATTGCTAATCCCCAATCATCGAAGGTTTGCATGCCTTTTTCTAGAATTTCCTGAAGATCGTGTTCATGCATGAACACAAACTGAAATTTTTCTTTAGTCAAGGCAATTCCTCTGACTCTTTCTGACTTCTGTCACCTCCTTGGTAGTTCGTGGATCAATTTTGGCAGTCTTTGAAATTCTGGGTTAAGAAGTCGTCCTATTAAGCTGCATGCATTCCTTTCAGTTGCGAAATACTGCGGTAGATTTGGTAGAGTGAAAGGACCATCATCATCATCTTTGAGAGACAAGGCTAAGAGAGCTCTATCCATTTCAGCAGACATAGTTGGTAATTTTAAGAGACAGGAGAAAATTTAAAAGAGTAGTGTGGGGGAGAGATTGACAGAGTTTTTGGTCTAAAGCTCTTTCTGATTGAGGGAATCACGAAAGAGAGGCTGAAACTCTAGAGAGGAAACTCTAGAGAAAGAAAAGTTATTTTGACACTTCTCATATTTGATCAGTAAGCATTGAGATCAGCAAATCTTATCAGCTTTTTTTTTCATAAATATATGGTGCTTATTAGATTTGCTCTTATAAGATTTTAACTCTCTCTAGAAACTCTCTAACTTCTCTCTTAAAACAAAGTTCATCCTCCTTGCCGGTGTGTGTTTTTTCCGGCGGTGGTGCGCCACCAGTGCCACCGTCGGAATAGCTTTGGATTTTTGTTTTGTTTTTGCGTTTTAAGTGTCTATTTAGTTCCCTCTCCAACATCGGTGACAATCGTTTTGCATCGTCTGGTTGGTTTTTGACTCTGGTGTCATCACTTTATACTCCAAGGTGAAGTCGGCTTTTCCGATTGATTCCAAATCAATGGGATGTCTCTGTTTTTAAGTCTTGGTGGTTTGGTGTTGCGGATGAGATCTCGACTTCGGTCGAGCGAAGCTCTCTGTTGTAAGGTGGTTCCGATGTGTGTGAAGACCTTCTCTGGAATTATGGTTGTGATATGGATGAGATCTCGATTAGGGACGATTGACGTTCTTCGATCGATGGATCTGATGCAAAGAAGGTGTGGGCTTCACAGCTGGTGGTTTCTTTGGGTGTGGTACTGTTCCCGGTTAGGTTCCGGTGGGTTGCCGTGTTTCCGGCGACGACATGCAATTTGATGAAGGCGGTGGAGACTTCCCAACACGTGACCTTTTGTCCTCGTGGTAGGGACGTGTTGTTTTCTCTTGTGCTGTGGGTTTACTTAGGCCATTGTTGGGCTTTGTTCGTTTTTTTTGGTTTATGTCGTAGGGTTGTATGTTGGTTGAATGTCTTTTATGTGGGCTTTTTATATATGTAAAAGTACTATCAATAAATATCAGTGAAAAAAAAAAGATTTGCTCTTATAAGGTGGACCAACAGTTTGTTATATTTTCTTTTTCCTTTGCCTTTTGTTACCGACACATGTTATTGGAGGCATCGTATGATGTTGTCCACGCGCACACAATATAATTATATAAACACTACCAAGTCATCGGCTTCTGCTATATAAAAAAAGGAACATCGTGTCTTCATGCTTACTTGTTGGCTTGAAAAAATCATGTGGTTTTTCTTTTCTTCTTCCAAAGTCAATGTATAAACAGTAACTCAATAATGCTTTTCTGTTTATAAGCATGAAAAATGCTCATCCCGACAAATGAGACAATGAAGTGGAAGATTTTGAAACTATTTATTAGTGTATTATTTTCCATTGTGCATATCATTCAAAAGTTTGACATTGTTATCTCTGTGCTAGAGAGTGTGTTGTGGAAAGTTAGGTGTCGGTTTTACCCTCTCAAAAGTCTCATTTAGGTCAGTGCTTAGCAAAGAAATCTACTTTCTGTCATTCTGACTTACAGCATCTGATTCCTTTTTTTTCTGCCTTACCAAACTAAGCAGAAGAGTTGATGTAGCGGAAGCCTTATAGGATAATACTAGAGATCCGTTGATTCTTAGAATACCCAGAAAACTAGGATAATCACAAAGATCTTATTTAGTCTAAGAATGCCTAAGATCAATGTCTTCTTAAATTCGTTGAGATCACCAATGATCTACTGAAAGTAAGGAACAACAAAGAGAGAACTCTCAATTTTATTAATAAATCATCAAAATAAACTACATAAAACCATAGCTTCAAAGACTATATATAAGAAAACATAAAAACCCTAAAACATTAGAGATAATTATCTTAATAATAAATAAATTCTAAATAAAACACTAAATAAATAAAATATTTATTTTAAATATCTTCTCTACACCATTTTCTCCGGGTTGGAAAGATTCGTCCCCGAATCTTAACCGTGGTCTTCGATCCCAAAACCTTGACCATGACACACATATTTTTCCTTTTCCTTGGCCTTCCATCGATAATATCCATCAAATAAAAGAATATAAATCTTTTGCACCATCAATTTGATCTTCACAACTACCGTAGCAAAGCACATCACAAGGATCTGTAATTTTATTTTTATGTGTTCGTTATGATAAAGAGACAAAGCCCCTGATATCTCCATGCTCGTTACGAACACACCTTCTTCAATGGGCTTGGAGTGGCTGCACACGTGGACATCTTCTCTTGATATCATGCTTTGACTTTGATTCACGGCCACGTCTCTTGATAAGTGATAGTTGATGAAGTTTATGTTATTGTCATAGTAGATATCATAAACAGGATCGCCAATAATTTCTTTATAAACAATTTCTTCGCTATTAGCGAACAAATTTTCCATGATTCCAGATTCGAGTTTTAATTAAGAAACCAAAACACCAGCTCTGATACCACCTGATGTAACGGAAGACTTATAGGATAATACTAGAGATCCGTTGATTCTTAAAATACCCGGAAAACTAGGATAATCACAAAGATCTTATTTAGTCTAAGAATGCCTAAGATCAATGTCTTCTTAAATTCGTTGAGATCACCAATGATCTACTGAAAGCAAGGAACAACAAAGAGAGAACTCTCAATTTTATTAATAAATCATCAAAATAAACTACATAAAACCATAGCCTCAAAGACTATATATAAGAAAACATAAAAACCCTAAAACATTAGAGATAATTATCTTAATAATAAATAAACTCTAAATAAAACACTAAATAAATAAGACTCTACACCATTATAGGATAATATAATAACTTGTCTCTGATACCACCTGATGTAGCGGAAGCCTTATAGGATAATACTAGAGATCCGTTGATTCTTAAAATACCCGGAAAACTAGGATAATCACAAAGATCTTATTTAGTCTAAGAATGCCTAAGATCAATATCTTCTTAAATTCGTTGAAATCACCAATGATCTACTGAAATCAAGGAACAACAAAGAGAGAACTCTCAATTTTATTAATAAATCATCAAAATAAACTGCATAAAACCATAACCTCAAAGACTATATATAAGAAAACATAAAAACCCTAAAACATTAGAGATAATTATCTTAATAATAAATAAACTCTAAATAAAACACTAAATAAATAAGATATTTATTTTAAATATCTTCTCTACACCAAGAGTTTGCTTGGGAGTCCTCCCTCTTCTTATCTATGTTCCTTACTTTGTGCACATTGGAACACACTAACTTAACCATCCTCCTTGGAATAGTTTTATTTGACTTCTTACTGTTGTTGAGAACGAATACGATATTTGGTTTTAGTATGATCATGTGTTTGAAGTTATGGCCACTAACCGGAATTGACCTTGAACTAAAGATCATGTACACAAGTTTTAGAAGTTTGTATTAAGAAAGTTCATGTGCCAAAACAAATTTTATATAGAAGTTTTAAGACATAATTTCTTTTTAGTGCAATAGTTTATGGACAATTTTTTTTTAAATGTTTTAGGCGGCTAAGTATACAAGAAAATAATCCTAGCAATACAAGAATATAAGAACGGGCGTGTTACTATATAACTTTCTAGATTGTATACCATAGTAGGGGTAACATTTTTTTTTTCTTGGTCAACTTTAAAAGAATCCATTTCCAATCAAAGCAGAATGTAGATCTTTCTACATTGTATTCCCCCAAAATCAAATCCAACGTCGGGTTCGGCCGAGTGAGAGAGGTCATTTTCAGGTTAATCTTTTTTTAATGTCGCACTCAAAAATATAAAAATACTTCTTGGGTTAGTATTAGTAATATTACTTATATATAAAGTTAAATATTACTTTCTCGGTATTACTTTATTTGGTGTTAAATTTTTTTTTTTAAATAATTGATGTTTTCATTGTTTTAAATATAATTTAATATCATTTGAATTTTGTGACTAATTACAAAATATTGTATTTATTTTTTATTGGTTGAACTAATATCATTTAAATAAATTTTTATATAATCAAGATATATTGTATAAAAAAATATATTTTTAATATATGTACAAAAACTTTAAACACCAGTATATATAAAAAATACTAAAATAGTATATACAAAGGGTTAAATAGTAGTTTTGTCAGGCAGAAGTGAGATCAATATGGTGATAGACAGTGGCGTTTTATTTATTGTTTACTGTATCATTATACTTGACACTTGGTTTTGTTAATATGGCTTGATTTTCTTTAACAACACAATGCAGGTGACCTCAACTTTTTGTTCCGTTTTGGTGTGAGCGTATGCCTGGAGATAAGTACAACTCCAGTTCGTATCACATCCCTCTCTCTCGAACAGAACGGCTCTTGAGAGAAAGAGAGCTTCGAGAGAAGAGGAGGAGCAACCGTGCTCGTAATCCTAATGAAGCTGTTGGCAGTTCTGAAAACTCTGACAACGACCTACGTCTAGAAGGGGACAGTTCAAGGCAATATGTTGAGCAGTACTTGGAAGGTGCTGCTGCTTCTGCGAGGGCGCATGATAATGTGTGTGAGAGGCAAGAAGTAAGGCCTTATAACAGGCAACGGCTGCTTGTAGTGGCTAACAGGCTCCCAGTTTCTGCGGTGAGAAGAGGTGAAGATTCATGGTCTTTAGAGATCAGTGCTGGTGGTCTAGTTAGTGCTCTCTTAGGTAACTCATTATCTTCTCATCCTGGTTATATGAACGCAAGACCTTACTAACCCATTTGATGAAGTCTTTTTTGACCGATGTATTAGTAGCTCAAGGCAGACCCTGAGATTTTTGGGGCTTTAAATAATTTAGTAAGGATTTTAATAAAAAATATTTTAAACAATTTGGAGACTATGGTCATATATATTAACTCGAAGATTTTTGAGGACTCAAGATCAATGTTTCACTTGGCTATGTCTAGGACCGGCTCTGAGTAGGCTGACATAAACTATGGCATTTTGTAGGTGTAAAGGAGTTTGACGCCAGATGGATTGGATGGGCTGGAGTAAATGTGCCTGATGAGGTTGGGCAGAAGTCCCTTACCAAAACTTTGGCTGAGAAGGTACACAGTATATCTTTTTTAATGTTGTTGCCAATGAAAATGATCTTGTGTATACTTGAAGTCCTATGTTGTTAAATTTTCAGAGGTGTATCCCTGTGTTCCTTGATGAAGAGATTGTTCATCAGTACTATAATGGCTATTGCAACAACATTCTGTGGCCTTTGTTTCACTACCTTGGACTTCCACAAGAAGACCGGCTTGCCACAACAAGAAGCTTTCAGTCCCAATTTGCTGCATACAAGAAAGCAAATTTAATGTTTGCTGATGTTGTAAATGAACACTATGAAGAAGGAGATGTTGTCTGGTGCCATGATTATCATCTTATGTTCCTTCCTAAATGCCTTAAGGAATACAACAGTAAGATGAAAGTTGGATGGTTTCTTCGTACACCATTCCCTTCTTCTGAGATACACAGAACACTTCCTTCACGTTCAGAGCTTCTTAGATCAGTTCTTGCTGCTGATTTAGTAGGGTAACATCTCTACTTGCTTCTATCTATTTGCTAGTACTCTTCAATGGTAATGGCTTATATTGTATATTTTTCAGTTTCCATACATATGACTATGCTATATGATTGGCTGAATAATTCTATTATTAAGTATGTAGAGAGTATATATACAAGAGTACATGTAGGGTATTCGTACTATCAGATAATTACAGAGAGATCCTTTTCATATATAGTATTTACTCAACATCCCCCCTCAAGATGGTGGAGCTGTGGTGACACCAATCTTGATTCTTGAAGTCTGAAAAGGAGTTGTCGATAGAGGTTTTGTCAAGCCATCTGCGAGCTGATCTTTCGTGGAAACGTGAGTGACACGGAGTTGTCTGTTCTGTATCTGGCCACGCACGAAGTGATAGTCAAAAGCAATATGCTTCATACGGGAATGGAAAACTGGGTTCGCGCAAAGGTAAGTGGCTCCGATGTTGTCACAATAAACCGTGGGAACAGTAGTAACCGGAATGCCAAGCTCATGAAGGAGAGACGCGATCCATCGTAGTTCAGAAGCCGTGTTGGCCACTGCACGATACTCTGCTTCAGTGGATGATCGAGCGACGCTGCTCTGCTTCTTTGTCGTCCAAGAGATAGGCTGCGAACCGAGGAAGATGATGTAAGCATTAGTAGAGACATAGTCATCAACATCACCAGCCCAGTCCGCATCAGAGAACGCGTGGAGAGCAGGAGGTGCGGTTTGTTTCCGAAGAAATATGCCATGATCAAGTGTCCCGGAGAGATAGCGAAGAACACGCTTAGCAGCCTGCCAATGATCAGATGTCGGACAGTGCATGAACTGGGACAGTTTATTCACAGCATAGGAGACATCAGGACGAGTAAGTGCAAGGTATTGGAGACTACCAACGATACGGCGGTACTCGTGTGGATCAGGAAGGGGAGAACCGGAGTTGAGCGTGAGCTTGGGATGACTGTCAAGTGGAGTGGCGACGAGTTTAGCGTGTAACATGTTGGCCTTTGTAAGGAGGTCAGTGATGTATTTTCGCTGCTTGAGGTGTAGCCCGTGACTCGTACGAAGAGTCTCAATGCCGAGGAAGTATCCAAGATTTCCCATATCTTTAATGGAGAAGCGAGTAGCAAGAGAGGTGATGACGCGTTGGACAGCAGCAGGATTTCTTCCCGTAACTAAGATGTCGTCGACGTACACAAGAACATAAACAAAGGTCGTCTGCTGTTTCAGTATGAAGAGTGACGTATCCGCAAGGGAATTGTGAAAACCATACTGCAGCAGAAAAGACTTGAGCTCAGAGTACCAAGCGCGAGGCGCTTGTTTAAGGCCATAGAGTGCTTTCTTGAGACGACATACATGCGTTGGGCGATCGGAGTCAGAGAATCCGGGTGGTTGTGACATGAACACTTCCTCATTAAGATGACCTTGTAGAAAGGCCGTGTTGACATCGATTTGACGGACAGGCCAATCATTGTTCACAGCAAGCCCAAGGACGATCCTGATGGTAGTTGATTTGATAACCGGACTAAATGTGTCCTCAAAGTCGATTCCTTGTTGCTGATGATAACCCTTAGCCACAATCCGAGCTTTATATCTGTCAATGGTTCCATCTGAGTTATACTTGATGGTGAAAACCCAACGACACCCAACGACATTCATCTTTTCTGTGACTTCCACCAAATCCCAAGTTAGATTTTCATTGGTGGAGTTGAACTCCTTTGACATCGCATCACGCCAATGTTTATGCTTCATTGCTTGCTGCCATGTACTTGGTATCCAATGTGGATCAGACTGTAGAGCAGCAGTGAGATTATACCTGATGACGGGCTTGAAGATTTTATCTTTAGCTCGTGTAGTCATGGAGTGCCTATTTCCAACAGGAGCAGATGGAACAGAAGGTTCTGCAACTGGAACAGAAGGTTCTGCAACTGGAACAGACGGCTCTGCGAGTGGCACAGACGGGTTTGGACCCTGAGAAGTAGATGCCTGAGTCGTAGACTGATGAGATGTTGCAGGTTCTGTTGATGTTGCTGAAGACTGCGGCTGCAGCAGTGGTGATGAATCCTCGCTCAGTGGTCCAGTGTTCGCAGCCGACGCTGGAGATTGTACAAGTGGCGATGTGATGGGGATAACAGTAACGGGATCAGAGTAAGAGGATGTGGGGGGCTCAGGGTGCGAAGCAGGTGTGGGTTTGGTCATGGTCGCAAATGGGTATTGGGTTTCGTTGAATCGGACATGTCGCGAGACATACATGCGACCAGAGACAGGTTCAAGGCATTGATATGCACTTTGAGAAAGGGAATAGCCAACAAAGATACATGGAATAGACCTGTCCTCTATCTTGTTAGGTGCGTAGGGTCGAAGCCAGGGGAAGCACAGACAACCAAAGGTTCTGAGCTTTTGATAGTTTGGGGTTTGTTGGAAGAGTTTTTGGAATGGGGAATTGTGGGAGAGCACGGGTGTGGGTAGGCGATTGATAAGAAAAACAGCAGTGGCAAAGGCTAAAGGCCAGTAGGTTAGAGGCATCTTGGCGGAGGAAAGAAGAGATAGTCCAGTTTCGACTATGTGGCGGTGTTTCCGCTCAGAAAGACCGTTATGTTCAGGGGTGTGGGGTGGGGTGGTCAGGTGTGAGATGCCGTGAGAGGCAAGAAATGGACGGAGCGCAATGAACTCACCGCCATTATCAGAATAAAGGTTGCAGATTTTTGTTTTGAACTTGGTTTCTGCAATGGGTGTAAAGGTTTGGAAGATGTCTTTGACATCAGACTTTTTGGTAAGAGGAAAGAGCCATGTGTACCTAGTGAAGTGGTCAACTAGGACAAGATAATATCTATAGTTTTGGGTGGATAAGATTGGAGATTGCCAGACATCAGTAAAGAGATATTCGAGAGGATGGGTTGAGACAATAGTACTCTGATGAAAGGGAAGCTTTTGAGTTTTATTAAGTAGACAATCATTGCAAGGAGAAAAAGTAGAAGAGTTTGTCAAACAAGGTAATGAAAAACGGGAAACAACAGCTTTTAAAGTAGAAGAAGAGGGGTGGCCAAGTCTCTGGTGCCATTGAGAGAGAGTGGTTTTGGTGTCTGGATAGGAAGCAAAAGATGCTGCGGGTTTAGAAAGGGACACCGGCCACTCATACAAATCATCCCTCGTGCGGCCTTGAAGCAACTGGACCCCCGTGCTCAGATCCTTCACCTGAAAAGAGGCAGGGAAAAATTCCACAGAAACTTGATTAGCATTGCAAAGTCTATAGACAGAGATCAAGTTCTTATGAACACTCGGAACACAAAGAATGTCGTTGAGATTAAGTGTTTTCGAGCGTGTAGGTATAGAAGCAGAGCCAAAATGAGTAATTTTCAGACCTGTACCGTCTGCAATAGCAACTTCATCACCTCCTGTATATGGCTGGTGCAGAGCCAAGTTCTGCAAATCAGAGGTTAGATGGTGTGTAGCACCACTGTCAAGAAGCCACGCGTTGGGATTGTAGAGGTTGGCTTGTGCGACATTCGCTCGAGGCTGCCAGGAAGGAGGATTAGTCACATGCGCGGTAGAGCCACCATGGAGTTGAGGACAACGGCGTGCGCTATGGCCAAACACACTGCAGATTTGGCACTTGCCTTGGTACCCACGCGAGCTGTTGGTGTTGAGCTGTGGAGATGATGCAGTGAGTTGTTGTTGTTGCCACGTCTGATGACCACGGTAGCCTCCACGACGCGAGTTCTGATTGCGATTGTAGCTTGAAGAGCCACGAGAGTTGGTGTAGTTGGCTGTGATCGGAGCAGGAGTTGTCACAGAGGAAGCGGCCTGCAGTTTGGCTTCCTGATTAAGAAGCTTCTCATGAATCTCAGGCAGGGAAGGAGGCGTCTCACGGCCATCGATTTGATCAGCAATGGTCTTGTACTCCTCAGGAAGACCAACAAGGATAGCTTCAATTTGATCTTCATGATCCATAGCCTTCCCAAGCAAAGCGATTTCATCAAAGCGGGTGGTGAGACCTTGGAAGTAATCATTGATCGATTTTTCACCTTTCTTCCAGGTCTGAATTTGTTGACGAATCTGCTTGACATGGGCGCGACTGGGTTTCGCATAGGTCGTCGTGAGAGTGGTCCAGATCTCAGCCGCTGTTGTCGCCGTGGAGAGGATTGGTTGGATCGTCGGGGTTACTGCACCAAGAAGGGCGCTGAAGATCAAACGATCTTGTCTTTTCCATAGGGTGTAGGACGGATTGGTGGTGATCTCATCATCCGTCGTGGTTGTCGGGGGAGGAACAACGATGGAGCCTTCAATATAACCAGCAAGGTCATAGCCATCGAGCAGGGCTAGCACCTGGCGACTCCACATCAGAAAGTTCGAGCCAGTGAGTTTGGTAACATTTGTCATATTGACATTGAGGAGGGTTGGGGTTGCGGAGACAGTGATAGTCTCAGAGTTTGTCGCCGGTGAGTTGTGAGTTTCAGACATGGTGGGTAGAAAAGTTTTGAAAAGGAGAAGCGGCGCTTTTTAATTTTAGGTATTTGCTAGCTCTGATACCATATATGATTGGCTGAATTATACTATTATTAAGTATGTAGAGAGTATATATACAAGAGTACATGTAGGATATTCGTACTATCAGATAATTACAGAGAGATCCTTTTCATATATAGTATTTACTCAACATATGCAAGACACTTTGTGAGTGCATGCACTCGTATACTTGGTCTTGAAGGAACACCTGAAGGAGTTGAGGATCAAGGCAAGCTTACTCGAGTAGCTGCTGTATGGCCATCTCATTACTCTAACCCTCATATTATTCACATTTATCATCTCACAATGACAACACAACTCATAACACCTTGTAACTTCTTTTTTTTTCCTTTTCAGTTTCCCATTGGTATAGATTCTGAGAGGTTTATACGAGCACTTGAAGTCCCTGATGTCATACAACACATGAAGGAGTTGAAAGAAAGATTTGCCGGCAGAAAGGTAAGGGATGCGCTGCAATCTATTTGAAAGCACATAGAAGTGTTTGTTCTCCCCCTCTTTACTGAGTTTAGTTTTGTTCTTGATAGGTGATGTTAGGTGTTGATCGGCTAGATATTATCAAAGGGATTCCTCAAAAGATTCTTGCATTTGAAAAATTCCTAGAGGAAAACGCAAGCTGGCGTGATAAAGTGGTGCTATTGCAAATTGCAGTACCAACAAGAACAGATGTCCCTGAATGTAAGTTTTCATTCTTGGAGTACAAATTTTCATGGTAGTTCTTCTAATGGTTTTTATTACCATTATGTCACAAAGGATCATATCACCAAAAATGTAGTAGCTATTCTAGATGAACTAGTAAACTAACCCTCTTTTCAAAGTACACTATCTTGAAACCTGTAGCTAATGAATGAAACTTGTGGATGTTGTTATTACAGATCAAAAACTCACAAGCCAAGTTCATGAGATTGTGGGACGAATTAATGGTCGTTTTGGGACACTTACTGCAGCCCCAATACACCACCTGGTCTGTTTTTTTCTCCCTCTCATGCATCCTATTATGTTAGGATTTGAAAACTGTTTTAGCAAAGACAATTCTTGATGGTATATGGATAGATAGAGAAAATATTATATGTACCACTATATATGAGAAAATAGTGATTAAATTCTCATGCCCTGTGATCAGGATCGTTCTCTGGACTTTTATGCTTTATGTGCACTTTATGCTGTCACAGGTAAATAGTGTAGCTACTTGTGGGTATGGTTATAGTTTGTATGGCTTTTGTTACTTTCTGTTATCTGATTAGTTTCTTTCATCAGATGTTGCACTTGTTACATCTTTGAGAGATGGGATGAACCTTGTCAGTTACGAGTTTGTTGCTTGCCAAGAAGCCAAGAAGGGCGTCCTCATTCTCAGTGAAGTAATAACTCTCATACTCAGCAGCTTCAAGATGATTTGCCCCATCAAAGTGGGGTTTTCAAAGTTGTATTTGTTTTACAGTTTGCAGGTGCTGCACAATCTCTAGGTGCTGGAGCCATTCTTGTGAATCCTTGGAACATTACAGAAGTTGCTGCCTCCATTGGACAGGCGTTAAACATGTCATCTGAAGAAAGAGAGAAAAGACATAGGCATAACTTTCATCATGTTAAAACTCATACCTCTCAAGAATGGGCTGAAACTTTTGTGAGGTATGCAAGTTACTAATGCCTTGTTTGTGTTGTTGTCAAAATGATGTACATAATGAGATGATCCTTGGAAGCTATTGAAGTGATAACTCTTTAACAAATATGCAGTGAACTAAATGATACTGTAATAGAGGCTCAACTAAGAATCAGCAAAGTCCCACCTGAGCTTCCACAGAATGACGCGATTCGACGATATTCAAAGTCAACCAACAGGCTACTGATCCTGGTAACTAGTTTTGGGGGATGTCTTTTACCATACCTGTGGTCACTTTCTCTTTGTAAGTTTTGAAAACATTCAGGGTTTCAATGCAACATTGACTGAACCAGTGGATAATCAAGGGAGAAGAGGAGATCAAATAAAGGAGATGGATCTTAATCTACATCCAGAGCTAAAAGGACCATTAAAGGCATTATGCAGTGATCCAAATACAACCATAGTTGTCCTGAGTGGAAGCAGCAGAAGCGTTTTGGACAAAGTATGTATCTCTTTTCTTACCCTTGTTTCCTTTCTTGGAACACAAGTTTCACTGACTGACTTGGTTTTTACTCAAAATCAGAACTTTGGAGAGTATGATATGTGGTTAGCCGCAGAGAATGGGATGTTCCTAAGGCTTACAAATGGAGAGTGGATGACTACAATGCCAGAACACTTGAACATGGAATGGGTTGATAGTGTAAAGGTACAAAGATACTTAGTCCAGACAAAGCCTCATAACAATCTGAGTTCTGTTTTTTTTTCTACTTGTAGCATGTTTTCAAGTACTTCACTGAGAGAACACCAAGGTCACACTTTGAAACACGTGATACTTCGCTTATATGGAACTACAAATATGCAGGTAACCTCTCCATCTCTCTATTTTTGGTTATGTTCAGTTCGGGTTGGTTATTTTGGATATCGGGTTGCGGGTTTTAGGATCCATTTAGGATTTTACCAATTTTGTGGTTAGGATCGGTTCACATAGTTTCGATTCAGGTACGTTCCAATAGCAAAAATAGGAACTGGCTAATACCCAGAACCGGTTTGGTTATTTCAGGTAATTTTTAGATAAAATATCAAGTAAGATAGCGTGTAATTTGGATAATTTAGAAAAAAATCTCAGATAATTTGGGCTATCTCAGATATTTGGATAATAAAGTTTCTTAAATACTTTTGGATATCTTTAGATATTTAAATTTTATCTCAGATATTTCGGTTTTGGTTTTGGTTCGGTTCTTCGGACATCGGTAAAGTGCCCAGACCAACTGAAACACTCATTCTCGATGTAGATATTGAGTTCGGGAGACTTCAAGCAAGAGACCTGTTACAACACTTATGGACAGGTCCTATTTCTAACGCATCAGTTGATGTTGTCCAAGGAAGCCGCTCTGTGGAAGTTCGTGCTGTAGGTGTGACCAAGGGAGCTGCAATTGATCGCATTCTAGGAGAGATAGTGCATAGCAAGTCCATGACCACACCCATTGATTATGTCCTGTGCATTGGTCATTTCTTGGGGAAGGACGAAGATGTGTACACATTCTTTGAACCAGAACTCCCATCAGACATCATCCCAGCCATTGCACGGCCCAGACCATCATCTGATAGTGGTACCAAATCATCACCAGGAGACAGAAAACCACCTTCAAAGTCCACACACAGCAAAAAACACGGTTCAAAATCTTCATCCTCATCTAACTCTTACAACAACAACAAGGCTTCACAGAGACTTTCACCAGAGAAGATCTCATGGAACGTGCTTGAACACAAAGGAGAGAACTACTTCTCTTGTGCAGTGGGTCGTACCCGCACCAGTGCTAGATATCTCCTTGGCTCACCTGATGATGTTGTTTGCTTCCTAGAGAAGCTCGCTGACACGACGGTTCCTAACTCATCGTCTTCATCTTAGAATCTGAGAACGTGTGAAATGAGAGTTCTTGTAACTCAATAAGTCATTGTTTGGTAACAATAAGTAACCATTAACCAGATTGCTTTAGTGGTTTTGATCTAATATATAATAAAGAGTAGAGCAAGTGATGAACAAAGAACAAAATAATGAGATCACAGGAACACGACTTCTAAGCAAGCTCTAGTACTACAACCCTTGTCACGTTAGGTTTTCTTGTTTGGTTCGAATGCATACTTGATCAAAGACTCCTTCATTGAGAGTAGCCCAGGGAACTCTTTCTTGAGCTTAGAAGCATCCATCTCGTTGTTACTTCTTGGAGCCACAATAATGACTTTAGCTTCCATTTGAACTCAGGGTTGATGTAGTCTCTGTACATCTCTAGAATCTCATTGTGACCCACCACACCAGGGTTTGTGAACTCTTATCACTACAAGAAAACACAAGTTTTACGAGGGCAGTTTTCCTCGTGATTTCGTCGTAAAAGCAGTGTTACGAGGAATTAGCGAGGAAACCCGTTTCGTCGTTATACGTTTGTCGTAACGCATATATCCTCGCTAATTCGTCGTAACGTAGCGAGGAAATAATTTCGTCGTAAAAGCGAAGAAGAATATTTCGTCGTAAAGACCACGTAAAGCTTCCACGTAAGGACGTCGCTAAATTTCCTCGTAAATACCTCGAAAGCCATTCCTCGTTAAAGCCACGTAAATAACTCGAAAGTAAATACTCGTAAAGTAAACGTAAATATCTTGATAGCTTTTCTCGTAAAGACCACGTGAATTTTCCACGTCATTTCCTTGTAAACATTTTCTCGTAAAAACCTCGTTAAGCTTCCACGTAAAGAAGTCGCAAAATAGCTACGAAATTACTTCGTTTCGTTATTTTACAGAAATAAAAAAAATTATAATTAAAAAAATTATTTAAATTATTAATAAAATTAAAATTCTAAAAAAATCAAAACCAAAATATTTTATATATAAATAAGTTTTGAATTCATAATACAAGAACCGAAATTAAAAAGAACTAAGGGTCGTTAATCGCCCGGTAGAATTCATCACTCCTCGCCGTTACATCCGCCTCGGCATGTGAGTCGTCGGTTGGTGACTACCTGGCTCACCGAACATCTCTCTGTAATGGGCAGTAAGTCTACCTTTTCGAACCTGAGAAAAAAATTTAATTTTTTAAATTTCCGTCAACAGTATATTTTCCAACATTATCCACCTAATCAACACTAAATAACATAAGATCCGTAAAATTATCTAAATTCCCTATACTAACCACCTAATCTACCTAAACTAACCAAATTAGAGAGGAATTAGAGAGGCTTACCATTGCAACGAAACAGGGAGGAAGTGGAGAGGAAGTGGAGAGGAAGTAGAGAGGAAAGAAAGAGTGAGCGCTCGGGGTGTATATATAAGATTACATTCTGTCGCAAATTCCTCGTAATTTTACGACGAATTACAGAGGCCCGTGTTTTTTTTTACGACGAAACAGCGAGAGATTACAAAGGCCCGCGTTTTATTATACGAGGAAGTTACGAGGAATTACAAAGGCCCGTGTTTTTTAGGTACGAGGACGTTACGACGATTTTGCTTACGTGGAATTACCGAGGAAAGCTTCCCTATAAATATACCCGTAACTCTCCTTCTCAACCCACACCCAAACTCCCAAATCACACCCTATCTCACTTCATACTCTCAAATCCAATCCTATTCAAATTATAAAAATTTGAAAAAAAAGGAAGAGAAGAAGATATTGGAATTTATGTTGGTGAGACTTAAGTAATATAATTGCTGGAAGTCTTGCCACATGTAAATCCAGTATATTTCTTCTTTTTTTTTTTTCTAGTTTTTACGGTACGAGGTGTTTACGACGATTTTGGTTACGAGGTGTTTATGACGATTCCGTCCTACGTGGAATTAAAGTGGGCCGCGTTCATCATTTACTTTACGTGGTATTTACAACGAATCTCTCCTACGTGGTATTTACGACGAAACTGTCCTACGTGGTATTTACGACGAATCTGTCCTACGTGTAATTTACGACGAATCTGTCCTACGTGGTATTTACGACGAATCTGTCCTACGTGGTATTTACGAGGAATTCGTCGTAAGTTCGACGTTAACATACGAGGAATTAACGAGTATTCCATTTAAATCCCTAAAACCCGAAACCCAAAACCCCAAACCCCATATTCCTTATCTTCTACTTTATATATTCCAAACCATATCTTTATTTTCATTCCAAACCACAATTCCTTATTTTCATTCACTCAGAGAGTCTTACGTGGAATTAGCGTGCCCCGCTTTCTTTATTTTTTTAATTTCGTCGTAAACTCCTCGTGGCCTTACGACAACCTTACGACGATTTTGGCTTGCGTGGAATTAGCGTGCCCTGCTTTCTTTATTTTTTTAATTTCGTCGTAAACTCCTCGTGGCCTTACGACAACCTTACGACGATTTTGGCTTACGAGGAATTAACGAGTATTACGTATAAATCCCTAAAATCCGAAACTCCAAACCCCATCTTCCTTATCTTCTACTTCATATATTCCAAACCCCAAACCCATCTACCCTTGAACCTCAATCTATTCTTTCACCTCAAACCCTATTTATAAAATATTCCAAACCCCAAACCACAAGTCCTTATTCATAATTAAAATAAACTTTCACATTACCTTATTCATAAATCAAACTCCCACATTATCTTATTCACAAAACAAACTACATAAAATCAAATACATCAATCGGATACATCAACATTCTCGTCATCACTAGAAACATCATTATTTTCATTAAACTCGTCTTCAACAGCTTCGTCTGTGGCATCGTCGGTAAGATCTTCGTACTCGTGATTACGCGGATCAATGAGAAGGATGTCATCAATTTCTTGTTCAGGTTCCTCGACTTCATTTATCTGTTCTTCTTGCAATGGTGGTTCTTCTCCACTGATAATTCGTCTTCGAGGTGTAACTTTGATCACAGCTAACCAATTTATACCCGAATCTCTCATTCGAGGGTATGGAAGGAAGCTAACTTGGTCTGCTTGTGAAGCTAAGATGAAAGGCTCGAATTTGTTGTACCTTCGTCCACCGTTGACATCAACTACACCGAATTTGTTAGACCGAACACCTCTGTTGACGACGGAATCGAACCATTCACATTTGAAGAGGACGCATTTCAGCTTCAATATCCCTGGAAATTCGACTTCAATAATCTCCGTCAAGATCCCGTAGAAATCTATTTCCCCTTTCACACATATTCCATAGTTACTAGTCGTCCGCTGTCTACCATACTCATATGTGTGAAAAGTATAGCCTCGTGTGAAATTACGACGAAAATTAATTGGATGGCCAAAAAAAACGTGAGCTACCTACCAAGTTGGTGGATTCAAAATTTCCTCGTTAAGTACACGTAAAGTATTTCGTCGTAAAGAACTCGCGAAGTTTACGTGGTATTTACAAGGAAATAGTGTTTCCTCGTAAAAGCCACGTCAATTTACATCGTCTTTACGACGAAATTGTTTTGTCGTTACCTTACGACGAAATAACGATGCTTCTCTTTTTCCACGTACTTTCCTCGTAAAATCAACGTACTTTTACGAGGATTATTTTTCCTCGTTAATTATCCTCGTTAAACTTACGTTTTCTTGTAGTGTATATATTGAAGTGAAAAATGAAACAAAAATGTTTGGGTAAATCTTGAACATTTTATTATTGATTTTTTTTTACCATTGGATAATTACGCTATTACACCTATGATAAATATTACAGACAATTTTACAGCCAACAATTCTACCTGCCATATGAGGATTTAAGCCTGACTGCATCACCCGAGCTCCCCTATGGATCCACGTTTGACGTTACTCATTGCGTCATGCTACATATCTTTTATACGATTTTTCTCCTTTATTATTGATTTATTATTGACTTTTCTAGGAATAAAGATTATGCACAAAAATCCATATAAATCAACTATCTTATATATTAAAAGAGAAGTCTCAACCTTGATTCATGTGTGATTTAAAAAAAAAATGAATCTAATGGACCTATTACTAAAAGCTAATGTTACATTTAATATTTAATCAAGGTTGTTATTATGCCTAACTAAATGACATCAATATCCATACAATTCCGTAATCAAATAACCACTAAAATCTCGAAACCTATTCCATTTTGGAAACAAACTTTAACGACTAACAAAATATCCAAACGATTTTTTCAAAAAAAATTACTTGAGGATTGCAACATAGAATATTCTATGGATTCGTATCAAAACTAATTGCCCTTAACTAATCCCGAAATCTTCTATATTTTTCCATAACAACTAATACATAGAATATTAGTCGTTAAAGGTTTATGGAGATACTAACAAAATATCCAAACGATTTTTTCAAAAAAAGTTGCTTGAGGATTGCAACATAGAATATTCTTTGAATTCGTATCAAAACTAATTGCCCTTAACTAATCACGAAATTTTCTGTATTTTTCAATAACAACTAATACATAATATCCTATATTTATTGCATTCATAAAAAAATATATCAATATCCACAATATATTAAGAATAACAACCGAATCATAAATATCCACAATATATTATAGTTTTCACCGAATATACTCACTACAATACCCTAAATATTTAACCATCTATATATACCAACGATGAAACTATCTTCGACGTCAACTAAATTTTCCTTCAGCCATGTCTAAAAATAAGAGTATTTCTTTGCTAAAAGCTATCAAGCCATACAAACAGGGATGGTGCATCCAAGTGAAGTTGATTCATTCATGGAGACAGAAAACCAACTATGGAGGAGATACTCTTGAGTTGATATTTGCAGATGAAACAGTGAGATACATTAATATTTATTTGTCAATATATGTTTCTCATGTTAGTGTACTAATCTGTGTATATATTTACGTTTCAGGGTGCAAAAATCCTCTGTTCATGTAAGATGAATTACATTCAACGTACTCAACGCAAGTTGAGTCTTGGTGAATGGCGACTGATAGAGACGTTTTCAGTCTCTCAAGCAGGGGGACAGTATCGGCCAACAAACCATACCTACAAGATGTCTATCATTGAGGACACTTCGATATCACCGAGTTCTTATGAGTGTGATGATAACTTTCTCAGATTCTCCATTTTTGAAGAGATTGGAAATGGAACCCTCAAGACTTCTTTCCTAATTGGTTAGTGTATGAATCATCTATTTTTATTGTAGCAAAATGAAATACTAATATGAAACATGCATATTTCAGATGTCATTGGTCAAGTGATCAGTTTTCGTGACGTTCAAAGTGTCCATGTATCTGGAAAAGATAAGAAGAAAGTTGAATTCCGCTTGCTTGACATCAAGTATGTGAATCTTATCTATTCGTTATTTTCCAATCATTTATATCAAATATATATTCTTTGTAACTCTATATTATGGACTTTAAATTTCAGTGGCCAAAGCATCGCCTGTTGTTTATGGGGAAAATATGTAGAACAGCTTGAAGAGCATCTCCAAAAGTCAAATGATCCTAGTAGGGTGTGCTTGATCCGATTTGCGAAAATTGTTTTTTACAAAGAAACTTTACGAATTAGAACCTATGTTATTCAAGTGTATTGATTTATATTTATAGATCTTGATTAAAGTTATTATCCCATACTTATGTTTTATTGATGATGTACAAGTAACCAATGCATTTGATGCATCTCTTATCCAACTCGATCCTGAATTGCCCGAAACTCTTGCTTTAAAGCTGAGGTAATATTCATAAATACTATATCCGGATCATTTTCATGGCCATTTTACTGCATTTTTTGTTTAATTTGTTGGTCCTTTTATATTTTTCAGGGTCTCTAATAATGAGTTTGCTCTTGCTCTTACTGATACAAAGAAAGAAAAGCGTCTGACAAAGAACCAAACTGTTCATTGGAATAATGTGGATATCAAATCTATCTCCGAAATCATGATGGCAACTGTGGTTTTGTTCTTGAATCCTAGCTCATTTTATTTACCATCATATTTATATTTTGAATTCTGACAACTATCTTTACTTTGCGCTTTTAGGAGGAGGATTGCAAGATTATCTGCTCAATCGAATGTATGGATACAGATTGAAGCTGGTTTTACTTTGGCCATAACAGTTGTAAGAGTAAAGCCTTAATACTCAAATCTAAGGAAGGTGGAATTTTGTTTTCAAATGAAAAGCCATTGTTCTGGTGCACATCTTGTCATTCTAAGGTCACGAGTGTAGCACCAAAGTGAGTTTAACCTGGTTTTTAAAGTACTCCATTATGTTTTAATATAGATTGTTAATTCAGCCGAACTTATTATGATCTTCCTGATCAGATGCAAACTGCATATGGTTGTCAAAGATGACACAAGTACTTGCAAACTGATAATGCTTGATTCAGTTGGTAAACTCATAGTCGGATGTGAAGCTGAAGAACTTTGGGATGGCTCCTATGATGAGGTTACTATCTATTTGATTTTTTTGTTGGTTTAATTATGGTGGTTTTAGTGAGTCACTAAAGTTTTATTTTTATATTGATCTTTGAGTATGCAGATTGAATATCCGACAGATTTGCCTCAACCTATTCAAGATTTAGTTGGTAAATCTCTGTGTTTTGGTATCACTCTTGGTTCTGAAAATGTTGCAAATGGATCAGATGTCTTTCTCGTTTCACAAGTTTGTTCTGGGGATAAGATTCTTCAGATCGAGTCAAATTCTGAGCCAATCACTAATGTTATTGATGGTTCATCAATCATGTCTGGTAGAGAGGTAAAAATTTAAAAACTATGAGTGTTTATATTGTTTGTATCCTTTTGGTAGTTGTACAGTTTGATTAGTGTTATTCATGTTATGTTGTTTGTGGACTTAATAATAAACAACATTAAAAAACTGGTTAAAACCAGTGTTTGATCTCTGATCGTTGCAGCTATGTACACGATTGAGTTTCAGAAACGTGGGCTGCCACATGCTCACATTCTCTTATTTATGCATCCTACGGCCAAGCTTCGGACAACAGATGATATTGACAAGATCATCTCAGCTGAGATTCCTGATAAGTCTCAAGAGCCAGAGTTGTACGATATCATTAAGGATATGATGATTCATGGACCATGTGGAGCTGCTAATATGAATTCTCCTTGCATGGAGAATGGGAAATGTTCGAAGCTTTACTCTAAATCATTTGCTGAGAAGACAAAAGTGAGTAAAGAAGGATTTCCGATTTACCGTAGAAGAGAAGATACATATCGTTATGTAGAGAAGAATGGGGTGAAATGTGACAACAGATTTGTTATTCCTTATAACAAGAAACTATCTCTATGTTATCGAGCTCATATAAATGTAGAATGGTGCAACCAGGCTGGTTCTATAAAGTACTTATTTAAGTACATTAATAAAAGAAGTGATCGTGTGACAGTAGCTGTGGAACCACCAGATCACATGGTTGCAGAGGCGCTTGGTATTCCAGAAGGAGAAGTGGACCAAAGAAAAAGGAATGAATTCAAGGAGTTCTTTGATTGCACGTATTTTTTTTTGCTTTTGTAACTACACAACGGAATTTATTTGAATCAGTGCATGATATAAAAAAACTAATGAAATCTGTTTTGTTTGGACGTGTAGATATGTTTCTTCGTCAGAAGGATCATGGAGAATTTTTAAGTTCCCCATTCATTATAGGTCTACTGCAGTTGAGAAGTTTAATTTCCATCTACCATGCAAACAAACTATTATTTTTAAAAAAAAAGACAAGCTGGAAGCAGTGATCAGTCGTAAACTCATTGAGAATACAATGTTCTTAGCATGGTTTGACTTGTGTAAAGTTGATGATCTGGCTAAAACTCTCACCTATGCTCAGATTCCTAACTTCTTTACCTCTCCGAATCAACTATGCTCCACGTAATCAAGAACATGCTTATTATCTCCGTGTGCTGTTGAACTATGTGAGAGGTCCTACGAGTTATGATGACATCAAAACATTTGAAGGTGTTGTTTATCCAAGCTACAAAGATGCATGTTATGCTCGAGGATTGTTAGATGATGATCAAGAGTACATTGATGATATCCTAAGGATAAGCTATGAAAGCACATGAGCTGAACTAAGACAATTATTTGTTATGATGCTCATGAACAACAGTTTATTTGGGCCTGAGGATGTTTGGGAGAAGACTTGGGAATGTCTTTCAGGTGATATTGAGCATCACAGGCGTAAAACTTTCAAGAGGCCAGGTAATTTTACTTCTCTAAAGATGAAGCGGATGTTTCATAATTTTTCAATATACGCTCTGTAATTTGGTTGGCTTCTTTACTGCGTGACTTACACTGTCCACTTACTGGTCCTGCAACACTCTATTGTGATATCCAGTCTGCTCTGCATATTGCCTCTAATCCGGTTTATCATGAGCGGACGAAGCATATTGAAATCGATTGTCATGTTGTTCGAGAGAAGCTGCAGAGTGGATTCTTGAAGACAATGCATGTGAAGTCTGCACATCAACTTGCGGATGTCTTCACTAAAGCGGTGCAGCCTGCTCTGTTTCATCAGCTCACACTCAAGATAGGTCTTCACCATTTGTTTGCTCCATCTTGAGAGGGGGGGGGGGGGGGGGGGGTATTCAAGTTATATACCGGTTAAATGTTGTTCCGGTTTAGTACGGTTTAAGTTTCCTTTCGCTTAACCAACTAACTATATATATTGATACATTATATAGTTACAGAACTTGAGCTGAATAATATAAATTTTTACATTTCCTTTCATCATCTTCTTCCCATTGATTCATCATCTTCAATTCTTCTAATACTTCATATTATGCTAGCATTAGCAGATTTTTTTTTTTTGGGGTTATATCAAGCGCTTGACTGGTTTTGCAGCTCGGGGCAGCAGGCACCGACATCAAACTCCCAAGTCTTTCTTCTGGTGTTGTTGTTTGTGGTGAACATGTGAGTCTCATCATTCGCCTAAGCTCTGATCCCCAGCCTCCATATGTTCAATGGCATACATAACCCTTTTTAACCTGAGGATATCTTGACCGAAACCTAACTATTATAAGATTTTATCGTGATAATTACAACTTTTTTTTACACTGAAGTATATTATGTTTAGGTTACTTGATTAAAAAAACCTTATTTATTTAATATTATCGTCCTATTAGGTGATCAGATACTAAATATTTTACTACTAAAATAAATATTGTCTTATGTAGAAATCAATTTGAGAATCCAATCTATATTAAGTAACTCTATTGGTGGAAAATATCCATTAAATTTTAAAATATATAATCATTATAATTTTAATTCTCTTTTGTAATTTTTAATGTAGTTTAACTAAAAGAATTTCCTAAATATTTATTTTATATTGACGAATGATATTTTGAAATATATTAAATTACATCTTAAATATACTTTCTTTTTTTTTTTGTAAAAGGGCATACATTTTAAATATTCTTAATTGTGTTATTTAATTATATTTATTTATATCATTGTACAATTAGACAATAATAAAACAATAAATATTAATAAAGGAAGAAAAATCTATATTTACAATAAATTTCAGTTTTCACATATTTTGAAAATATGTATTTTTATTGATTTTTAGGTTTAGCTACTCTTTAAAATATCTGTAGCAGATCGATCTTCTCTTATGATAGTGCTAAACGTTATCAACAGTTTCGGTCCTGAGTACATGCGTAAGAAATATTTGCATGGGGTTTTTATTTTTCTAAAGCCTACATTTAAAACAAAAATTAAAATAACAATAGATATTTTAAATATTTGATCAAAAATATAGTATCAAAAATATTAAACTAATATAATTTATGTATAAAAACTTATTAAATATGTAAATATGAATTTACAAAAAAAAACTGTTTAGTTTTTTAAATAATGTTATATTTCCTCCGTTTCAAAATAAATGTCGTTTTATAGTTATAATGCAAATTTTATTAAACTTATATTCTAATATATTTTTCTATTGGTTGAAATGTGGTTAGTTGTATTGGTAATGATATTTTTATCTAGTAAATATACAAAATTAAACGTTTTCTTAATTTGTATGTTTAAGTCTAAAACGATAATTAAAATGAAACGGAGAGAGTAACATATAAAATTTTGCATAATTATTTATTTTATGGTAAAATATTTCTATATTGTATAAGGTTTTGTAAATTTCAAGACGGCTCTGATAGTCTGATTAGCAACTATGGGTTTTTGAACAGAGAAGACGTAGAGGAAATAAATCAGCTAAGCAGCAAATGGTTAGATTTCCCGTCATACAATATCACATGTAGTAAGGTAAAAATAACTTATAATCACAGATTCACAGTATATTATAACTTCCCGGAATGGTGTAACCTGCATATTGTTACCAATATTTCGGTATGTTTCCACATATCTCAACTTTTTATCTATGACATTCATATTAGTAATAGTGTCACATGATAGTACTACTTTCCTTTGGGTTCGACATCATTAACAGCATTTCTAAACAATATGAAAGCCATGTTTGTCAGTGGAAGCAACTCACTGATAATCTACATAAATAGTATATATTAACACCTATCTTAACGCACATATCGGTATAATTGGTCAACTCATTATATAATAACCCCTTTTAACAAAGCATATTGAGCAAATCAAGAACTAAACAAGACAATGAGTTAATAACTCAATCAACAGTCAAATAAAATTCAAGTTCATCCAAATTATATCCCAAATATTTAAACATAAAAAGGAAATACAACAATAATTTAATCTAAATTCTGAAGAGTTCTCTTTCTCTATTACCAAAGGCTAGGTTCAACCAGAGCCTCATCAGAACATGTGATACGAAAGTAATTGTGACATTTTGGAAGTTCCTTTAGCTTCGCTATTGCCGCTTTGATTTTTGACTTCTTAGTTGTAGAAGAGGACGATGGTCTAATCTTCATGTTCCAGATTACCGTCCCATGCGTTATCACACGCGAGGCTAATGCAAACTCTTCCTCTGAACCGCTAAAGTTAGACAACCATACCGTATATACACGAAACTCAGCATTGGGAAACGGTTTTGTCTCTTCCCAAATCGTGTTCCTTGTTTTTCCAATGGAAGACTCACTTTCTTTGATAGCATCATTGTTACTCTAGATAAGCAAAAAAAAAGAAAACATGCATCGCTTCCTTAGATATATAGTTGTTAAGGCAAATTAACGTTATGAAAATTAGAGCTGATCTCATTCATTTGATGGGCTATTTAAGCTCAATCGGCTTCTCACCCCTCTTACAAACCCTTTCACTAGGGTATTTCAACGTTTCAGACTATTTGAAACTCTTTCCAGCTGTGGTTTCAAGGATTCAAGTGAAGAGTATCCGTGGATCTCTCTACTTTGAACAAGTCTCCTTGTAGCATACTTCTAGTTGTAATCAAACTGCCTCTGACTTTAATTAATGAAATTTGTGCACAAAAAGGCAAATTATGTGATCATGTTCTAATTTGAACATGACCAAGATTAGACCTAATTACTTATCTATGTGTCTTTTAAAATATATTTTTGGGAATGCATAAGTAGAATTTTTCTTGTTAGCAGCTTGAGATCCAAGGGTTTCCTTGTATCAGTTTGCCATTTCTCATGAAATGAATTCACATATTGGACCAAAAAAAAGTTCTAATTTGAAAACATAGAATGAACGTACCTTAGATACAATCTCAAGTTCTCCCATTTCTACAGGCCATGCAGCTAACACTTGTCTGAGCATCTCAACTTCTTTTGCATTTGTTAAGTCTACACTAACCGACATTAATGACAACATTTTCATACAATCTGTGAATCCGCTCAGCATGACTTTATGCCCAATGCTTTCTTCTCCCTAATATTCATATATATATATATATATACACATAAATGTCAAACATGTCAAGTATTGACAACCTTTCTTTCTATATCTACTAATAATAGCAATCCCAATTAATTCCAAAGGTTGTGAGTCCACTTATGTTGAAAGGTTGTGTCTTTTGAAAAAGAAGTGTAAAGGGTTGTGTCTTTTCTAAAAGTTCTATGTTGGAAGGCTGTGTCTTTTCCAATTAATTCTAAAGGTTGTGAGTCCACTTATGTTGAAAGGTTGTGTCTTTTGAAAAAGAAGTGTAAAGGATTGTGTCTTTTCTAAAAGTTCTATGTTGGAAGGTTGTGTATTTTCCAATTAATTTTTAAGGTTGTGAATCCACTTATGTTGAAAGGTTGTGTCTTTTGAAAAAGTAGTGTAAAGGGTTGTGTCTTTTCTAAAAGTTCTATGTTGTAAGGTTGTGTCTTTTCTAATTAATTCCTAAGGTTGTGAATTTCAATTATGTTGAAAGGTTGTGTCTTTTGAAAAATATGTGTAGAGGGTTGTGTCTTTTCTAAAAGTGATATGTTGTAAGGTTGTGTCCTTCTAAAAATAGTCTAAAAGTTGTGACTATTCACTAGTATCTTTTAAAAAGTGAGAAGTTGTGAGTATTAGAAGAATGTGACTACTCATATTGAAGGGTTGTGACTATTCAAATAAGCTTTAAAAAATCTATAAATAGTCTCTCCCATGCATTTTTCAAATCAAATTTTCACTAATCTACTAATAATAAAATGGTGAAAAAAATAATGTCAAAGTTGCAACTTTTCATCTAAACAAGGTGTCTTTTCATCTCAAAGTGGGATTACTTTAAAAAATATTGGTTTTATTTAAATAATGTGTTAGTTTATATAATAAGTATTGGTATTTTATAATAACTCTCCCAAAAATTAAAAACAATATTATAAATGACACGGGTCATATTAACGTAAATCAACATATATTTATTACAATATTAAATTTTCTGAATATTCATTTTCAATAAATAAAGCAGGTAGATAAATATACAAAATAACAATTACCAACATATAAATTATAATTGTTTAAAATTATAAACTAATAATTTTAATATTATGTTTTAAATAGGAAAAAAAATTATATATCATGCAAAAAAAAATTGCATTTTATTCAAAAAGTGGTTGAAGATAACTATCATGTGAAAAAATATATGAAAAAACTTAAAAAGGATGAAGACACAATTGTATACAAGCAATCCCAATTAATTCCAAAGGTTGTGAGTCCACTTATGTTAAAAGGTTGTGTCTTTTGAAAAAGAAGTGTAAAGGGTTGTGTCTTTTCTAAAAGTTCTATGTTGGAAGGTTGTGTCTTTTCCAATTAATTCTAAAGGTTGTGAGTCCACTTATGTTGAAAGGTTGTGTCTTTTGAAAAAGAAGTGTAAAGGGTTGTGTCTTTTCTAAAAGTTCTATGTTGGAAGGTTGTGTCTTTTCCAATTAATTTTTAAGGTTGTGAATCCACTTATGTTGAAAGGTTGTGTCTTTTGAAAAAGTAGTGTAAAGGGTTGTGTCTTTTCTAAAAGTTCTATGTTGGAAGGTTGTGTCTTTTCTAATTAATTTTTAAGGTTGTGAATCCACTTATGTTGAAAGGTTGTGTCTTTTGAAAAAGTAGTGTAAAGGGTTGTGTCTTTTCTAAAAGTTCTATGTTGTAAGGTTGTGTCCTTCTAAAAATAGTCTAAAAGTTGTGACTAGTATCTTTTAAAAAGTGAGAAGTTGTGAGTATTAGAAGAATGTGAGTACTCATATTGAAGGGTTGTGACTATTCAAATAAGCTTTAAAAAAATCTATAAATAGTCTCTCCCATGCATTTTTTCAAATCAAATTTTCACTAATCTACTACTAATAAAATGGTGAAAAAAATAATGTCAAAGTTGCAACTTTACAATTGTATACAATATGTGTTAGTTTATATAATAAGTATTGGTATTTTATAATAACTCTCCCAAAAATTAAAAAAAATATTATAAATGACACGGGTCATATTAACGTAAATCAACATATATTTATTACAATATTAAATTTTCTGAATATTCATTTTCAATAAATAAAGCAGGTAGATAAATATACAAAATAACAATTACCAACATATAAATTATAATTGTTTAAAATTATAAACTAATAATTTTAATATTATGTTTTAAATAGGAAAAAAAATTATATATCATGCAAAAAAAAATTGCATTTTGTTCAAAAAGTGGTTGAAGATAACTATCATGTGAAAAAACGTATGAAAAAACTTAAAAAGGATGAAGACACAATTGTATACAATATGTGTTTTGATAAAAAATTAAAGGGAACATAAAGTTTATAAAATATATATATATATATATATATATATATATATATATATATATATATATATATTTGAATACTTTGTAAATCATATTTTAATCATCAAAATTAAATTTAATTATTTATATGATTTAATTTTTTTATCAGGCATATAAAATTATAAATTATAGATTATAATATATTCTTTATAAAATGAGTTCCCGTGCGATATCGCACGGGCTCTTTGCCTAGTCAAAATAATACAAAAGCCTACAGAAGAAATATATATATATACCTGCTGGGGGCATGATATAATATAGCTAGTGTGAGCAAGGCATTGTCCTGCAGCCCAATAGTTCCGATGAGAATGGAGCCTAGGGCTCGCAGTGAAGAAGTTCTCTTCCTTACACGAGAGATATTCAATGGAGAGGATATCTAGGTTGGGTGAAGACACGTTAATGCCTTTTATCCCAAGGCAGGATAAAAATAAGAACTTTAGGTTGTGGTTTTCAATCTTCAGAAACCCTTTTTTGTGGCAACTGATCTTTAGTGCAAGCACTTCGAGAGAAGGGCAAGACACAAGGACTGCATTAAAGACTTCAGTTTCGGCTGAGACGTTAATAAGACTAAGATCCTTTAAACTCCGGCAACTGTAAAAAGCATGTGGAGTTTCTAAGTTGTACTCATCTAGGAAGAGAGATATGAGGTCTGGGTGGGAAAATGACTTAGGAAGCAAGTCAAGTGTGACATGGGATCCTGTGATAGGTTCAAAATGGTCAAAAAGGTTTACAAGTTTGAGATGCTTGATGTGTTTCACATTAACCAGTGACTGAATCCAAGACTCAAACACCCCGTCTTCACACTGGAGGGAGTCATGGTAGATTGTGCATCTTTCCAAATGGCCACGGTGATCCTTTATGATCTACAAAGCCAATGACTTATTTAGGAGAATTTTTGAATACATATTGCACCAATATCTTACAATTAAATTTCAATAAACTGTCAAGAAATAACTTTTTAAATATGATGAACAATGCATTTGATTCGTCTATATACACTGGAATTTGCAGAAAATTTATAAGGAATTGCAAGCTTTAAGGGTTACATATCATATTATGAATCCACAAATTCGAATTATGATAGATATTTAGTGCATTGTTTTGGATGGAAGTATTTATTTTCGGTGTAAATGGTAAGAAATCATGTTCCCTAGATTTCATATTCACTACCATAACAATTCAATGGTATGTATTCATCTCAAATCTATTGATTATAAAATCTGAAAATCAAATATTTTCGCGCGAAAAACTGTTAGTCTTAATCTTCAGTAAAAGCACCAATTTCAAAATAACATCTCAATTTATATGGTGTAATTTCTTAGTGCAAGTTTTTATTCTAGATGTAAATGGCTAGAGATCATGTTTTCCTAGATTTCATATTCATCACAATAACAATTCACTGTAGCTTAATCTTCAGTGAAATTCAAAGTAAAATCCCAGAAGTACAGTACAACAAACTACACCAAACATGTCTGATATCCAATAAGTAGGAACGTCTTTTCTCAAATGTTATTATTTGACCGCAAACAAGAGAAAATCTATCATGAGTTATCTAGGTTTGCATTTTGAACTTCAACAATCAAGAAACAAGATCATCTCATGGATCTTAGAGTTGTAACATAATTAACATCAATCTAGTTCATCAGTTTATAACCAGATCTGTTCAAGTAATTTCTTTCTCCTAATTTAAAAATCCTGAGAATAATATCAAAAAAGAAATAGACCTTTGTCACCGATCTAGCAGCTTGATGTGAAACCTCGGGCAAAAGAATTTTTGCTTTTGCGATCCTTCGCATGTCCAAGTATAGATGAGATGTCTCCTTCCACACATCCACCCATCTTTTTGATAGAACACTTGTTCTAAGGACTTCTTCCATGGACAACTTCGATAAGACCTTAAGCAAAAGATCATTTGGGAGCTTACTGATCCAATCAAGGCTATTGACCACCTCAACATGTATCATTTCTCCATCTACGTCGGATAATGGTATTGATCTATCCATTGATTGGGATGCTAGGACAATGGATTCTTTTGTGAAGAAAATTGACATGAATCAGATAGAGAAAGACTGCTTTTGTCTTGAGAGACTTTTTGTATGTAAGAGAAAGTTCAGATAAGTATATGAAGGTTTATATGTAGTTAATTACGAGGAGACACAAAAGATTAATTAGAGAGACACGGAAAATCTGGTGTTGTTGTCAAACTTTAAACCCCATGATTATTATCTTTTTATTTTCATTTGCAATGTTTTCTCTGGCTCTCTTTCACTTAAAAATTGGAAATATTTCTTGCCATCTATGTACGTATTGGTAAAACTACGTGATTTTAAGATGTATACATATAGTGATATAAATTTTGGTTAGGTGATAAAATTAAGGGAAAATTGGAAAAATGAGACACTTTGAACTTTTATTTGTCACAATAGGACTTTTGATATTTTGGGCAATTCTGTACAATTTTTACTCTTCTTTTATGGTTAAAATACTAAACTGAATTTTAAAAATGTTAAAAAATACTCCCTCCGTTTTTTAATATAAGTCGCTGTAGAGAAATGTTTTTGTTCCAAATTATATGTCGTTTTCGGTTTTCTATGTAAAATTTATTAGTAATTAATGTTGTATGACCAATGGTAATATATCTTTTATTTTTCTATTGGTTGAATTGTGGTTAGGTAAATAATTAATGATGTTTTTGTTTAGAAAATATAAGAAATTAATGGTTTTCTTAATCTACGTGCATAGCTATAAAACGACTTATATAAAAAAACGGAGGGAGTATAAAAAATGTTGGAAACATAAGTATGACAATATATATGTTTAAAAGTTTTTTTTTTAAAGTGGAATCATATTTTATTTTATCTTCTAGTTACAGTTAAAATACTCATTCTGGTCATCGACTTAGTCTAGAAATCAGAAACTAAGTTTTATATATAGATATATTTTGGGCATACAACGTAAACTAGCATTTCTTATATATTCTAACCAAGCTATATTTCAAAATGTTATAATCAAGAAAGATGTCTTCAGAATACATACAGCTTGATAACGATACATAGCCACAGCTCAATAATATACCTTATCTAGATTATGTGTCATAACATGTTCTTCCTTTTACCTTATGTGACGCCTAAAGGAATAATATATTTCCCATCTACTCTATTGTATTATGCGTAAGGTAATATACATATTCTAGGCAAATCCGGAAAATATGGAAACTTCTATATTCGGTTAAAGATGTACTTTCCTAATTATACACGAAATCTGATCTAAATCTCGCAGAGTATAATCTTTCCTAAGTCAAAAAATCATCAAAGTTGTTCTTTCCTCCACTCGAACCCGAGTTATTCAAAAGAAAATTATACAAACAAACCACTATACCACATATGATTCACGCTACTTTGATACGTATACTAGCTTATATACTAGAAAGTATAATAAAAAAATTAAAACTAATCCTGGATTGCTCCACGATTAATTTCTGAGTTTTGTATATATTGCATTTTCATATAATAGAGTCAAAAGTGAACGTTTAAAGTTTAAGGCGAAATCATAAAGATATTTCCGCAAATTTAAAAGTACTGGGGCGAACATTAAAGATATTTCCCTGAACCAATAGTACTGGGTGCGAAATCGAGGACTAATTTCAAAAATAAAATTTCTGGGGAAAATAAGAAAGGAACTAATCTCAGGGGCCAAGTGTGCAATATATTAAAATTTAGCCATGTCTGTTTTGTGGTTGGGAACGTTCGATGTGGAAGATAAATGCTCGATCCATCTGGCTTGGTCCAAACGACGAACTGAACATCCGAGAGAACCAATCGAGCGATGCGTGAAGGTGTGGCCTGCTCGATTCAATGCTCTCGGGCTGTGACTGCTTGAACGGAGAAGAGGAGCCCGTGTAGCGGCGGAGATGACACGGCAGTGGTGGTTCCGGTGAGAGAATTTGATGGCGACCAAGAGCACAGTGAAGCGACGGTGGCTACAACGACGGAGCTCAAGTCGAGACACAGTTGGGACCTTGTAACCAGTCTAGATATTGGTAGCTCGAACCCAGAATTGAAAGGATCGTGGCCATGGACAAAAGCTGTTGGGGATCTTCTCCTGAATCTCTTTGAACTCGAACCCTTGCATTTTGTTTTAGCAAACAGATGGATTGTGTTTATCTCAATTTTCTGAGGGTAGTGGATTGTGTTCATCTAAAATTTAGGAGTTTAGAATGAACCGATGGATTGTGTTTAGCGAACCGATGAATCTCCTTTTTTATATATTTTAGCATTTAATTTAAGGGTATAATTGTATTTACAAAAATTAAAGTTCTAAAGGGACAAAAAATTTAGAAAAAGTATTAGAGTGACAAACTCAAGTTGAAAGTGTCTCTTTTTTCTAATTTTCCCTAAAATTAAAGGTATTAGAAAAATAAGTTTGACCTGAACTTTGGGGTTTTTAGTTTACCAAAAAAAATCTTTTGGTTCCACAGAAGAGACTTTTAAATTCTAGTAGCACTTTTTGATAAAAATTATCATTTTCTTTAAAATATAAACCGGTCTGTTATCCACCTCAGCATTCATATCTCTATTTTGCAACATATGGCAGGACAAGAAAAACTCACTAAAGTTTATTTTCGTTTAGCTTCTTCTTCTGTCATTTTGTGTTCATTCACAAAATGGGCTGTCATATGTTAAGTTTGAAAGCTTTTTGGTTTAATCTGCGTAGGCTCTGTTTACACTAAAGTTTATTCCATTCACGCAAAGATGGAGATTGAAAGTCAAACGTTGTGGTTCATAACTCTCGCCAATTACGGTGGACGCCTATCTAACACATTCATTTATCATCACTTAATTCAATTATTAACGTCTTCCTTTACCCACTCTTTCGAATTAAATCGAGCATTGCATCCTCCATGGCAACGGCCTCAAGCTGCACATATAAATGTTTTCGTTGCTTGGGATGAAGAGTCACATGAAATGAAATCCCAAGAGTTTTTCTTTGTGAAGCATTAAATCGACCAATGGACGAATTCATTGAGAAACAAAATAGAAAGACATATTCGAGATGAAAAGTCTGGATCCCAATATCAACAGTGATTTGAAAAGCACAAACTTGGAATATACAGCTTGACGGTTGAGCTGTGCAATAAGCGGAGAGACCACATAAGTCACCAACTCCAATTTATCAACCACTGAAGAAAAAGAACGACTCCTCTAGGTTTGCGATTTTTAATGTGAATCTTGGTGAAGTTTATGGTGTTACCAAATGCTTTGTTGCTTAGGTTGGAGTAAAGTTGTGTGTGTGTTTTACTCTATTTTAACAGTAATCAGAGGAAATGGGAAGAAAAAAATTTCCACTTGATTGGCTGACTCTAGCGTAACTCAGCGGAAAAAAAATATTTACTCCACTACTTTATCGCTAACAATACCTTTCAGTTAAAGCCAATATTCAACCAATCAAGTTGAAAACTTCCCACTTACTTTTCTGCTGGTTACTATTTAAATAGAGTAAAAATGATTATTTTCTTTCTCTGGGTTCAGGTGAAGAAAGTGTGTTGCGCTGGATTCTATTTTTTTCTTTTTTTATGTTACACTATTTAATCTATTTATTGTTACTCTCAGTTCCTCTTTATTTATTATGCTCAGTTACTCTCATCAATACCAATCACACTCGAAATCAAACCTTTTGTATGACCAGTACACTGTCTACCAACACTTCAGTTGTATTCCTTATTCAAACCGCTAAAATTATACTCCATCTACAGTGACAATCAACATTTTGCAAATGGTTTTACTCCTCCAAATAAAAACTGACCACCTTTCTTGGCATTATTGCTAATCTATACATACAAGAACATGTATAAATATGTATTATAACTTAAGTAACAAAACATATATATTTTTTCTGATAGCTTTAATGTGATCTCAAATGCTTTCTAGGTCCAATGACTAATCACCAAAAAACCAATAGAAATCTGGATATTTTTTACCATTTAAAGCGTCTATGGGTGGCCAAAGAAAATCAAACCCATGACGGAAACTTCAGCTGGAACTCTTTTACCACTATACGAAGACTATTTTGTTAAAAACATATATACTTCGCACAAGATAAGTCAAGCAGGACATATATTCAGATATCCTCAAAAGTGAAAACATATAAACAATACTAGAGACTGATCCGTGTACCCGCGCAAGTATTGATTCTTAAATTTTTATATATTGATATTTATTTTTATAATTAGTGTTATATATTTTAGATGGGTCGTAATATAACTAACTGTATTCAAAAGACCTCGACCGAATAGGGTAATATGGTTATTTTTTGGTGCAAATATCTGAACCCGTTTCAGATACATTTGTTATTTAGATATTTTTAGGTTCTTATACATTATAACTGAACTCATCCAGACTCAGCAAAACCCACACATAAATTTATAATATTTAAGGAGGGCCTAATCTCAAAACAAAACACACGATACCCAAAAAGAACATCATGTACCTAAATAGATAGCAAATGTTTATGTCTAACTTATTTTATAAACTAATAAAATGACTCTTTCTATTTTTTTGGCTAAATTAAGTAAAATAGAAAAAGTTTTTTTATTTAGTAAAATAATTATATTGAGTGAAAAATTAAGTGACAATAAATGTAATACATTTTCTTATTTTGATTTAAATTATTATTTTATTTACAAAAATATGTCTTTGAATTATGTTTTGGCTATGTAAATTTTCACCAGTAAAACTAAAATAAAAAATTTAGTAAAACAAACTAAACCGAACGTTTAACCATATGCAAAATCCAGTTATTTTACATTTTTGATTTTATAATAGGCACAAAGTTATTGTTGATTAACTAATAAATAAAATCTGCATTATTATTATTATGATAATAGAATTAATGATGCAATGTAGTGTTAAGGTAATATAATTAATGTAATTATTTAACTGGGTGAATTATACTAATAAATAAAATCTGCATTATTATAATTATGGTAATAGAATTAATGATGCGATGTATTGTTAAGGTAATATAATTAATGTAATTATTTAACTGAGTGAAATATTGAAAAATAATTAATGTAATTATATTAATGAAATTACTAAAATGACATTTTATTTTTTTTATACTGCTATATGTTTTTCAGATAATTCTTATTTAGATTGTTATTCATGTTTTCAAACAGTACCAAAAGGTAATTCACGTTTAATTTTTTATTATATTTTCTCACAATATAAGTCAAACAAAATATCTACATTACTTTAGTTGAGTCCATCCTTTGTTACCATTATCAGATACTAGGGATTAACCCGGGCTACGCCCGGGATTTTTATTTTTTTTCTAATTTAAGTTGTTAAATTATTTATATTTAGGTTATGATATATATTTATATAAATGTTAAGATGCATGTCATACTTAAAATTTATTTTAAAATTTTAACACGTTAAATTAACATATTTTTTACTATTTAAATATTTTTTATAATTTTGTTGGTTATCTAGTTATCATATTTAGCAAAACTATATGTTGAGTGTTGGAATAAATATTTTAGATATTTAATTAAACTGTAGAGTATTTTCGGATCGACCACATGCTCAATAATCGATCGATCCGTAAAAAGATGGTCGATCTCCTTAGCCAGGTAAGTACAATTTTAGCAAAAATATCTTTGATTTTCAAATATTAAGTATATAACTATTCTTTTTTGAATATTGTTTTTTTGAATTGTATTTTTGATTAAATTATTGTATTATAATGTTTATGTAAATATTTTTTGTGATGTTTGAATTTGTGTTGTTCGTATACTTAACCTAGATGATATTGATGTTTAACAATTTATTATTTTCTGGAAATAGAAAATAATGATATATCAAAACGTATCTAATACTTGTTAAATGATAGTATAATGTAAATTACATCCATTATTTGAAAATAACCATTTGTTTTTTTTTTTTTTTTTAAAATCAGAAATTATTTTTATTTAAAAACATTATTCATATATAATATAATAATTTAAGTTTGGATGATTAATCTATAAATATAAATTATGTATATTTAAAAAAAAATAATTTAAGATATTATATATTGAGTAACTGAATAAAAGCTGAATTTCTTATCTTGAAAATCAAATATTTATATTTTTTTCTTCATGTTATACTCACCAATCCATCATTGATATTTATAACTCAGTATGTTTTAAAAAAAACTTAGTTTTAAGTAATAAACGAATTTAATAAATTAAATTCATCACCTATAATGTTCAGTAAACTATATTTAAAAACTCTCTAAAATTATATTTTAAGCATAATATTACTATTATTTAATTTAAGTTATTTTAAGCATAATATTTTCTAAACCAACTTAAATTATATTTACAATAGGACCATCCTAAACCGGTTAATAAACTAAAAATAATTCTAAATCAACATGAACCAATACTTGATTCGGCGAAGAATGAAGTGTTTCGGGATAAACGCTTGAATGGTTATTAACTGTAATGGTTTGATCATGAAAGAGTTAGTATAAATATTAACAATAAAATTATGGATTAGATTAATTTTAATTTGTAAGAATATCTTTGAGTCTATGAAAAGCAATTCAATTCCCATGAATAAGTTTAGCTTTTGAAAGTTGCGGGTTTTCCAACAATGAATCCACCTAACAAAAAGTTCGTTGTTATAAAAAATCTCCTTCAAGGTTATTAAAGGTTTTTCGGACGGCAATAGTTGATGGTGAAACCATTTTTTTGCTCGAGTGCGAGAGTTGATGTTGATGGAATAAAGAGTTTTATAGGGACTTTCTTGATGTAAAATACATTTTTATTTTTTTGTTTAATGTGGTATTTCTATTTTTATATAATTTACTACCATTTTAAGATAGATGTACATTTTAAGATAGATGTTTAAATTTTAATGTATTTTTTCCATTTTTTAAAATGTTTATTTCCATTTCTTACATTTTTTATTTACGTAATATCTATATTTTATATTTTAAAATAGATATTTAAATCTTAATGTACTTTTTCCATTTTTTTAAAATTGTGTATTTACTTATATTATATATTTTACATTTTAAGATAGATGTTTATGCTTAATGAACTTTTTCTATTTTTTAAAAAAATTGTTTTGTTCGAACTTTGTCTTTTAGCAAATTTTAAGTGAGGAGGGATACTATATATTCATTTTACTTAACGTTTGATATTCGTTTATTTTTCTAAATTTTTTTTTCAAATATATTTTATGACATTATACTATTTTAGTTATTATCTTTCTTTTTGTGTTATGTTTTCTATATGAGAACACATTTTTTTATATCATCTACACATAATTAAAATTCTTGATTTTTTATTTTTTATTTTTTATTAGTCTTGTTAGAGTTTATAAGTTTGTATTATCATGACATGATTTTCATGATTGAAATGGTATACATTTTCTTAAATGTTTGCTCAACTTTTTTATATATGGTAAGTAGATTTGAGTTCTTATTGTTGTGGTTTGTTTAATACTCAAAACATTTTTTATTTTTTATTTTGTACATATTGAATGTACTTGTATTTTTTACTTCTTTTACATATTATATTGTAAACTTATTAATTAAATAATTGAACATGAATATATAATTCACTATAATAGGAAATTATTTGTTAAAAAAAGAATCAAAACATAATATTAATTATCAATATTTAAATAAATATATGACTGAATATTTTATATTTGAAGACTAAATAAGCAATATTATCCCAATAACTTATTAGGTTTTCTAAAATAAAATTCACTCATTAAATTTTAGAATAGTTTTAAATAATGGCTTCTTTATATATAATTAATTTATTGTATGTTTAGATAAAGTTACTGTATTTTTATTAATTATTTTTTCTGATTTATTAGACTATCATTTTTTGAAAATATAATTTATCTTATACATATATATCATGTTAGAATAATTCTTTACTATAACTTTAGATTAACCTTGAATGTTATTAATAAATTCTACAGCAATAGTCCCTCAGACTTGGAAAGTTTACTTACCCTGATTTAGAATATATACTATGAAACAAAAGCATCGCCAACCCCCTCAAAAATCGTCAAGGAAGCAACCAATATCATGTAATTGATAGTCACTTAAAGTAAGTCCTTTCCGACACACATAGCCTTGCAAATGAAAGAATAAAAACATATAATAGTACTGGCACCAAAAGCAAGCTGCTCAGACTCATTCTTTTCAAAAATCTTGTAGCATTCTGGATCTTCGGTAGGGTAAGCATTACCATGCATCACCCTGCAACAAATGCCGGAGAGTAAACTAACACTAACTAACCTACCCAATATAATTGAGAAACAAACAAAAAGGTAGTAGGATTTCGTACATCAATAAGGAGCACACCCTCCTTAAAACAACATTAAAAATCAAACATGAATAAACTCTCTTAGATATTGCTTCAGGCACTTGATCAGCAGAGTAAGAAAAGTCTTAATCGTATTGTTGATCCTCTGACCATTTGATTACACCCACCTTGAAAAGAGACTAATCTGAGAGACTGAAACAACAAAATCCAGATAGTTCTATAATAATAAAGTAATACCTTTTTTTTTTTGTCACGAAATAAAGTAATACCTTAATTTCAAATTTAGAGGACAACATAGCGTCATTGTTTCAACATAGCGTCAAATCCATAGGTTCAGCATGAACAAAATCTTTGGTGTAACGAAACGTAAAACATGTGCCTTAATATCAAAACCTCAGCCTCCTAGATTGCCATAACTGAGTCAACCTCACATTGCGTCTTAAGCTTACCCTCCGATAAACTGGTCCCTCACACCTGGCCGCAACGAAGACAACAACATGTAGCGTCTGCAGAACAGAGAATAGCTTTGTCTGAAAACAAAGACTCAAGGCTTTAGACAAAAAAAACTTTGAAAATGTAAGAATGTTTGATGCTATTAGCAGAAGACGCATCAGACTACATGATATCACAATGGGAGAGCGACCATGAAATATGCCAAGCTCTTGAAACTAACATAGTTCTTTGAATATAACCTACAGAAGTTTGATACCTGATTTATAAAGATGATAAGTGTTATACAAAGAGTGGCTCAGTTTATGCAAAGCTTGGTTCAATCTGGCTTGGATAGCCATATGAGCATCACCCATCTCATACTCAAGTGCTCCTGTTAAAAAAGAAAACTTAAAAACGTGAGGAGAGAAATACAGAGCTCGGACCAAACTCAGGGATTCATTATTCACACTGAACTCAGAAGGTAGAACTGCAGGTTTCCAGATCAGAGAAACATAAACTTTTCATCAACTTTCTAATAGATTTCTGAATGGAGTTTACCTCTGATTTGAACACGGTTTGTTTCTATGGATTCCTTGCAGCTTGATTGTTCCATAGGCATATTATCCGAGATCTAAATACTTCTGTTATGTTCATAAATCGATTCCCAAAACTCTTCCTAACCACAACTTTGTGACCTATATTTTTTCTTCACCTCTGTTTATTCTCGCCTCTTCTCCAGTCTCTTCTCCTCTGAAATTTCTCTTAAAAGCTAAAGATTGAGAGGTTTTTAATGATGAATTTCAGAGGGATATGGACATGAAAACATGGAAACAAAATATCTCTTAACACAGCTATTGAAATAGAATATAATATGTAAAGAGGTTAAAAATGACGAAAGGGTTAATTCTGTTTCCAGACTAAAGAGGGTTAGTTCTAACTCCTTAACACTCAGTGAAAGAGTTGATCAAACAATATCTAGTATAATACGTAAGGGGTTTTATAACGATAGTGGAGTCGATTATATGTGTTAGTGGTTGGTTATTTCTTTTCCAACGCCATTTATGCGCAAAAAGCTCAGGTTAGCAACAGACCTTGCATGATCATTTGATCAACACGAAAGAGATCCTACGGTTTCAAGTCTCAACTAAGTGTTTGTTAAACCTTGTGCACAGCTGATGACTGCAACAAAAAAAAAAAAATTAACCACCAATGTTAGATTCCAAGGTTTTAGTTTAGAATATAAACGACACAGTACCTTTTCTGCTCTTCCCTTATCTTCTTCCTTAGCCCTCGCCTTCTTCATCTTCTTCATCAATCTCATCATAATCGTAATCAATCTCAAGGTATGCATCCACCACCAGTGAATCAATAATGGTTGATCTTCATGATAATTGATAAACCGCAGCAGTTGGATCCAAATCGATAGTAACTATCTTGAGAGCTTCATCCACATCTCTAACGTCGGATAAGCTTCTTAGAAACTTGTCGTCAAGAAGGGAAGAAAGATATGTTTCTGAAACATCAGCAGGGGCGCTGGCCTGCATCTAACGAACATTGCTCCAGCGCAGATCTCATCCAATCTTTGATAATTTCTTAAGAAATCAAATGTTGACCAGTGAAAGGAGACTTTTTCCGCTTCTACTGGTTCTCAGCATCAGCCACAACTTCACATGTAAATCACCAACCCAATCCAAATTAACGAACAATAAAAACATATGAGGAATCATAATAAAAGCTAACCTGCAGCCGTAAATGTCACCAAGACTTCGACTTCTGATCAAGACAAATTTTCATCGCCAGCGCTTCATTAATTTTCAGATGCATGAATTGAAATAGGATTCTGATTTTGAATCGTCAAATACAGATGCAAAAAAACGATGAATATGTAACGGGAGCTTTTGGGATTGTTGGGAAGGAGATGAAACAACGCTATCGAATGACAGAGATGGAAGACGGGTTCAACCCTAAAATCAAAACATCTCGTAGGTGAGTATCTGACGTGGTGAAAATCTGATCTCCTATTGGATGATTTAATTGTCCTACGTGGACACACTCTCTGATGCTCATATAACCCTTTTAGTATAGGTTAGATTGAGCACTGAAAAAGTTATCATACGAAAACGTTTTAAATAGTTACTAGAACTTTTGTGTCAGTTTTAGTAACATAAATGTTAAAAACAAATATAACTATAAAATTAGATTTTTAATATTTTTTATTATTTAGAAACACTTTCAGATTTTTTTAGTGTTGATGTTGCTCTAAGATACTTTTTTTGCTAAACTGTAAATATCATTAATCTTAATGAAATGTTTGTCCTAAACAAGTTAAGACTTTTACACACTTATTTCTTGGCAAAAATTAGATAAAAAACAAGAAAGTCAGTAGATTTTGGACTAGAGATGGTGGTCATCTAATCCAAAGGGTCATTAGTCCTAAGAAGTTCCTCTTTTGCTGTCTCGCAGTGATGGCATTCTTGATATCTCGGTCTATGAGCTTGAACACCTGCTGCGGGGAGAGATGCACACTGTTATGAAGGACGTTGTTACGATGTCTCCATATGTGATAAATGGTCCCGTGACAGAGCAGCTTCCTGAGTGTCGAAGGAGCTGCTTGTGATGAAGATTTGCACCAGGTTGCTCTAAGATACTTCTTACTTACCAATTGTTTTTTCAGGTTGTTTAATTTTGCTCAGCACTCAATTATTCATATTGTGCTTTTCCTTATACGTGCAAGTCACAATAATTTGTTGCATAGCAGTATTGTTGACTAATAAATGTATTAACCATAGTTAATAATTAGGCAAATCTCTTGAACTTAGAAAACATTTGCAAACATTTATCAAATAAAATATCTGATCCCTCAAAAGCGTTTCATAAGTCTCAACAGAAAAAAAACATTCATAGTTATCTTGCCATCTGACTCCAATTATAGGTCAAACTTGTACAAAGATATATCTAGTCAAAGATATTAAAAACTTTGATTAGGAAAATTCTTAAGTAATCAAATCCAATAGAACTGATGTTAACATGAGAATGAGTGACATTTTACTGGTTTGTGTAAAGAGACAAAATCACAGAGAGTAAACGGATAAAAAAACATATGGGGATGATCTAGTGGTAAGATCCGACTTCGAAGCAACTCGACGACACTAAACATCTGTGGCTACGCGCGGACATAAGGTTATATTTTAGATCTTATTTAAATATTCAAAATAAGAGAGGAGAGTCCATCTGATATGTGAACCGTACATGGTGATTAGTCTGGATCTGTCCATGGACATGTTGTATTCCTAAAATTAAAAAAACTGATTAAAAATTCAATTGTTTGGAAGAAAGAAAAATAAGAGTAAAAGGTCATCTAGGAACGTGGCATAGAGACATTATCTATGCCTATGGTAGCATATTGATAGGGTTTCTTTTGGACTTTGAATTTAAATTTTTTTTTGTCAGAAACAAAGATTTAAAGATCAATATAAATATGAAGTATCCCGAAAATTGCATCTAATTAAGCCCAAAATCGACCATCGTCTCTCTTCTATGCTATGTGATTTCTCAAACGTTGGTTGTCGTGTCTTATTTACACAGAAAGTAAAGAGCGTAAAAAGCATAAAATATCAAAATAACAATCGTTGGGATCTCGAGTGCATTCCTGGCCCGACATCATTCACATAATTGAAGTAACCAGACACCCAAAAAAGACGAAACAACTTGAAGCCACCCTAGATATTGTCCAGATACTTCTTCTTCTGTACGTTTAGTTTATGGAATAACAAATCAAAATGAATAAAGATTGGAATAGAATCATATATGTTCTTATCATCAATATTCGATGACATCCATTTTCTTACGATGCTTAGAGAATAACAAGACAAAAGACCATCTTGATAAATTATAAAGCAATGATGTTATTTTGGGAACTCTTTGTATTTCTATACATTTAATTAGCAAGCCCGTGATATTTCTTTTTTGTACTCTAACCACCTAAGTCGTTTTAAAGACAAGCAATGTATAAAACTTTGATTTGTTCTTCAATCGTCTAGTCTTAAGTTTGTTATTTCTCGAAAAAAAATGAACCGACAAAACAGTTTATTTGTGCTGTATACTGATTTTAGAATATAGTGTTATTTGTTATGCTCCGTACATGTTGGTTCTTGCTTCTGGCTATCCTTGCAAGGCTATCCAATCGCTAACCTATTCATAGATGTCACTATTTAAATCGGAATAGAATCATTATTATTATTGATACTATAGTCATTATTAAATAATGGAAAATCTAATGCTATTATTTTTGGTAAAGAATCTAACATTATTATTAGTTCACATCAAACTTTAAAAAGGGTGGACAGGCGAGGAACCTACCATTGCAGCTACCAATGCGAAGCTGGGTGTTGTTTCGAATCTTTTCTTCTTAAACACAAGACTTGTTTCTCCTCTAGTTGCCTCCTACGTGGCATCTCATGTACCTTTCAACATATATTTTTATTTGTAACGCTTTCTTATAAAAACTGAAGATGATCGCTCCGCTAATTATTGACCACCGCATAACTAAGCTGACTAAATTAATGTATACCTAACTACATAAAATATATGATATGCATGACAATATTATTCAATTTAATAATATTATATAGTTAACATCATGAATTTAATTTGATCAATTCAAAAAATGACATAGATATCAAAGACATTAATTCTGTTTAATTCTCCCTCTGATCAATTAAAGTCTTATCCCTCGACCATAGTTTAGTTAAAGTTTGACCTATTACGACAAGGGAAAAAACAAAGAAAATAGTTAAACTACAGTCCAATGGGTCGAATTTTATTTGCTCTATTGGGAAATTAAATGAAGTCAATATCTCTCACGTTCTTTTTGATTAATAAAATTAATCTCATCATATTAACTACATAACATTATTAAGTTTTAGGAATATTGTCATGTTTAACATATACATTAGTTTAGTCTTGTTGGTTAGTCATGTGGTTGTCAGTACTTCAAGTAACTAGCAATCTTTTTAATAATACTATCTCTATTTTTTGTACGATGCTTTAGCATAAATACACATATTAAAAAAACTATTTTATCAAAAACGCTCGATACCAACAAAAAGTAACCGAAAAACATTTAATCATTGTTATTTAGAACAAATAAGACAAAAAAATTACACATTAACTTTTTTAATCAGTTAATTTTATAATTTTACAGAAAATATTCAAACCATCATATAAACTGAAACAAAAAAAATATTCTAAAACATCATACAAAAAAAATCGGAAGAAATATGTCTTTAAAAATAAAAACTGTCTCATGAAGATTAATGTATTATTTTTATACAAAATGTCTGATGTTTCATTTTATCATTTTCTCACTTGATCACTCATAACCCGTTAAAAACAAAATAAAATAAGGTTCTGCCGATATAGCAGTAAAGAAAAATGTAGATGAATAAATTCTTCTTGACAAAAAGATGGACAAATTCATCAGATTCCTAAATCGCACATTAAGTAAAATTATATACTCTCTATGTTTTATTAAGTTAGATATTTAAAAAAATTGTTTCACAAAGATATATTTTTTGTATTTTCTATGAAAATTTGTGATCTTCAAGAAAATTAATTGACTTTATCGAATTATTATTGGTTAAAAATTATTGAAAATTAAAAATTACAAAAAATGATACATTTATTATAGTGATTTAATGCGTTTTTTTAATATTTGTGAAAACACTAAAAAAAATCTATCTTTACAAAATAGAGAGAGTATATAATAAGGACAATCCAACCCAAAAACGTTAAATTTTCAAAGATAATAACATCATATCTAGTTTTGGAGCAAGAATAATGACAATAATACTGGTAAATATGTTATTGAACAATTATGTATTGAGAGCTAATTACCATGGAAATGATGATTATACAAATAAAACTGCATCATAACGAACATTTTAAATAGACTTAGTAACATAGATTTCATTAACAAACATATACACAACATGAAAATAATATGTTTACAAGTAAATGTAAGTTTCACTAATGTAACCTCGGTTGATTTTTATTAGGTCGTTGTAGTTTTATATAACTCCCAATAGTTTCCAAAACAATTAATTTTAGTTTTAGAAAATGTACATAAATTTATCATAGAGAATTTTCAAATATGACTCAAAATTTGGAGTCAATCCAAAAAGTAACCCTTAATTTTTTTTTTTAAACTTTCATTTGCCCTATTTATCTTAGAGGTTCAAGTTATTCACGAAAATGTTATTATTTCTTTTTCTTTAAAAATTAGTGTTTTACTCATTCATCCGTCATCTTTCTCATTTATTTACAATATTTTCATTGTAATCAAAACACTAACCACCATGAACAACCAATTTAAAGCTCTAAATACATCTAAAATCAACATATACATCTTCATATCCTCATCTCATACACACATAAACCATTTCTCTTTCACTTTATCTCTTATTTCATCCCAAAATCCTTTTTTTTAAAACCATAAGCTTATTAGAGTTACTCAAATTCATAATTCATGGTCAAGAATGAGTGAGTAACTTCCATTAAGAAGTTTTGTGTGCTTTTAAAAGCTAAACATGAATCTCACCGGATGTAAAAATGATATTTGATTTTTTTTTCAGATCTGTTTAGCCAAGAAAACTTCCAGAATCTTCTGGTCAATACATTGGTTAGTTTTGCAATTGACTTTTTGTGTGTTTTTTTATAGAAGATTTCTAGAAGTCTTCTAATTTTTCTTTGTTAACAAAAAACAATAAGAAGAATTCTCGAGAACTCTTCTCGAATAAACAAGTTAGTTTTACAATTGACTGAATTTTGTCAGAAATTTGAATTTTTATAGAAGACTTCCTGAGAGAAGACTTCTCGAGAAGCCTTTGTATTGTTACATGAAGTTTTCTCACTGTCGCAATAAGTCTACGTATGTTAGTTTTGCAATTGACAATTACTAGTAAAAAGAATTAATATTAATGAGAAAACTTATGTAAAAGACTTTCCAATAAGTCTTCTAATGCATTACATGTTAGAAGATTTCCGTAGAAGTTTTCAAAACCATAAAACCAAATAAATAACTAAATATCAACAAACACTTCATTAAACATATGATCAACTTATAAAGTGTTTAATATACTAAAAACTAAACACATATGAGTCAATTTTAATTTTTCTAAAAAAATATTTAAGATTCCAAAATCTAAAGCTAAGAATACAAACAATACTATAACATATGTTACCAATCCCTAGACCGAAGACTATCATGATCAATCTACATTGACTCACCTATGTTGAAAACAACTCTATTTTAGTAAATTTAAATTACATCGTTTAAAAATATCTATAGTTATATGATTTAGATTTTTGTTTCCTATAGAAATAATTTAATAAAATTTATAAATTATTTTAAAGATCTAATACATGAGAAGATTTATTATGGAAGAGTTTTGGAAGATTTCACATTAGGTAGAAACCTAAATTTCTAAATTAATGATTAGGCAGAAAACCTAAATTCTACTAAAATTTGAGCGGAAAATAGTAGATTTGTTGTGAAGTCTTCAGTAGGCCTGGGATTTCGGATATTCGGGTCGGTTCCGGATAAGAACCGTTCGGGTCCGGGTTTTCGGTTATTTAATAAATGTATCCAATGAGTACTTGGAACACTTACGGTTCGGTTTCGGATCGGGTACGAGCGGTTCCGGGTCGGTTCGGTCTTTCGATAAAAGTAACCATATTCAATCCAAAAAAATGGGTACCCAATGTTTCGGTTTAAAAATATCCAAACTTTTACCCGAAACCAATTGGATACAAAACGGTTCGGTTAAAACCGTACCAAAATCAAATTAGTAACCGAAATAAAACCGATTTTGAAACCAAACTCATGGCGTACATCATGTCTGAAGACTGAAACATGTAAAACCAATTTTGAAACCAAACAAGAACAAGAATATAACATACTTGATGTCTGAAACAAGAACAAAAACTGAAAGCAAATCAAGCAAATCACAAGTTCACAACAGAAACATAAAGAAGTTGATGTCTTAAACAAGAAAAAAAAACGAAACGAAGCAAATGATCACAAATGACACAGTCACTCTTTGTCGTCCACACTCCATACTCCATAGCCACTCCTTAGTCTAAATTGCATCCAGCTTCAAACTCTATGAAAACAAAAACAGAAACGTATAAGTGTTCAAAACTTCAAGTCTTCAAGATTCAAAGCTCTACTATAAATGTAAAGAGTTTAGAAGAAGTGAATCATACCTCTCATAAGATCATCTTGAGTTTCCACATCTGAAAGTAACTGCTCTATTGTAAGAATGCCTTTCTCATTGATGTGAATCTCGGATTTCAACCATTGTTCTGTGCACACTAACACCTCGACCATGAAGTGTGTTAAGCAGCTCCTGTATGGGTCTAAGACTCTCCCACTAGTGCTAAATGCACTCTCTGATGCTACAGATGATGCTTGAACCGCAAGAATATCAGCAGCTATCTGAGACAAGATCGGGAACTTCACACTGTTTCTTCTCCACCACGATAAAACATCAAACTCGGTCCCAAGTCCAGTACCGCCCTTTGAAACCTCTACTTTCTCTCTCAAATAAACTTCTAACTCATTACTAGAATCTTCTGTACCTGTTTCTTGTACAAGCTCCTCATAGAGATTATCCATTCTTTCATATCCGATACCACTGCCTATAACTTGACTCTGGAAAACTGCACCAGCACCACTGTCTTGAGTTTGGGTTTGAGAAGACGATCCTCCTTGCGACTGTGAACCACCTGATCCTCCACCACTTGTGCTGTATCCAAGAGTGTACTCTTCATATAAGCGCTTCATGATCTCCATAATTGAGTCAGAAAGCAGAGTATACTCGATGCTTTCTTTTCCATAGAGCTTCTCAAAGCAGAGGTTAGCAAAATTCATCTTCTTTCTTGGATCAAAGACAGTAGCAACAATCAAAAGCTTGTTCATCTTACAGCTCTTAGACTTACTGCTCTCAGACTCAGATTCTTCCGTAAATGGATTCCAGTACTTCCTTATTTTCCCCATCATCGTCAAAGCATTGACCCGCAGTGTTTCATCAGGACCAGGCGCAGAGCTTATCTTGCTGACATTCCTAGTGATCGTGACAATCTCATTGTAGATCTTGTGCGACGTAATGCCCTTTGTAGCCGAGAGCATCAGAGTTGAATTGTAAAAGATGACAAGAAAGTGCACCAACCTCTCAGCTTCTTCCCAATCTGTTCTAGTCGCTGGCCCAATCCTCTTTTTTCCATTTTCAAGCTCCAAGAAGTAGTCATTGTACGGTTTGTCTTCAGCCTCCATCTTCTCAAATGCTGCTCTGAATTTGATCGCTTGGTCTAGCATGAGATAGGTCGAGTTCCATCTCGTCTTGACGTCTAATGGAAGGCTTCCTCTAGTCATCTTTCCACTATCAACCCGAAATTCGAAAGACTTGAGTCTATTGGTTGAAGACCTCACATACTGAACCCCATTCCGAATGGCAGTCAAGCTATCATCCACCTCGGTTAACCCTTCCTTCACAATCAGATTCAGAATATGTGTTGCACACCTAACATGCAAGAACTCACCCTTTAGAACCAGCGCATCTTCACCATGTTTCATGAATTCTTCCTTGAACTTCTTCAAGGCCGACGTGTTAGCTGTGGCATTGTCAACTGTGATGCAGAAGACTCGTTTTATATCCCACTCTGCTAAACAATCTATCAGGACTCTTGCAATGGTAGACCCTTTATGATCGTCAACATTCTTGAACCCAATTATCATCTTTCTAAGCTTCCAACTTGAATCAATGAAGTGAGCAGTAATCACCATGTAACTAACCGCAGTGTAGGGAGCAGTCCAAATATCGGTTGTGAGAGAGAGTCTTTGCTTGTTCTGTCCGAGCACCTTCTTCATCTCTGCTTTCCTCGCCATATACATTGCCGCAATCTCCTTTGTGCAAGTCTTCCTACATACCGGCGGATCCATCTGGGCTTTCTTGCAAAAGTTTTTCCACGCTAAGCTCTCCACAAAGGATAACGGCAACTCGCCTAAGACTATCATCTCATTGGTAGCTTCTTTGAACACTTCCTCAGACACCTTAGACAGACTCACGTTACCTTCTTCATCGACATTTATCTGTGACTGGTCTCTGGACTTATTTGCAGCCTTCCACGCCATGTATGCCCTACAACCGCTCTTGTGCTTCCTCAGATTAGAGGTCCCAGACTTGGTTGGACAGCTAAACTCTTTCTTACAATAGCGGCATTTGCATCTGTTGTAGTTGGTTGGCAGCCTGCTGTAATGGTTCCAGACATCAGACCTCGTCTTTTTCTTTGACCTAGAACCATCATCTTCTTCTCTCTCGTTCCTTTTTCCCGAACCCGGTGTTTGTACATCTTCATCTGAAGATATTTCTTCATCCATTAGTTGATGGTTGACTTTGTCTTGTTCATGAGTTGGAGAAGAATCCATCTACATAATACATACAAGAACAAGTTAAGAACTGATACAAATTTTGAATAAATAAGTTGTAGCAATCAAACATCAAAACTGTAATCATACTCGACTAAGAGTCTAAGAATTATCAAACATCAACATTCGACATTATCAGATCAAAAGTTATCAAATACGATTGAGGAATCAAAGTTATCATTTATCAAACAATCAATATAGCTTAATCGATCAAAGTATCAAACAATCGAAGATTCGAAGTCGTTGCTCACCTCCGAATGAATTCTCGAAGATGCAGACGGTGGAGAGAGAAGAGAATCGACTAATGTTTCCAGCTTTAATATTTCTGATAACACCAGTTGCTCTATTTGTATATAAACCTTCACAATTCTCGATTGCTATAATGGAGAAGATGAATCGAAAAGCTAGGGTTCGTATTTTGGGAATTGGGGTTTGTCTCGAGCTGATACACTGTGTATGATGTATCATACCCACGCGTGTAACGGTTATGTCGGGACTTAAAGTCTAGATATATCGGATATCCGATTTGGCTCGGGTAAAACCCGGATCCGACCCGTTACCCATGGATTTTTATATTATTATCCATTGGTTATTTTTGGCTGTACCGAAGTCAATCCGAACCGGGCAAAATCGGGTCGGTTCCGGTCCGGTTTTCCGGTTCCGGTTATAAATCCCAGGCCTAGTCTTCAGTAAGTCATCTAGTGCATTATATGGTAGAAGACTTCTTGGAAAGTTTTCCAAATCCTATAATCAAATAACTAACTAAATAACAAAAAAAAGTATTCCAAACCTTATAATCAAATTACTAACTAAATAACAAAAAAACACTTTATTAAACTTAAAATCAACTTATAAAATGTTTAATGTACCCAAAACTAAACACATATAAGTAAAAAAAAATTAAGTTAAGATTCCAAAATCTAACCTTAGAAAATACAAATAATACTATAACATATGTTACCACACCCTAAACCAAAGACTATCATGACTCAATCTACATTCAGTCATCTATGTTGAAAATAATTCAAATTTAGTAAATATAAATTTACATCATGTAGAAATGTTTATAATTACATGATTTCAATATTTTTCCCATCAAATTTTTTTTTTATAAATTTATAAATTATTTTTAAGATTCAATATATGAGAATTCTCTCATAGGAGAAGACTTCACTAACCACAAAAAGGACTTCACGGAGTCATACTCGAAAAAGTGCATACATGATTTTTAGTTTGGTCATAAAGGGTTGGTTGGTTGTTATTTCACTAATGTTTTGGGTTATTTTTGTATTTGGTTCAATTTGGGATATAATCGCTTTTAATATTTTTCATTATAATAGAATAACTATCTGAAATCTATATATATAAAGAAATGTTTGCCTCTCTCCCGTGAAGCCACGTCATCAATTCGTGTGTTTTGGGAGTGACATGTGTCCCATTTTATATTTAGGGCCAAAATAAATAAATGCAGTTAAAGGTAATTGAACCCAGCACCTATAGCACTGGTAATTTCTCTTAGAACCACTAGGCTAAAGTCACTTTTTATAAATATGTGGCCGCGAAAATACTTATTATCATGTCAGCTGGAAGCCCATGCTTCTTCTGCTTGTGGCCAGGGCCGACACTGAACTGACGTCAAGATGAAAATCGTGAAGTTAAAAACTTTGCTCCAAACAGTTTTGCAATGTTTCCAACCTTTATAACTTGATGCATATAATATATATCAAAATACATTTGTTGTATACGCTTTTATTAGTTTTGCTTTTAAAAGAAGGTATTTACAGTTATAAATGTTTTGTGTCAGTGAAGTAATGGTTAAAAAATCTCTATACATATGTCATTTTAAAATAACACTCAACTTTTATATATAGTCAATACATATGTGCATGTTATATTCTAGACTAAATATTTTCTCTTTTAAAAATATAGAAAACAATTTTTTTAGTCTACAAGCAAATGTTGTAGAACAAGTATGCATTATACAAAATGATATATATTTAAAATCCATACACAAAACCATAAAAGTTGTTATAGGCCTCTTTCTGACACATTCACACTCCACTATGAATAAGAATTAAAAAAAAAAAAACAGTATTGTCATCAAACTTTATCACAAATCCACATTTGTACATCTATAATTATGAGTTAGACAATTAGTTAATTTGATACAATACCAAAGCAAAAATAATCGAAAAACAACTATACCACCGCATACTAATAAGTAAGACATAACAGATAACCAAATTCTTGAATCTTAAAACAAATTTCAACTCGAGCATTTAGTGAATATCAAATTAACTAATATCCCTAGTTTCTTTAAAAAAAATTGTTAACTATTTTTTATCTTTTCTTCTGACGAGGTATATAGTAAATAGTTTAAATGGTGTCCTTTTAGCTTCTTTTTTGTACACCCAAATACGTCATATATTAACGAAAAATAAAAGAACCTAAAAGCATGAGAGTTTCTCAGCACAAGATCATAGGATCTTAACACACAGCAAGCTTAGTAGATAACATATAATGATGATCAGTCCATCTAATTCAAGACTGGTCTGCGAACGAGCCTTGAAGGAGGCCATCTCTGATCTGAGTAGCCACATCACGAACCGCTCCTGGTCCGTGGGGAATGAACACAGCAGAGGATTTGGAACTAGCACCAATCTCCTTCATGGTGTCAAAGTACTGCGTAACGAGCACCATGTCCATCACATCTTTAGCAGTTGTCCCGGGAACATTCACAGAGAAGCCCAAGACACTGTCGCGTAGCCCGTCAACGATGGCTTGCCTCTGACGGGCGATACCAAGACCAGAAAGGTACTTAGCCTCGGCTTCACCTTCAGCTCGCTTGATCTGCAGGATTTTCTCAGCCTCAGCCTTTTCGTTTGCAGCCAACCTCATCCTTGCAGCAGCGTTGATTTCGTTCATGGCTCGTTTGACATGTTCGTCAGGCTCGATGTCAACAATGAGAGTTTGGACAATCTCAAAACCGTAAGCAGACATTGCCTTCTCGAGCTCCTCTTCAACAGCTTTGGCAATTTCATTCTTCTGCTCAAAGACATCATCCAGAATCAGCTTGGGGACACTTGCTCTGATAACATCAAAGACGTAAGCTTGGATCTGGCTCCTTGTGTTACTGAGCTTGTAGAAGGCATCATTAGCATTATTAGCCAATGCACGGTATTGAATCGATGCAACAACGTTAACAAACACATTGTCCTTAGTCTTGGTCTCGCAGCGAACATCCAACTGCTGAAGCCTGAGAGAGAGGTAACCAGCGACTTGCTGACCAAGACACCAAGGGAGAAAATGGCAACCAGGCTCAAGAACCTCTTCGAACTTCCCAAACGTTTCTTTTATCGCCACCGTTGATTGGTCCACTTGTACACAGCAAAATAAGTTCCCCATCTTTCTTCACTATTTCCTCTCGAAAGTTGTCTTCTTTTTGATTTCGATGAAAGGTGTCCTTTTAGCTTCTTGACGAGTGATTTATCTTCTAGTATTTTATGTTCTGAATCAGTTTTTCAATTTTTTTTCTTTAGGATAAAGGAGAATTTGCCAAGAAAATTACTCAAAATTTTATTTTAAATTCTACATGTCTGACTCCACCACTCCACCATCTTGAATCGCTCTATTCGTTTGTATAATTCATCTTTCTGAAACTCAAACCCCAAATATATTGATGTAGAAACATTAATAAATCATCAGTTAAACTACTGAACGAAGGGGTTTCCCAGCAAAGTTTACTACATTTGGACAAAGATAATTACAATATCTTTCTTTCGAAAAAGAGCAATAAAATATGTCTTAGATATTTTCCTTAAGAAAACTATTTCATTTGGATAAATATCCCAATACTGTATATGATGTAGGATATATTTTTTCCTTTATAAAAGGATGGATTCTTCCTACAAAAATCATCTTCTAGACAAAGATGCTCGACATACTTCTTAAGCTTTATTATATATAATTAAATACAATTAAAACTTGGTAATATAAAATGAAAAATAGGTTATATGTTGTAAGAAGATCGAAACTGGAAGAGCACCACCAAATATATATAGATTTCTTTCCACGGTCAATGGTTTAGCGAATGGTATCCCGGCAAAAAAGTTATAACTTTTAATATAGGCCAGTTAGCATTACGAGACACGATTGTTCATGAACATACTACGAATGATTTCCATACATGAACACTTAAACATCTATCCAAACTATAAAATAATGTTAGCACTAGTACAAATTACAAGGATAGAAGCTCCGATCATGAAAACATGCATATATAGTCCATTACTCTTTTGTGCCTCAACATATTTGATGTACTCGTCCCTGCCAATGACTATGTGTTCATTTATACATATTATTTGAAGCATCTCTTAAGTAATAATAACAGTAAGAAAGGATATATACCTTGTTCTAAAACGCGTCCGCGTAGCCGCAAACGCGCCCGCGTAAACGCTACTCGCAAGCCTAGCGTTTCGATTAAGGCCAATTCGGTAAAAAAAATCGCCGGTTTAGTAATCGGCCGCTTAATCACATTAGGCGCCGTTAACCCGATTAATAACCGATTTATTTAACTTTAAAAAGTTAGGCCCAACAATTAGTGAGCCCAAATTAAATTGTTGCTGAGTGACTTCAACAAAGGGAGAGATCATGATTATATATAGTGTCGGTACACGTTCATTGCTTCCCAGATGTATCGATGTGGGATGTTTTTGAGATACACTTGTGTCTTTCATTTAATATTTTAGTGGACTTTTTGTTGGGCTTTCGAAGTCTTTATATTTTACTATGTTTCAAATTTAACAACTTTGTGAATTATTGTTGGGTTTTTCGATATGCTATATATTTATGTAGCAATTTGTTTTTCTTTTGTTTAAAAACTTTGCCTATGTTTGTGATCTAATTTGGTATTTATTTACAAATGTATAATTTTAGTACCATATATATTTTATACATAAACATGTATTATATACATAAATACATAGTATTATACATATAAATAAGGTATTATACATATAAAAGTACAAAAACTTCCGCTCCGCGTACTCCCCGAGTTTTTCCCGATTTTCTAATAAATCGCTAGGCCCGGATGTGCCGCACGCGTAGCGCCTAGCGAGTTTCAGAACAAGGGATATATAGCAGACGTGGAACAATAAAGGACTCTAGAATGGAACACGACATTGCTGATTCGTTGACAGCGACATTGCTAAATGTTTTTGTCTTTTAGATATTTTCTGGACTCAGGTGTGGCAAAAAAATTTATAAAGTTTTAGACATCAGTCTTTCAGATTTATGGACCAGGAGTTTGATGTATATGTTTTTTACAACTTATAAGCATTTAACAAATAAACAAATTAAAATTTAATTATATATATATATATTTGTGGTGACAGAGAGAAACACTCGGATACATTCCAAGCCATACCGTACGCATCTATTTTGTAGTAGTTGGTGACAAGTATCAAAACAATGTCTCAAATTTTTATTAAGAGTTATTCGTTACAAACGTTGACGACCATAAAAGAAAGGCTAAGGCTGCTAGAAATTAGTCTAATTAGATTCATCGTACCTGTTGATTCGAGGACAAAGGTCGGTGTTTTGGATATGGATATTTTTTTAGTTTTGGAAGTCAAATATAGCCATTAGGAGATGTTGGATTTGTTTTATGAAAAAGAAAACAATTATAAACTACACAAATTATTGAAGAAAGCTTTGTAAAAAAGTAATATGGATTTTGCGATTATATATGTCAGGGCAACCCTAATCTCCATCAAATGAATCCATCAATAATTTGAATAATATAATTTTGTATTAAGATTTACTTGAAATATTATAATAATCCTCTCAGACTAATAGTCTTAAAGCTTCATATTCCTTGTTTTTTTGCTACATATTCCTTTTGTTCTCAAATGATTTATGTTTTTAGAATTACTTCATTGAAAAATACAATACCTCCATGATGATACCCAAAATAAATGCTGTCATTTTACAGATAATGACTGAAAAAACAATTTAAAAGCTTTTACTATTTAGCAATAACTAACCAGTGACATTTTTCACAATTTTTATGGACATTAAAGAGAGAAATACTAATAGATTTTGTAGCTTGGGTTTTGATTTTGAACAGTTTGATGGTTTTCGTACGGCATTGTAAGATTTTTATCCTCTCCTCTGCTATATATACACACTCCTCCGAGTACATAGCTCCATGTCTCAGCCTTCATAGCTATCAAAAGTGTTACAAGAAAAAGATAAAATTTCTGCGAAACCTACAAATACATCAATGGCAGTCTTGTCTAAACCAGCAGCAGAACCAAAATTTGGGTTTTCTCCAATCCCGGTTATAGATATCTCTGACCCAGAATCCAAACAGGCCATCGTCAAAGCCTGTGAAGACTTTGGGTTCTTCAAGGTGATCAACCATGGCGTTTCCTCTGAACTAGTCTCTGTTTTGGAACAAGAGGCCGTCAAGTTCTTCTCATTGCCCAAGTCCGAGAAAACCCAACTCGCAGGTTATCCGTTTGGATATGGGAGCAGAGAGATTGGTCGGAATGGTGACGTGGGTTGGGTTGAGTACTTGCTGATGAATGCTAATCTTGACTTTGGTTCGGTTCCATTCCCAGGAATCTTCAGGTTAGAATCAACATGTTTGTCTTTTTTTAAATGTCTCTTGTTTTAGTTAACACCTTTCATTATCATACTCTGTTTCTTCCCCTGTTCCATGTTCTGTTTTGTAGTTCATGTTCCGTCTCTTTCTCTGCTTTTACATCTCGTTTCTTTGTTTGTTACTTTTGTATTTTCACTAAACCCGACAAACGGGTGAAAAAATCAACATAAAACATAGCTGAAGGAGAACTTAAAGCATCTCGTGTAAGCTTTTCCGCCATTGTGTACCCGTTTAAAACTAATACTCATGTTTGTTTCCTTTTGCAGAAACGCATTGTCAGAGTACACAACATCAGTAAGGAAAATGACATGCCATGTTTTGGAGATGATTACTGATGGGTTAGGGATCAAACAGAGGGACACACTTAGCAAGCTTGTGTGTGATTCAAACACTGATTCGATGTTCAGACTTAATCACTATCCACCATGCCCTCTTATCAACAAAAACACCAATGGTGGCAAGAATGTGATCGGTTTTGGCGAACACACGGATCCTCAGATCATCTCTGTCTTAAGATCTAACAACACTTCTGGTCTACAAATCAGTCTTACTGACAGCTCCTGGATCTCTGTCCCTTCTGATCCTTCCTCCTTCTTCTTCAACGTCTGTGACTCTCTCCAGGTCTGTCTCAATCGTCAAGTAGCATTTTTTTTTTTGGTAACTGTAGGTGTCTAGACCGAAACTCAAATAAACTCCCACGAATTGATACCGATGAATAGTCCATTTCTGGATTTTCTAAATGATGGCTAAAACATGGTTTTATGTCGTCTGGCCAAATAAATGGCAACTTAATTTATGGCAGAAATCAAATCTAAAATTGGCAGTCTACCTCTTCTCTCAAATTCTCTTTTTACCACTAGGATATCACCGCTTGGTTAAATATTTTTTTTTTAATGATCCTAAACAAAAGCTCAGACTACTACTTGGACAAGTGAATAACTGATGATGAATCAAACCCTAATCTCCCAATTTCAAGATGAATATATATTTTTTTTTTGCTAAAAAATTTCAAGATGAATCTTTCAAGTTTAAACCAATAAACCACCATGAGATGCTTTAAGTATCTAATCTTTTTGTTTGTTTGTTTGCTGATCTTGAAGGTGTTGACAAATGGGAGGTTCAAGAGTGTGAAGCATAGAGTTTTAGCAAACAGCAGGAAATCTAGGGTTTCCATGATTTACTTCGCTGGACCTTCGTTGACTCAGAGAATTGCTCCGTTGACTTGTCTCATAGACAATGAAGAAGAGAGTTTGTACGAAGAGTTCACTTGGTCTGAGTATAAAAACTCTGCCGACAACTCTAGATTGTCTGATAATAGGCTTCAACAATTCAAAAAGAAACCTCTAAACGATTCTTGAGTTTTTGTTCGTGATTTGTAGGTTGAATACAAATCTAAAAGTGTGCCATGCATGATATATATAAAATATATCTGTATATGTGTGTTTGAAGTTAATGTTGATCCAATAATTGTGAAAAATGCGACTGTATTTTTATTTTATTTTTGACAAAGGGCTTGACTGTTTTTGTTTTCTACTATCAATATCGCTTTTATAAGTTATGGTTACATCAAGCATATATTTCGTATTTTATTTTGCTCACATAATAACCGATGGAATCATTTAAGGTAGTGTAAGAAAAAAGAAAACTCTAAAAAGCTAAAAAAATACATGATAATACTTTTTTCTTTATATCGACATGATATTATATTGTTGGATTAAACGTGCAACATGTTATGGCTAACAACTTTATAACAGTAATAAAGATATCGATAAAGACATAACAACAGAAAATCTCAATATTGCAGGTCGAATGTGGTCCGAGAATTTGATTTTGGTACCAAAATGCGTTGTTTGCTTACAGATTGATGAGCCATTCTTTTAAAGGAAAGTGACTCGTCAATGTATTGTCAAATTCACATGCATGGATTGGACCAACTTAGATATATCTCCAACAAGTTGTATTTTGTTCTTAACGTTGTTAACTAAAAGTTTTCTTTCTATATATAAACATCATATCATCTAGCTCGTGATATTTTTTTGTATTGGATACGATTTTTTTTTTTTTGAATGTTTAGAGGGGTCCGAATGCTCGTGCATCTCCAAGGTTAAAACTTAACTATTTTTAATTAATTTTTGTTTGAACAGGAGGCTCTTCCCAACAGAAATTGAATATATGACATTTTAGATTCTTACTTGATAATTTAAGCATTTTAGTCACTATGCCAACTTCAAGTTAGTTATAATGTGGATTGTAGAAAAAAATGTTTTGTATGGTAATGGAATCGAACCGAATTGGATATAATAATCATAAGATGACAAAACTTCGTTGATATTTTTTCTAAGTGTTATTTGAAATATTGATTCGGTCAAAGACTCAAAGTTAGTAGAATATAACTTATTTAGAATAGTTCTTTCACTGTTACTTGGATTGGAACTTGAGAGCTTACTAGGCTTTTGAAAATATCTGAATGCACAAACTAACAAAAGACTGCAGCCGCGTCTACATATTTTTGCAATCGAGTCAATACTTTGATAAGGTGAAGCAGCACAATCATTATCTAAAATTTTCATTTACAATCACTATAAAACTTAGAGAGATCATCCCACCAAGTAAAAAAAAACACACACACACTGCTTTCTTGAGTCACACGCTACCTTTTGTTCAATCACACTTCATTTCTCCCCTTTCTTTCTTCATAAGTTACCAAACATCTGCATGAGCCACTCTCAGTGATTTTACAAACCAGCCTGCATAATGCTTCTCCATTGACCCGCACCGCTCTGAGAACTGACCATTCATCTCAACCCCTCTAGATAGAACATCTGCTGCTTTCCTCCACTACTCGGTTCGTACCTTCAGCTTCTCTCCGTCTCTGCTTCTAAATTCTCTTTTGCTTCTTCCGCATACTCCAGCTTCTTCTTTAGCTGCGTCCTGTTCTCATTGCTTTCAATACGTTGATTTGGTGTTCCTCTGAGTGTCTAATACTCTTTCTATTTCAAAATGATTCATATTGAACTATATACTGAATGTTATATATAACGTCGATATAAACAGAATGATTCATATTGAACTATATATTGCAAACCGACTGAAACAGATACTGCCTAATGTCATTTCTAAAACTCAGTCTGCATTTATTCCAGGACGGCTTCTAGTGAAGAATGTTCTTATGGCCACAGAACTGGTTCAGGGGTACAACTGGAAGAACATCTCTAAGAGGTCAATTCTAAAAGTGGATCTGAAGAAGACATTTGAGTCTCTAAACTGGGATTTTATTCTCCTTATTCTTCGGGCTCTTAGGATCCCAGAATCCTTCGTAAGCTTGATTGCTCAGTGCATTACTACTACACGATTTTCAGTAGCAATCAACAGGGAATTAGGAGGATACTTTAAAGGGTCACGAGGACTAAGGCAGGGTGATCCACTGTCACCGTATCTCTTCGTACTGGCGATGGAGATTCTCTCTCAACTCTTGAATAAAGACTTTCTGGGAGGGAGAGTTGGCCTTCACCCAGCAGCTTCGGATCCTCTAGTAATTCACCTGGCATTTGCAGATGATATTATTGTGTTTTTTGATGGCGAATATGGATCCCTGTCTCATATTTCAGCTACGCTAGACAGCTTCTCTACTTGGTCTGGTTTCACAACCAACCGGAGTAAAATTGAGCTGTGTACTGCAGGAATGACCCCCATAGAAGCCGAAAACTTGTCAAGTAGTGGCTTCTCTCTTGGCTCTCTTCCAGTTCGATATCTTGGTCTGTCCCTAATGAACCGAAAGCTGCGAATCTCTGACTATAGACCTCCGCTGGATCAACTTAAATGGCGCTTTAGTTCATGGTCAAGCCGTGCTCTTTCTTACGCGGGTCGTAAACAGCTGCTTTCTTCCGTCATTTTCAGCAACATTAACTTCTGGTTCTCAACCTTTGTCTCTCTGCTCAAGGTTCCTGTGGAATGGGAGCATAACTAATAGAGCTGTAGCTAGGGTTTCCTGGAACTCTGTCTGTGTGCCATACTCTGAAGGTGGTCTTGGTCTGAGAGATTTGCTATCCTGGAATAAAACCCTCTCACTTAAACTCATTTGGCTCCCCCACACAGAAAATGAATCTCTTTGGGCTTCTTGGTCCAAAAAGCATAGACTTAAAGGTGCAAGTATTTGGATTCTTGATGAGTCTAAGCAAAGCTCTTGGATATGGAAAGCTATTCTAAAACTAAGACCTTTGGCTGAAAATTTTATTCGTTCTGAAGTGGGTAATGGGCAGACAGCAAGCTTCTGGTATGACTACTGGCTCCCAATAGGTCCCCTAATTAAATTCTTTGGCAGTACTGGTCCAAGACAGCTCAGAGTTCCCTTGTCTGCAAATGTCAGTGACTCTTGTAACGCAAACGGTTGGATCATGAGGCCTGCTAGATCCTCGGCAGCAGAAACGCTTCATGTGCTCCTATGCTTTGTTTCGTCGTCAACGGAGAATGACACGTACTCGTGGTATGTTGAAGACTCTCAGGTTACTTCTTTTTCCACTAGTCACACTTGGGAGTTAATTAGAGAACAAGATGATAGAGTGGATTGGGATTCGACTGTTTGGTTTAGTGGTCACGTTCCTAGACACGCTTTCCATATGTGGATGACTAATCTTGATAATCTCCTCATCGTATTTTTAAAGACATAGACAGGCTGATTCGAAATATCATTCTGGCTAGGAAGGGGCGAAGGAAGTTCAGGAAATTAATGCAATCTTGGCTGAGATTTTCTTAGCATATTTGCGTTGGTTATTTTCATTCCAACAAGTAGGCCTTTTCTTGTTTTTTTTTATCTTTTTTGGCATCAATCGGTTTAACCGCATAAACACTTTGTAGATTGTACAAATCCACTTTCATTTTTAATGATAATTCACATATTTATCCAGAAAAAAATGATTCATATTTCAAAATTTTTACATATATTAAAAAAAAATGATTCATATTTTAAATTTTAGTTAAAAAAATATTGTTTTTGTGATTAAATATTCCTCATTACTTTTATACAATCAAATATCAATAATCACAACTGATTTTTTTGAAGTTCACAATTTACAATTACTACATAAATTGAAAATATAAAATATATGCCTTTTAAAAATATTTTTCTAAAACATAAATATTTTTGAAATAAAAGTACTTCTCATATCACAAATACAAATGGTTGAAGTTTCTTTGGTCAATTAGAGGCCCACTTAGTATCATTTCCAAATTTCAACATAAGACCATCCGCATTAGCGGTTTATAAGAGGTTCGTGGGCTCGAAATCTTAAGCCCGGTGGATTTAAAAAAAAAAAAAATGCGATTAGTTTGATGAACCGGGCTTTGCGCATGAACCCGTAAGGGGCAGATTTTGCCACGCGGCGTATGCTGGTTGGTCAAGCGTTCCGCGTTGACGAGGAGGAAAGTCGGGCCACATCGTGTTTCTTCTCATTTTCCCCTTTCTCTGAAAATACTAGGGTTTCACCGTGAGAGGCGACTTTTCGTGCGACGACGATTCCCGGCGATTTTCTCGACGTAATCGACGACGAGCTCTTCTATCCACGAGCGTAGGTGAGTACCTTGTAGGTTTATAGCTTTATTGGGTCGATTTTGGGGTGGGAAGCAATTATTCGATTTTGAAAAAAATTTGGGGGTTTCGAGTAAGGGATCTAAATCGATATATGGGTTTCGATCAAGGGTTGTAGATCGTGATTGTTTTTTGTTTTAGGGTTCTTTTTTCTGAGATTTGAAATCCAATTAGGGTTTCGTTTTATGGGTGAGTGATGGGTTTATAAATTGAGTGATGGGTTTTGTTTTATGGGTTAAATCGAGTGATGGGTTTAGGGTTGTAGATCGTGATTGTGGTTTACGAGTAATTATTTGACAAAATCTTGATTTATTTGACAGATGGATCCGGAAGAAGATAGAAGATATTCAAAGAAGCAACACGAACACATCAACATGTTAAGTTTCGTGGCGGATTCTGAGTACGGTATTCCTAAAAGATGTCCGTGTGGTGGGAGACTCATTAACGAGGTGCGGGGGAAGGAGGACTACGACACTCTTCCTGGGAAGCGGTTCTTCACCTGCAAAAACTACGAGGTAAAGTCTCCTCTGTTAAACTTCACTTTAAGTTGTATATCATAATCTGATCATTCTTTATGTTCTATATTGTAAGTTGTATATCTGATCATTCTTGATGTTATAACCAAGGCTGATGGGCTCCATTATCGTCAGCCTTGGGTGATAGGTGTGCAGGAGGAGCTGGAGAGGCTAACTAAACGGGTGGAAGAGGCTGAGCAGGTGATTCTGGAGGTGTCCAATCTTAGTAAACAGTTTGAAAGACTTGAGGTTAGTCAAACATTTTTAGCTCTTTCATCGCTGTAAATTTTTTTTCCTTGTATTTGTATTACAGTTAACACAAATGTTATATACTTTTGCCATGTCCAGGAACAGGTTAATTCACTCAATGAGGCTGTCTATGACCTCACTGTGCAGGTCCATTCCCTCGAGAAGGTCTGCTTCGATTGACAATGAAAGGTTAGAGTCAGCTAAACTATATCTATGGTCATTGTTATCTCTGGATTGAAGTAGACGTAGGACTAGAAGTAGAACAAAAGTATAACGATTTGTAGAACTAGAACTAGACATAAACTAAACTAGTACGAGAACTAGAAGTACAAGTAGATATTATAAAATCCACACATTAATTGTTGGTTGGTTGGTTGCTGTGATTAATGTTGAATTGTACTTAGGTTGGTAGAGATAGTTTAATTTTCTCTCTTTTGAAACGTAAAACTTGCTGTTTTTTCGCCTGATTTGATGTCTATTGACTGCTCATTACTATGTAGTACTTCTGTAATGAATTTTGGTTGGTATAGTTAGTTAAATTTTATCTCTTTTCACACGTAAAAACTTGTTTAAAAACATAGTAACTCCACCCTTAAAATTTACAGAAACATCTTAACACCAAACCAAAACAAAAACACGAAACCCTCAAACCAAAACAAAAACACGAAACCCTCAAACATGGACCCTTTTTCCCTTCACGCTCCCGGGTTTGTTAACCTATTATCTTCGCAGAGCAGTAGTCCAATAGACGTTGACTCTGCTGAGGCTGCTGTTAACTCACCCGGGTTAATTAAACCAGCGGAAAGGAGAAAGTGGTCAACCAAAGAAGACCTTGTACTGATCAGTGCTTGGTTAAACACCAGCAAAGATCCGATAGATAGTAATGAACAGAAGTTAGGGGCTTTTTGGAAGAGAATTGAGGCGTATTTCAATTCTAGTCCTCAGCTCATTGGCTCCCTTCCTCGAGAGTGGGGTCAATGTAAGCAGAGGTGGGGAAGGGTGAATGCAGAGGTCTGCAGGTTTGTGGGTTCCCATGAAACCGCTCTGAAGGAGCAAGCGAGTGGGCAAAGTGAAAATGATGTCATGAAGACTGCGCATGACATCTATTTCAATGACTACAATCTCAAGTTCACGCTTGAACATTGCTGGAGGGAACTTCGGTTTGATCAGAAGTGGAGGTCACACTCTCAGCCGAAGGAGAAAAGGAAAGAAGCTGGTGCGGAGGCGGTGCCTAAGGAGGAAGAGGTTAGGCCTCCTGGTGTTAAGGCTAGCAAAGCTGCTAAACGCAAGAAGCCAAATGAAGCAGCTTATGATCATATACATAGCATCCTAGCTGAGAAAAACACCATTTCCAGACAAAAGATCCTTGATCGTTTGCTAGCCAAAAACATAGACACACTTTCTGATAATGAAGTGGCTCTCAAGAATAAAGTCATCTCTGAAATGCTTTGATGTCTATTGTGTGTATTTCCTTGCTTTGCTTGAGTAGTTGATGTGTATTTCCTTGCTTTGCTTTACTGATTATGTTATCTTTTCTTTTGCAGGTCACGGGTTGGAGGTGACAGTGTTGCAGGTCACGGGTTGGAAGTTTAGGTTGTTGCAGGTCAATCTTAGTGGTCGTTACCTTTGTTTGTTTGCGGTTTACTCACGGGAAAGTGTAGGTTTTGTTTCTTTCTACACTGCAGGTCACTCATGTACTATGTCTCTCTATGTATTATGCTTTTGTTGTAACTCTGAACTTGATTCACGGATGTACTAAACCAGATCACGGATGTACTATGTTGTAACTCTATGTCTCTATATAAATGAAGTCTCTACTCTCTGCTTTTTAATCAAAGTTATCTTCCATTTCTTCTCTTGCTTTTGTTTCTCTTCTCTGTGTTGTTCTTGTTTCTCTTGCTCTTGTTTGTCTTGTTTTTTTTTTCTTTTCTCACTACAAAACGAACATTCAACAACATACAACAAACTACAACAACTAAATTCAACTAGGATGTCCTTGATCGAGTGAAGTCCGTGACCAACAAACAACATACAAGAGCAACTACCTTCAACAACAAACAAGAGCAACTACCTTCAACAACAAACAACATACAAGAAAAAGTCATCAAGGTAAGAAGTAAAAAAAAATTATTGTTAAGGAAAAATGGATAATGAAAATTAGAAAGAATTATAGTTAAAATAAAATATGCATGAAGTAAAAAAAAAGATTGGTAAGAAAATATGGTTTATGAAAAGTAGAAAGAATTATAGTTAAAATAAAATATGGATGAAGTAAAAAAAAAGGATTCTTTAAAAAATAAGGTTTATGAAAATTAGAAAGAATTATAGTTAAAATAAAATATGGATGAAGTAAAAAAAAGATTGGTAGGAAATATGGTTTATGAAAATTAAAAAGAATTATAGTTAAAATAAAATATGGATGAAGTAAAAAAAAAGATTGGTAAGAAAATATGGTTTATGAAAATTAGAAAGAATTATAGTTAAAATAAAATATGGATGAAGTAAAAAAAAAGATTGGTAAGAAAATATGGTTTATGAAAATTAGAAAGAATTATAGTTAAAATAAAATATGGATGAAGTAAAAAAAAATTGGTAAGAAAATATGGTTTATGAAAATTAGAAAGAATTATAGTTAAAATAAAATATGGATGAAGTAAAAAAATGGATTCTTAAAAAAATATGGATTATGAAAATACAAATCCCCTTTTGTCATGTTAGGAAGAAAACATCAACAATGTCTTCCTCATCAAGTGATGAAGTTGATGAAGCTATAGAAGAAATGGTCGACCAAGTAGTTGATAATTACATCGACTCAATAGTTGAGGTTCAAGGAAACAAGCCGAAAAGACGAGCTTATATCAACAGAGATCGGAAACAAGAACACAATTAACTACGGAACGATTATTTCAAGGAAAATCCTACATACCCACCGAAATGTTTAGGAGGCGTTTTCGAATGAACAAGCCATTGTTCCTTCGCATTGTCGAACGTATAAGTAATGAAGTTCCATACTTTCAGCAAAGACGAAATGCTCACGGAAGGAACGGGCTATCTGCACTTCAAAAGTGTACGGCAGCTATACGTATGCTGGCATATGGTCAATCGGGAGATACATATGACGAATATCTCCGACTTGGTGACAGTACATCACGTTTGTGTTTGGCAAATTTCACTGATGCAATAATACAATTGTTTGGAAATGAGTATCTACGAAAACCTACAGCCGAGGATCTTCAACGCTTACTCGATGTTGGAGAGGTACGGGGGTTTCCGGGGATGATAGGCAGCATCGACTGCATGCATTGGGAGTGGAAAAACTGCCCAACGGCTTGGAAAGGTCAGTTCACATGTGGTTCAGGAAAGCCGACAATTGTCTTAGAAGCCGTGGCATCACAAGATCTTTGGATATGGCACGCATTTTTCGGCTTACCAGGTACCCTCAACGATATCAATGTTCTTGATCGGTCACCTGTTTTTGATGACATCTTACATGGTCGAGCACCTAAAGTTAAGTTCAAGGTCAACAACCACACTTATCGTATGGCCTACTATCTTACTGACGGAATTTATCCAAACTGGTCAACATTTATCCAATCCATCCCACTTCCTCAAGGTCCTAAAGCCGAGAAATTTGCAGAAAAGCAAGAATCCGCCAGAAAAGATGTCGAACGGGCTTTTGGAGTATTGCAATCGAGGTTTGCAATTATTAAAAACCCAGCTCTACAATGGGACAAGGAGAAGATAGGAAAGATCATGAGAACTTGTGTCATATTGCACAATATGATAGTAGAAAACGAACGACACGGATACGCTCAAATTGATACTTCTGAGTTCGAGTCAGGAGAATCAAGCAGAAGTTCGAGGGTGACAAGGAGAGAAAGTATTCATGTCGGTGATATGTTAGGCATGCGCAGAGAAGTTCGAGATCCAGAGAAGCATGCTCGTTTGAAAGCTGATTTAATGAAAAATATATAGCAAAAGTTCGGTGATGAAAATGAATAAGCTTTGTATGTTATTGAATTTCTTGATTTATGTAATCTACTCTTAATTTATTGAATAAAAAATTTTAAAATATTTATAATATATTTTAATATTTTAATAATGTATTCTGAATATTTTTAAATTTTTAAAAAATAAAATAATTATTATTATTTTATTCCTATGAACTCTTTCTTGAGGTTCACCAATGCAGAAAACAACAAATACAGGTTCATAACTATTCATGGACCCACTAAAAAATATTAAAAAATTTTGTGAACCCCAAAAGGGGTTCACCAATGCTCATGCTCTAAGAATCAAAGAACCTAACACAAACATGAGTTGAATATTAAGAAACTGGTTAGTTACTAAACCCTTCGGCCTGGTTTCTTCGACATTCTCTGGAAAAAGCGTATTCGTAAAATAATTTGGAAAATGAAGGGATATTGGACATCCTTGAAAGCCTCTCTTCTCATTTCTTTTAATATCAAAGAGACAAAACACATGTGATATCCTTCACTAACAAAAGAAAGAACCACAGAGATTTAATAACATAAGAAGCTTTTGAACACAACCCAACAATTTTCTATTAAAACAGGATATTCTGTTTTTTTTTTCTTTTTCTTTCATCCTATAAAAACAGACATTATATGAATGAAGTGACTACCATGAGTTTCCATTACTACACTATTTTATTGCCAACTAACTTCAGTTGGTGCACTTGTGGTCGTGGCATGAACCTCTGCCAAAGACACAGCCATAGCCATCATCATCTGCTCTTCAAAACTCTCTGGAACAATGACCATAGGAGGAGGAGGAGGAAAGTTGTGGAAGCCCTCTCCGTTCATGTACGAGCTTACATAGCTGCTGCTCCCTGTTTCTCCCATCTCAGTGTTGTTATGGTAATGATTATGGTGGTGGTCAATGTCGTCTACTTCTTGTTCTACGTCGTAGTAACTGTCGCAGTTGCCAGGAAGCATAGTGTATGAAGAAACGTTGACGTTGTGATTGTGATTGTGATTGGAGGATTCACCAACCATTTGCTGGCGTTCAGCAAGTGCAGAGATTGCACAAGAAGACGGCATTGCTGGTTCTTCTTCTGATACATACTGACTACAAGGTGCAATCTCTCCATTACCTGAACTTCTCTCCATCTCTGTTTCCTGTTTGAAACAAAGTGAAAAAAGCCATGGAGAATTGATATTTTTTTTCATTTCATAAGAGGTATAAAAATAATTAAATAAACAAATAATTATTACCTGAATGGAGAGCCATATTGCTTCCATAACCATTAATTCTTCAAGGTCAACATCATCCCTGAAGAGTTTTCAGAAAAAAAATTACATATATAAAGTCCAATACTGAATCACCTCAAATTAAAGTTACATCAATGCACATTGATGAGATTCAATTGTTGTTGGAAACATGGAAGCATACTTTAACCTCACAACATCCACTTATAATAGAAAGCACAGTGGTGCACTTGAGTCCTAAATGATACAGTGTTCCCCAAAACAAAACAAAACCAAGTCTACGTACTTAGCTCCCCCAAAACACTGGATGATCTCATTACACATCATGCTTTACCACTAATACATTACTTCATTGCAGAACTTGAGAAAGACAAAATAAAGAGCAGCCAAGTAGAAAGACAGACCTGTTTCCTCTCTGTCTAACTGACGTGTTCTGAGATGAAGCAGTTTCCGCATCTTCCATAGGAGAATTATAAGACATAGCTGCAAACCCAAGGCAAACAAAAATGAAGACCACCACCTTTGTGATACCAAGATTTGACACTGAAGTAAGAAAAAAAGACTGACCTGAAGCTGAGCCATATTCAATTTCACCAGTCACTGCGCTTGTGCTAGAGGAACATGATTCCAAACGTTTCTGCATTTTCTCTTCATCATCCTGCATTTCTTTCTGCCTCATCCTTATCTTGGCTTCTATAACCAGTTGCTCCTCCTTTATAAAAAAGGAACATTACATATAAACAAAGTCATTACATCAACCTTGACTGAGAAAAGGTAACAGTAAAAGATCATTTCCAAATCTTACAACTTGCTCAATGCCCTTCTCCTCCTTGCTCTTTACTCCACGGTACTCAACAGCATAGTTGGGTGTTTTACAAAAGGGGCACCTCATAATGTTAAGGAGGACATCAAAGTACTAATAAAAAACAAGTCCCTAAAGGCTCGTGAATTATTTTTCAATAACTAGGAGGTTCTGGAGGGACATGAACCTATGACTCCTTAGATACCTACTAGATAATCTAAGAGTTTTAGCCACTAGACCAGCTCCTCGTTGGTTTATGATTGAGATTTAAGGATACTGAGTAGGCCGAGCTGAATTAGGATTCTTCATTTGCAAAAAACACTCTGCAAACAAATTATAAAACAAATCAAAACGGTGGAAACAAGAAGCTAATAAGCAAAAGCTGATGAGATAGATATACTTCACCTGTACAAATGCTTTTCATGCAACATCTTGACCTATTGAGGCTAGGATAGTACTAGAAACAAACACAAGAAGAAACATCAGAGTTAGATCTACAATGAATGAGATTGCTATGCATTCTTGGAAAAAAAAACACAAACCAAAAAGCAAATGGGGCATTCTTCGAGTTCATGACAGCTTTCATCATCTCCAGGGTAGCAAGGAGCAAGCTTAGACTCAAGAATCAGTTTCCTAAGCTTTTTAATGTCGACATCTTTGTTCACATACAAACCTTGTGGCTTTGTATACTTTTCTTCCACCGCTTGTCTCCTCCTTCCCACTAGCTTATTACCCATCTCACAAAGTTCTAATCTTTCTTCACATTAACAGCTAACAAAAAAAAAACAATTCCTTCTCTACAAATTACAGTCACTATCACTAGTCTAAACTCTAAAGGTAAAGGAAGGTTACAAAGGTGAATACAGTTTCAGCACATAGTTGGGCTAAAACCCTAAACTTTACATTAATTTTAAAGGAATTAGCAAACTTAAAAGATAAAATCGAAGAGGGAAAAACCTGAGAAGTTCAGAAGAGAACAAGAAACGAGATCGAGATGGGTTTTGAGGTAAACGATAGGAGACACGATCAGAACTTTACTCTGGAGAGAGAGAGAGAGAGAGATGCAGTGTTTGTTTCGTATTATATAAAAACAGAGGATTAGATGAAGTTCTGTATCTGAAAATTGTATTTTTTTCTTTGCTTTTATTTTCTTTTTAAAAAAAAATATTTTGACGGAAAATCTCTTTCTCGAGAGAGAGAGAGAGAGAGAGAAGAAGAAGATGATGATGAGGTGGTGGTGGTGGCGGAGAGAAGCAAAAGGGTCACAGGTTACGATGGAGTAAGAGGTGATGCAAAGAATCACTCTCTGCTTCTTTCTCTTTGACACGCTTAAAACGATGTCGTGTCATTCAGTTTTTGGTTTGTTGACCGGAAAAAGATTAGAATATACGAAATCTTGTGGAGGCGGTTTTGTCTTAAGTACCGAGTTTGGGTTATGTCTTTTTGATTATCGTTATCCATTTCTTTAATTGTATGCTTTGTTTGTCGTATTACATAATTAATCTAAATATTCGTAGTTTCTTTACTATCATAAAAGTTGAAGAAAACACAAAGTATCTTTGATTGTTTAAAAATTAGATTAGTCGGCGTTAGTATTACGTTTTATTGAATTATATAAGTTTCTTGACGACAATACTTTTTACGGGATTCTAATAGCTACCTAGATTTTTGTTATACATATGATATTTTATGTTGACGTATAAAATTTCTAATAATCGTTGAATCAGCCCCCACTGATTACAACAAGAAAAGGTGAACATAAATGCCAGAAAGCTAGCTAAGTAAAAATATATGTGAGACGGGAAAAAATCGTATGTATGTGTTTGGTTGATGGAAAATAATTTTGGTTCAACCAACACAAAATGAGCTATGGTTGGTTAGAGAGGGTCAACAATGAGCCATTTACGCACTTACACAAACCTCTTTTCATATATAAACACAAAAAAGATTAGTTCACATAATCCTGATTTGGTTGTTGTGAACTAACATATTTAAAAAAAAAAAAGCTGTAGAAGTTTTGTCCAGAGAATATTATGGTACCGTGCTTTCTAAACATATATGGAAGTATACATTAATATAAGTACTTTGTATAAAATTTTCAAATCCAAAAACTTAAGAAATTTCATTATAGAACATCAACAGTAACACACTCTTTGGACTTTATGGGCCATCAAAAAACATAAGTAGGTCTTGAGAACGTTCAAGAAATGGGCCGTACTATAATGCAATTTATATTATTGAGTTGTCAAAATATAATCTTCGTAATTTGACCTAATCTCAGAATGACGATCCACTTAAGGAGATGATTAATCCACTAATCACAACATTATCTAAGCAAATGAAAGCGAGATTTGATTTTTTTAAGGAGAAAAATATTAAATCGATGTCAACAAAAAACATGAAAATGTTCAACCAATAACATAAATGCAATTTAATGACTCAATTTTCTGACCATAGCTTATAGAACTCTTCCATGGCAGGCATCTCCTTGAAAAATCTATCAAACTCCGTCGTCGTCTCCACGCCTCCTCTTCCACCGCCACCATAAAGCCGTCTAGTATCATGGCCACTTTTATTACCTCCATCGTAAGCGTAAGCGGAGGGAGACTCGTAAGGACCGGCGGCCACGATAGCATCCTTACCGGTGAGTTCTTGAACAACATTCTTGAAGCTACGTGCATCCGTCTCAACGTACTGTGTGTTAATGAACACAACTTTCATTGGCTCCTGTTTCACTTTCCCTCTTCCAGACATTATTAAACTAAGTTTAAAGGAAAAAAAAAATCTGAGAGTTTTAGTGTTGATGACGATGATGATGAATGATCTTTTAGAATGCAGTTTTAGAGCTCTCCCAGATGTTTGTAATTTGATATGCCTGCTTGTGTGTGTATATATACAGAGCATATGATATATCTTTGTGGGGCACTGAAGTGGGTCAATTTTAATATTATTTTTTATTATATGGTCCTACATGAAATATACATGACGACCTAGCTTTTTATTTTTTTCTGACGCCATGATATATGTCATTTTAGTAGTGGTCGTTGATTTCACTAATTATATATGGTTCTCTAGTTCTAGAAATGCTTACCTTTGATGGTTTGTCTGGACATTTATATTTATACGACTGTTATATGCTAATGATATGACTACTACATTTTTTCCAAAATACATAAACTAATTTATTCTGAACAGTATAAACTAAATAAAGTTGTTTACAGTCATCATATCCTTGCTGATTACACTCATAATCACATGGTAATCGATTTTGCGTAAATACGAACTCTTTTTATAGTTAGGACATGTTGACCGTTAACAGAGTCCAGCAGCCTTCACGGACCAAATATTAAACTGTCATATCACTGTTACTATCTAACAATATTGAATTTACGGAAAAAAAACATATTAACATTTTTCTTATCGCGGTCAAAGCACACCTTCTTTGATGAAACCCCATCACATCAAGTTAAATGCAGCCTATGAAAATATATATATATAGAAAGTTTAGAAAGTGTTTGCACGTGGTGTAGAATTTGCACGTCCCAAACACCATTTCGCCATTAAAAAAATTTACTGGTCTGATGATATTCATGCTTCTAGAAAAATTAGTTATGTGATTATAATTTCTTTAAATTACTATCCATGTTTCCTGTTTTGGAACAAAAAAAAAACTATGTGAAAACATCACATAATGAGGTGGATATTGATACATAGTATAATTTTACTCGATTGAAATAAACTCAAACTATTATGGGGTAACTTTTGGTTATATGTCTCTGGAGCTAATCAATTCATAACTTGATAGACAGGTATAGTCAGGGGAGAACCGAGGTAGGATGAAGGTGTGGCACGTGCCCCACTCTATTTTTTATAAGATTTTTGGTCAAAATTTAGGTAAATGCCCTTATTTTATATGGTTATTACATTATGTCCCCCATGTTTTATAATTTTTTGGGTCCGCCCCTGGGTATAGTTAATCATACTTTTTAGATACTTTTGTAATAGAGGTTAGAAATTCCACAATGATGCAAGAAGTCAAGGTCCAAGGATAGTTACAGACGATGTTTCATGGAGAGCTTCAAGATGGACCCATCTTCCCTCTATTTATTGCCCTTTGTTTTGTTGACTCATATTCATTCATTCCACAAATTATCTTTCACAAACTGCAAGTACTTCGAAACATGCGTACGGCTATACCTTTGCGATGTCTCTAATTATGTGTAACTATGTATAACCATGGCAAAACTATTAGACTTATTCATTTTGTCATTTTCGTATGAAGAAATCACTGGGTAGAATATACAAATTAAGGCAGTAATCAATCAATTATCATTATGATATACAAATTCATTTAAAAAAAAAGATTTACAGATTCATTATTGTTTATGTAATATTCAGAATATATATTCAGACACACATAAACATACAAAGGCAAAGTCAAGCTTGGATATGTATAACAAATCAGAGTAAGATTTTGACTAAAAATATATACTCGGACCCTGCATGTTTTCTTCTTTTATATTTTATCGCCTTTTAGATAATTATTAAATCATTTAATAATTTTGATAAAGTATCACAAAATCTCAACTCTGGTGACAGTGAGCTATGTCGGAAAGGCCAACCCACAGTCTGCTATATCTATGAAGTTTAATCATTACAACCAGATCCAAAATCTATACATTTTACACCTAAAAGCCGCTACTGCCCAAAAAATCAATCATCCAAGGCCAAACACAACCAACCTTAAATATGATACAATGTTTATGTTGGGTTCAATCAAATATTTAATACATTGGGATATTTTCCACTATTTATATTATATGTTTGGGGTTTTTGCAAAATTGACCTACAACTTAAAGTCAAACACAAAACTAACCTCCCTTTTTTTTGAAAATTGGTTTTGCCCTATTCACCCCACAAGTTCATATAATTTACGAAAATGCCATCAATTTTTTTTTTTTCAAAAATGACATTTTTACTCTCTCACCTTCATCATCTTCAAGTAATTACAAGATTGCCATTGTCATCAATACTACAACCACCATGAACAACCAATTTGAAGCTCTAAATGCTCCCAAAATCGATTTACCCTTCTTCTTTTTCCATTCTTGTGAACTAAACACAAGATATCTCTCACTTTCTCTCCACAATGAGCTAAAAAAATCCAAGATTTTGATTCTAAAATTTTTATGGTTCATAGAGTCATAGAAGCTAACGATTCTAGGTGGGTGACTTTCGTTTGAGATTCTGTGTGCTTGGAGAAGCCTTATGTATGCTAAGGAACTTATCTCACCAATTTAAGGTATGACATCGAGTTTTTTTCCAGATCTGTTCATCAGACGACTTACTTGGGAAGTCGTCTGGCTGTAGACGACTTACCTGGAAGTTGTCTGGCTGTAGACGACTTACCTGGAAGTCGTCTGGTCAACGCAGAGGTTATTTTTGCAATTGACTTTGAAATCTGTAACCTGAGACGACTGAAAGTTAAGTCGTCTACTATTGTTTGGTTTCAAAAAAAATTTCAAAGAACCTAGACGACTTACATTTCAGTCGTCCTAGATTAGTTTTGCATTTGACTGGATAAATTCAGAAGTTTGACTTCCCAAGACGACTTACATTTCAGTCGTCTGGCGAAAATTAAAATAATAATATTTTTTAAAAGTAAACGACTTACAATTAAGTAGTCATAGGTTAGTTTTGCAATTGAAAAAAAAAATTCAAGATTTAATTATACAGAGACGACTTATAATTCAGTCGTCCACCAGACGACTTACTTGTAAGTCGTCTAGGATTTTTTTCCGAGATTCTGGTCAAACCTCGTAAATCCTGGACGACTTACATTTCAGTCGTCTCGTGGACGACTGAATTATAAGTCGTCTGTATATAATTAAATCTTGAAGTTTTTTTTTCAATTGCAAAACTAACCTATGACGACTTAACTATAAGTCGTCTACTTTTAAAAAATATTATAATTTTAATTTTCACTAGACGACTGAAATGTAAGTCGTCCAGAAAAGTCAAACTACTGAAATAATCCAGTCAAATGCAAAACTAACCTATGACGACTGAAATGTAAGTCGTCTAGATTTTTTGGAGTTTTTTTTTAACCAAACAATAGTAGACGGAGTTTGGCAAACGAGATTTCAGATCTGAAAAAAAGGAAGCGGACGGTCAGTTTAAACTACGAAAATACTCTACGGCATGAAGGAGAAACGAGATTCGTCGTAATCGGAGAGATTACCGGCGAAGGTAACGGCGGAACACGACCACGGTAGGGTTTTCGTCTTATCGCCTTCGAAATTGCCGTTGGAGAGAAACGGCGCTAGGGTTTCGTAAAGTTGTGAAATAGTGAAAAAATAGCTTTTATATGTCCAGTAAATGATCCGGTTAGGTTAAAACGTACATTGGTAAAATTAAAGGTTCGGTATGATGTGGACGACTGAAATATACGTCGTCCGAGTAAATTATTCAACAGACGACTGAAATATAAGTCGTCCACACCCTAAACATAACCCCTAAACTTAATTATCTAATTAAACACTTCATAAAATCAAATCAAATTTGAAAAGTGTTTACTATACATAGAAATAAACACATATAGGTGAAAACTAATTTTTGAAAGAAACATTTTAGTTTTCCAAGATCTAACCCTAACAATACATACAATACTACAACATATGTTTGCCAAACTCCTAAACCAAAGAATATCATGATTCACTACTTCCACTCATCTATCTTCAAAACAAATCATTTTTATCATATCTTAATTTATATCACTTAAAACTGTTTATAATCACCTGATTTTTATTTTTCACGCATCAAAATATTTTTTTACAAGATTTATAAATTATTTTTAAAATAAACTGGTACCAGGTGACTTAAATTTCAGTCGTCCAGACGACTTCCAACATCTCAGACGACTCAGACGATTTACTGGAGCAATATTCGTAAAAATGGCTTCTGTTTTTTTGTTTGGTCACAAGGGCTGAGCTGTAGTTTTACTAGGCTTTTAGGTTAGTTTTGCATTTGATTCAAGTTTGGATATAGGTTTGGGGTTAAAATCAAGTTGTGGGTTAGTTTTGGCAAAAACCCCTATATGTTTTTTGTAAGTGATCCCAACTTTGGTATCTTAGAACACCATCTAAATATTTACTCCACAACTTAAAATTAACCCTGATTTTTTCTAAAATATTTATAGCCTAACACCAGTAGTCTAAACCGATGCTAACACTAAAACCAAACCTCCTAAATTCAATTGTTTTATTTTTCCATATAGACTCGTGTTAATATTACTTCTCCTTCGCAATAAACAAAGAACAAAGTTTTTATCTGAATCCATCGCATGCTATACTAACAGCCATTCTCTTTGATTCGAATGAAAGTTTTGGCTTCTTCAATCATTTGGTGAAAGAAATCTTCGGATGTCAGCTGCAGTTGATCAATAAGCAAGGCCATATGTAAGTGTATCAGATATGTCTGAATCCATCTCATGCTATACCTTTCGATCCTTCAATCTTCTTTCTAGGGTTTCACTGCTTAGGTATTGAATCATGGGAAATAAAAATCTCAGCAATTTCAGATAATATGTTGGTTGCGCAGTGACGAGAAAAAAGAAACTCAAATTTTGAGAATTCATGAGATGAGAAAACGAATTGGTTCTTTGAAGAAGAAAACCATCAATGCTTCTACCAAATTCAAGCACTCTCTCAAGAAGAAAAGGTGAATTAAAAAACGAAGGCTGAGTCGGCTCTGTCTCCATTGAGGATGTTCGTGATGCCGAGGAGTTTCAAGTAGTTGATGAGTTTAGACACTCTTTGGTCATGGACGAGATGCTATCCTCTAAACACACATGATGATGAGGTTCTCGAAGGCTAGGAAATTTGATATTGAGAAAGCAAAGCAAATGTGGGCTGATATGATCCAGGACTTTAAGGGATTACTGATGTCTCTTATACACGTCCTTTGCTGTTGCTACTGTTGTTAATGCATGGGTTCATTAGTTATTAAGTACAGATATCCCTGGTGGAAAGAGAAGGAGATAGTCTCAGAGGAGGGAGGGAGAAATGGTTGTGTCCTCTGACGCTAAAAGAGACGGCGTCGGTTCTAAAAGCACAAGGATTCAATAAAAGTTGATATACATTGCAGTTGGTGAGATTTATGGGTGCGAGCATACACTGTCTGTCCTAAAAGAAGCATTCCCGAATTGTCAGTCTACCAGTACCAGTCCTGGTTTCCCTACCGAGTGGTCGATCGCGTCTCTCATTATATGTGCAATTGGTTCTTCTCTTTTTACTCTCACATGTGACTATAGCTAATGAAATGCTATTGGAGTAGGCAGAGTTGCAACAGTTTCAGAACCATTCGTCTCAAATGACTGGTCTATATTTTATTGTGTTTGTGGCTAGCAACACTTTTATTCCCATTTATGATGGAAACATGGCAAAAATAGTGGAAGGCCATCAGATGTGTAATATTAAAACTGAATCCATTTAATTTTTATGAAAACCGACAAAGTAGTGCTAGGAAAAACATATATGTGATTCTTGAGTTACTAGATTGAGTTCGAAGGTATCTTGGGTTTAGGAAAACAGTCCTGCTTGACCGCAAGAGACTCTTGCTGCTACTGGACTTACATCACAACAAGCACGAGGGATCAGTTTGCAATAGCTGTCAAGGAAGCCCGTGAGAGAAGAACAGGAGCACCAACACGTCGAAGAGTAATCTCACATCAAACTATGGAGGAAGAATACTTTTATGCAAACCCTCGGGAATGTCTTTGTGAAGGTACAAATTGCCACAGCAAATTTGGTCATAGAAATTCCAGTTTAACATGTTGTAAGTCATGTTTTTAGATATTTTTTTTGTCAAGTCATGTTTTTAGCACGTTATCTCATTGCCCATGAAAGAGGACGAGATGCAAAACACTTGGAACATGAACTGCTAAGTAGTTCATTCGTTGAGTATATTTTTCTGCAGAGTTGCTGATCATTTATTTGTTTTTATGTAAGTTAAGATGTAACTAAAACATCATTGTGTATCTCCTTATAGAAATTTCACAAAATTAATTAGTATATATTTAAATACATAATGTATTCCAATTATATATCTTATATATTAAAACAGAAGTCACAACCTTGATTAATGTATGATTTTTTTTTAAAAAAATGGACCTAATGGACATATTCCTAGAAAGTCATATTACATTTAATCTATAATTTTATCATTCAAATTTTGGACCTACCAGAAATTTTTATTGGGCTATCAATAATTGGATTTAAATAATAGATAATCCATTGGATTTATAGATAATATAAATTAAATAGATATAATTTAATGTTGTAATATTATACCTCCATATGTTAAATATTTAAATATTTGTCTATGATAACTTTTAAAATTGTAAAGATTTTTTTTAAATAACAAAAATTATATCATCTAACAATGATTAATCTTTACTACCTTAAACCAATGAAAAAAAATTTTAAACTATATTTTTTATTTTAAAAAGTAAACAAAAACTAAATATTTAATTATTTACTTGATAATATAAATCTATGAAGCGAAAAGTTTAATTTTTTAAACACTTTCTAAATTTGTGAAATGTTACAATATATTTGAATATGACAATAAAACAATATTTTACTAATCTTTATATATATAGTTATGATTTTAATAACAAAATAGTAATCCAAAAATATATATATAGAAGAAGATACAAATACATGTGAAAGTTTGAAACAATCTATTCAATGAAAAAAATATACCGTAAACTTATTATGTTTTAAAAATTGATAGACACATATATATATTATAATATATACTAATTTAGAATTAAAAACAAAATATTTATATAAAAATAAATGAAAACAAAAATCTGCGCGGTTGCGCGAGTCGATATCTAGTACTAATTAATTTTAGACCAGGGATTTGAAGTAAACCCGGCGAGTTGTTAGAAATTTTATACCTAGATTCAACACATATTATCTAGACCAGAGATTTGAAGCAAACCCGGTTTTAAAAATAAAAATTAGAATACAATACAGAGAAATTTAAAATTGAATTGACTCAATCTTAAATTAAGATGTTAGTATTTAAAATTTAAATTAAGGATTTCCATTGCATAGTTACTTGATATTAAAATTTCTTAGATAAATCATTTTTGGTGAAGAAAGAATGAAATAATGAGTTTACCTACTTTATTTTCATATATATTTTTTTTATTTTAAACTAATATTAAATTTTGGTATAAAATGTTACATAAATAAAATAGTACAATATATAATATATATATAATCAATAATCATATTATATAAACATACAATTAATAAACACTGATTTAAAGTATATAATGTTATTGTCTACCCCTCAAAAAGGGTCTATCAATTCATCTCAAATTTTGATTTCGACAAATATATTTCAATACAAAGTAGAAAAAAATTAAAAAAATTAAAGTATCATGTGTTTATAACATGTCAAAATTGAGTAAACTATATAACACATTATACCAAAATATAAAACTGATAACACATCTCAAACTTTCATATCTATAAATAAATCACTTAAAATAGAACCAAACTTAATACAAAAATAAATTTGTTAAAACTATGCAAAGTATTAGTAAAATACTACATGAGCTCAATAAAACTTTTGTCAAAGAAAGTATATCACTTAATTGGTTTAACGTCCAAACACAATATGAATAACAAACACAACATGAATAATGAACACATGTCAAACATTAAAAATGTTCGATCATTTATAAATGTTATACATTAAAAATGAAAAACAATCAGCGCGGACGCGCATATCAAAGTATAGTTAATAAAAAGAGATTCGCTTAAAACAAGATGATTAACTACGAAAATTGTTGTGTCGTGTGCATTGATAATAAATTTAAAATAATTTATTATTTTCCAAAGTAAAAATTCGAATTTTAATATTATTATTTTCTTAGCTTTTTCAGTATTAATATAAATAATTTTTCATAAGTTATATTTCTTTGGTTTATCCATTTTATTTTTATTTTTATATTTGGTAAAAATTAAACTATAAAATATTTTTTGTTTATTTTATATTTTATTTATGATTTTATTTATCTTAATACGTATATAATGTATAAATTTTAGGTTTTTTTTGTTAAAAATATTAAAATAATAAATTAATTTATTAATAAAATATGAATTATATTTACATTTAAGTTATATAAAATAATTTATTAATTAACTCAATAAGTCAACTAAAAGTCGTTCAATAGACACATTTTATGGTGATTACATACAAATTGTTTTACTAATTTGATTAGTTTTTTCATACCAATTAATGGATTAAAGCATCTCAAGTAAAAGAATATATTCATAATTAATTTTGTAAATTTTAGATGTTTACATATTTTATTTTTCAATGCTAAGTTAATGTAAAATAATTATATATTTATAATTATGTTATTAGTTTTAATTTTTTATTAATGGTTACATATAAGTACGTTATTTTTATAATTAAAGTATCTTACCAAAAATGTAAAACTTCATAAATACAATTAGAAGTGTCATAATAAGAATTAAGACGTGTCATCATTTTCACTAAACCATGACTTTTTTTTCCAAGAAAATGAATGTGGTAATAATACATAAGCCAAATTCTGAAAAAACAACATTTGTCAAATAATGTTTGGAGATTTTGTTTTTTCAACGGAGGCTATGCTAAACTTCAATAATCCCAAATCCTAGAGCCAATTGGTGGAAGCGAAGTTTTGAGGATTTAATATTTTGATAAATTTAGTTTTATTTTTGTAAAATTATATTTTAACCTAAAAGAAAGTCAGTCAATGATCTTCTATAAAAAATCTGAAAGTATCTCTAACAAGAATCGTTTTATGTCTCTCTCATGATTTCTGTTTGTCAATATTATAGACTTATACTCATCATGAGAAACCAGCGTTAGTGATGCTCTTAAGTTTTGAAACATGAATTTTTGCAAAACAAGATTTTATTTGTTGGGACTGAATTTACTGATAATTTTCATCAACAATTGATTGAGCAAGATTGGAACAATTGAAGAAAAAAAGTTTGGGAGTTCCTCCATCAAGATTTTTTTTCCTCCATGATTTCTGTAATAGAGTTTCTGCCTAACAATTACTTATTCTATAAAGGCATAATAGGAACGTAAAGGCCCATAAAGGAGTTACTATGGGAGTTACTTAGACTATGGGAGTTCCTCCATTAAGGCATAATAGGAACGTAAAGGCCCATAAAGGCTCCTTCCATGCTAAATTTCTGCCTAACAATTACTTAGGAGGTGTTAGTGGGAGTAAGATTTATATAGAGTTTGTTGATTTTAAAAGTTGAGGGATTTGTTAAATTTGGAAAGAATTGTAGAGAGTTTTGTATTTTATGAAATTCTATGAAAATACATTGATATAATGATTCTAAGAATCTAGGGTATATAAGTAGTATTCTCAAAATCTTGTGTTATGAGTTAAATGGTGAAGAATACAACTCTCAATAACACCAATTTTAATAAATTTAAAAAATCATTAAAATCTAGACTTTTTGAATAACAAAAGATTGTATATAGAATTACTAAATCATGAAACCAATAACACTAGATTTTAATGAGAATGTGAGAATGTGTAAACCAATAACACTAAATTCTGTAAATTCTAACAATCATCATAAATCTAACTCCTACTAACACTCCCTTATTCTATAAATTCTGATGCATTAGCTATAGACAAAAGTCATAGGAAAACGGATTATTCATGCCCGAACTAGGAATCGTTGAAAAATATATACCCCAACTTTTATTGCATGTCAAAACATACCTTCATTAATCAAAAATTTAAAATTTATGCTTAAACTAGGGGTCGATAAAAAAATACATACCACAACTCTTATTCCATGCCAAAACATACCTTAACTCAGTGCCGGTCCGGATTATTACGGCGCCTAAAGCATACCAAAAAATAATGCCCTTAATTATAACTAAGAATTTTATATAGTTAAAAATATTAAAATAATACTATTAAACATTATATTATTTTCAAAGAAATAAAATACAAATCGTCAAAATATTATTTTGAAAAAAAATATAATATTTTCTTGAAAATAATTTTCTAATTTCAAATAATCAAGTATTTTAGTTAAGTTGTATATCATTTATCGTAGATAATTCTTTATAAAATTCTATAAAAATTGAATTTTTACATAAGCAACTAAAATCAGAATTGACTATAAGAAATTTCTTTTGTGTTTAGACAACAATCATTCATTTGTTTAGAAATTACAGGATGTTAGCCGTTTTTATAATTGCATTTGACAACAATTCTAATTATAATCAAAAATAGTAGTATTTTTTTACAAATCCAAAAGTTATTATATATATAGTAGAACAAAACATATGATACAATCATGTATATATCAATTTCAACTTGTTTTATTTTATTGAACTTCAAAAGTTTATAAAATACTACAAGAACTTTCCCAAAAAAAAAGAGAAAAGGACTTAAAAGATACAACTATTTTGACAAAGAAGATTAATCACACTAAAATGTGTAATATGAGAAACTAATAATTAGATTTTTTGTTTAAAAAAAAGATTGTTATGGTTGAAGGATTACCGATTAGAGCCAATTTTGATAACATTATCTTATGGATATAGAGAAATAGAAAAGAGAGTTATAAAGAAATACATAACAAAAAGGGCTAATAAATGGAAATCTCCTAATAAATGATGTTACCTAAATCTTCCGTAAAAGAGAATCAAATCTATAATTAGAAAAGGGACAAAATGTTATAAAAAAAAATAAGAATAAAAGACTTGAGATTCGAACCCGTTACCTTTATGACCAGATGCCAATAACAAAGACCACTAGACCAGAGCAAATATTGTAAACTTTGGCGCCCCTATGTTCCTATATTTCTTGACGCCTAAAGCCCATGCTTTACGGGCTTTAGCCCAGGGCCGGCCCTGCCTTAACTAATCAAAATTTTGAAATTTATGCCTAGTCTTTAGAAGTCAACGCTAATCTCAATCTATACTATTATTACGAAGTAATTTTTCGCAACGGAACTCTCACGTTAAAAATTAGAGTGACTATAGTTTATGTTATTCTTAATGAATTTATATATATATATATAATATATATATATATATATATTCTATTATATAATAAAACAAATTTTATATTAAAAATCTTATATTTTTAAAAAAGTAATTATGATGATTCTTATATATTATGTTGTTATCTTAAAATAATATTTTACTATTACAAAAGAAAAAAAATTAAGAGAATTGATTTTTTGCAATATTATATTCAAAAAAATATATAAGATAATTCTTATATATTGTGTTGTTATCTTAAAATAATATTTTACTATTATGAAAGTTCAAATTTAAGATAAAAATAATATCTAAGTAAATATTAATGAAGAAATATATTTGTATAAAGATATTTTCTAAGAAGTGATTTTAAGATATATTTGTATAAGTAAAATTATAAGTAAATATTGTAAGTAAAATAATATTTACATCAAGATAACAACACACTATATAAGAATTATCTTATTTTAAAAAAAAATATAATATTGAATTCTTTTAAATTTTTTTTACTTTTATAATAGTAAAATCTATACTATTAAAGCAGGATCATATTGTCATTTTTACCTTAGCCTGTCATTTTCTTTACTAACATTGCATGATTCATTAAGGGCAATCAAATAATATTAATAACACATCTATATTGAGTCATTTTTTTCGGATTCAGCCCACATCAGATCTCTCTTGGGCTATTTGGGACGATTAAGAAATCAGATCCAATTCTCACATTTTTTTTTCATTGGGCCATTGAGTCCAAGTGCAAATAATTTTTTTTCAACTATTCCTAATTATTATTTTTTTTCTTTTCTTAATATAATTTAAGCATTCATAAAAAAGTTGAATTTTTTCATTGAAAAGTATAAATCTTTATTAAAAGTATATAATTTTTTTATTAAAATATTAACCACATAATAAAATTAATTTATCAGAGTTATACCAACTTAATTCATTGAAGAAATAAAGTTTAATTTTTTTAACATAAATAGTTATTTAAAATGAAATACGATAAATAAAGATAAAAAGATTAAGTCTTTTATAAAATAATAACACAAATATATGAAAATATGACATTTACTAAATATTTGTCAATTGAAGAAAAAAAAACCGCGCTTTGAAAGCGCGGATCAAAATGTGATATTAGTTTAAGATAACAACATAATATATAAGAATCATCATAATTATTTTTAAAAAAAAATATATAAGATTTTTAATATAAAATTCATTTTATTATATAATAGAATATATATAAAATTCATTAAGGGTAACACAGAGTTTAGCCATTCTAATATTATGAGAGCGAGTCGTTATACGTAAGCCTTCCTCGTAGCGATAGTCTGCCATAAGCCTTATTGAGCTCAGCCTATTACGGACTGTCTTCTCGATGGTTCTGATAAGTGTTTCCTGTGTGGAGTGTGGCTCTCGACGTCTTCTGCAATTTCATTCCCTCCATAAACTATGAGCAGTGATTTGAAATAAATACCTGTTGAGGAACAGTGTTGTCTTGTCAAATATGAGGCCACTATCAGCCCGATAAGTTTGTTCCAGTTGACAGTAAAAATCCTGGAGTTTAATATGATTTTTTTACACCATAAGTAATATGATGATTTCATAATCTGCAAACCTTTTGACACTTTCAAACTTAAAATTTTGAATGTATGTGATTTTTTTCCCCAGTTGTATGTGGAATGAATTATAATAGTTTGGGAATATAAATATAATGTCATCTCTATAATATTATTTGGAAATCAGTTCCTATGGTGTCACGTTCATGTTAATTTTTATAGTGGTTAATTATAGAGTTAACCCTCATGAATTAAAAATATTAAATCTAATTATCATTATTAAATGTATTTTTCTTTTTATTTAGTAGTCTTTGTTAATTAGATTTTATTTATTTTCCTTTTTATTTTTTGTAAAATAACATATATAATAAAAAGAAAACATTACTAACTTTTATAGATTTTGTATTATAAAACGAATTTTATTTTTCTTACATTATATCTTCCTTAAATAACATAAAAAAGAAAACATTACTAACTTTTATAGATTTTGTATTATAAAACGAATTTTATTTTTCTTACATTATATTTTCCTTAAATAACATAAATAAACAAAGGAAATATCAAGAAAGTTTATATATATATATATATATGAATATATTTTTGATCTAATGATTAAAAATAAAATAATTTTAAACAACAAAACTGAAAATCGAACACCATATTTCTCAAATCACATGCCAAGTTAAGAAAAAGACAAAATTATAAATAATATTTTACCTGATTTTAATAGATATAAATTATACAATGTCTTCACAATTCTAAAAAAATGATTAACCAATTAATAGGATTTAGTTATTTTATAAATATTCATATGTGTACATGAATTTTTTAAAAAATAAATAATTATGTTTATTAATGCAACTCGAACATTATATTTTTTGTTTCCAGTTTTCTCAAAATAACATATATTAACATTTATAAAATAACATATAACTAACATTTATTAACATATATTAATATTTAAACAATACAGTTTGGTGCTTGAGGTGGTAAACTAATCTCTTAAGTTTACGACGCACAATCTTTTAATTCAAGATTACTTTTCAATTGAAAACCTCATTTCCACTTTAGATTTTTTTGTTAAAGATCCTTTTCGATATTTCTGTTATATATACGATACTATTTCTACAGAAAAATCATGAATCCATTACTTTATTCTCTCATATTACAATTGGGAGTTTAGAACATAAATCTGGTGCTACGAAACAATGGGCACAACTGATCTGTGTTTCCCGTTACTTAAGAACGAATTATTAAATGTAATTAATTAATGGTGTATTTAGTGGAATATGATGTATCAACGAACGACTGTTTTTCAGTTTTCAAACCAACCAACTTAACATAATCACTTATGTAGCTTGGTATAATTGAATCTCCTTGCTAATTGTATTTTATGTATCAATTTATCGATAATACTTTACCAACCACGACAATCAATGGATGAATAATAAAACCCGTTGTTTTCCCAAAAAAATAATAATAATAAAACCCGTTGACACAAAACTTTACTCCGGTTACATAAAGAATATCACTTAGGCATTTTTCACACATATTAAAAAAATAATAAATGTATTTATGTTTTCATTAATTACAACAGTTAACCTTATTATTTGAGAAAAACAAATTTATTTATAAGATCAAGTTAATTAATGCAAAAAACTTTTCTTTTTTTTATTGCATTTTAATTAATATTTAGTTAAAATTAATTATAAATTACATTAGAATTACAGAATGATATTTTTTATGTAACAAAAAAAATGTTAAAGTGACACTTATTCAGAAACAGAGAGAGTATATAACAAGCAAGCAAAGAATCTTTATGACCTCTTAGGTTCTCATTTTTTTGCCAAAGGACCTCTTAAGACCATCATTAACTCAGTCTCTTAACTGGGATTCTTAATTTCGGCTAAGAGACGGTTCTTAACTTTTCTTAGATTTTAACTAAGAAAAATTAAGAACATTTTCTTAAATAGGAGATATAAAAGCCGTCTCTAAACCAAAAAGTGTAAAAAAAAATAAAAAAAATATCAAATCATGAATTAAGAACTTCGGCTAAAAAACCAGGGTTAATCATGCACTGAGGTTTTTCGGACATAACAAAACCTTTTTTGTTCATGGTGTATAAATAATTCACGTAACTTCCGTTTGCACAACGCAAAGATTTATACAAAATATATATTTATTTCTAAAAAAATCGAAGTTTCAAGTCTAACAATGAGGATAAATTTTTTCTTCAAATATTCGAGTGAAATCTAAAACATAACTCTATATTCAGTGGCAGAAGTAAGGATTATTTTCATGGGGGTCAGTGCTAATATATACAGCTATATAGTAATATTAAAAGAGGTATAAGTTAACAATATAGATATTAACTTTAAATAAAAAGTCAATATACATGAATTAACCAATTTTTCATTTTACCCTAACAAGCTTTCACTATAAACAACAACAAATAAAAAATACGGGGTCAGCTGACCTCATCTCCTCCGCAAGTAGTTCTATCATTGTCTATATATATCTACATGACCACATATACTTAATGTTATTGGGTTACTTAAACCCTATAATTTGTTAATCTCTAAGAATAATGCAAACATATAAACATGCATCCCTTGTTTGTCATGTCTACTGTATTTTTCTCTTAAGTTATAAACAAACTAGGATAAGACCCGCGCCTTGCGCGGGATTAAGTTATTATTTTTATTATATTTTGGAGAATGAAACAATAGTTTGGCTTCATTTGGATTACGGGTGTTCAACCCGGATATCGGGTTGGTTTCGGTTCGGTACGGTTTTTTCGGTATTTGGTTAGTAAAATATAACTACTATTCTAAATCCATATTTACTTTGACTTTAGTCTTTCACATACTTTTGAAAGATTTCAACTGGACGACTAAATTGATCAGCCAATCTTGTTGCTTTAAATCATTAGTGTTTATATATATATATATATTATTTAGTTTGAATATTTATTAAATAAAAATTCATATGCGTTATATTTTATGATCATTTGTAACTTATTATAACAAAAAAATAATCTATTGATCACAAAATTTTCAGAGTGGGAATATTCAAATTTCTAATAATATATAGACGTTTTGAAAAATTCAAATATAATATATAAGAGAAAATATAAATGTTTTTATTATATATTTAATGTGATTTTTAATATCTTTCAATAATATAAAATTAAAAAAAAAAAGAACTAAGATACCAAAATTGTTATCAAATATTTATTATTCATAATAATTAATTTTCATATATACGTTAATCATATTAGGTAATTTCGTAGCTTCTAATTAAGGAAAGTGCAAAAAAAATTTTGGTAGATTATTTATCAATTCGATAGTTAGTTTAATAAAAAATATAATGTAAGTCAAGATGGACCAACCTATTTTTCTAAGAATAGTATATTTTATATAGTCATTTATTAAATGAGAATTTATAATCATACAGTTCTATGATCATTCATATCATTTTATAACTGAATATTTAAATCATCGATAACAAAATTTTCAATGTGAAATCTTTAATAAGTTTATAATTTATAAATGTTTTTGAAATTCATTGAAAGTTTTAATATTAAAATATTTATGTAATCTTATGGTATATAGTATAATCTATATATATATATGTTTTATTATTAAATGATATTTTTTACTCATATGGTTTTAAAATAATGTGTATCTTCTTATAATATTAAATAAAAGTTCATATTAATACAATTTTATGATCATTTGTAACTTATTATGACAAAAAAAATAATCTATTGATCACAAAATTTTCAGAGTGGGGATCTTCAAATTTCTAATAATTTATAGACGTTTTGAAAAATTCAAAATATAACATATAAGAAAAATTATAAATGTTTTTATTATATATTTAATGTGATTTTTAAATATATTTTAATAATATAAAATTAAAAAAGAACTAAGATACAAAAATTGTTATCAAATATTTATTATTCATTATAATTAATTTTCACATATACGTTAATCATATTAGGTAATTTCGTAGCTTTTATTTAAGGAAAGTGCAAAACATTTTTTGGTACGGTATTTATCAATTCGATAGTTAGTTTAATAAAAAATGTAATATAAGTTAAGATGGACCAACCTATTTTTCTAGGAATAGTATATTTTGTATAGTTATTTATTAAATAAGAATTTATAATCATACGGTTCTATGATCGTTCATATCGTTTTATAACAAAATATTTAAATCATCGATAACAAAATTTTCAATGTGAAATCTTTAATAAGTTTATAATTTATAAATGTTCTTGAAAATTCATTGAAAGTTTTAATATTAAAATATTTATGTAATCTTATGGTATATAGTGTTTAATATATATATATATATATTTTTTTATTATTAAATGATATTTTTTACTCATATGGTTTTAAAATCATGTGTATCTTCTTATAATAAAAATGTTAAACCATTGATCATTAATTTTTAACATAATAATTTTAATAGTTTTAGTCATTTATTGTCGTTTTTAAAAATTCAAAATATAACATATACGAAAAAATCTAAATTTTATTTTTATAGCTAATTTGATTGTTTAATTTATTTTAATAATATAAAATTAAACAAAAAATGATGGAGGAGATATACGTTGTTATCAAATCTTTATTATTAAACTCATTAATTGTCATATATATATTAGTCATTTATGGTAATTCCGTAGGTTTTATTTAAGGAAAGAACATATCATATCATATCATTATATCATATAGTTTGACCAACTTATGTATCTAACAACATATAAAAATCGAATGTGGACCTACTTATTTTTCAATTGAATGTAATTGACTACCTAATTGAGTGCCACCTATGCATTGGGGCCTCTTTTAATTAATACAAAATTGAGGTTACATCTTTTCAAATGTTCCTCAATTAATATATAAGGGATTTATTTCATATAATTGGATTTTCATTATGAATTTGTTGGGTATAAGTGGACCGAGGAACCATAGACGTTTATATTATGAGAAATTACATTTCTTAACCTAAAAATAATAATTCACTCCATACACATAACAAACCAAGTGCTATAATATGTTATATATTAATGCATTTTTTAGACGAAATTGCCCATGTAAATTTGGAAGCAAAAATTTGCATCTATCCTCTCTTTTATTTTGTTTGTTTTATAATATGTTATTAAGATTGTTCACCCCATATCATATTAATTGATTTTAATGTCTTCACAACAACTTTTTGAAACAGCTAATCAATCATACATGAAAAACATTATTTTTACACGTACATCATAACTTTTTTTTTATAAAACGGATATATATTTCTTATAAGGATATAATATGTTTGAATGAAAATATTTTATTTTGTTCTATATCATTTATATAGAATATAATACCACTCTAAAATATAAGTAGTGTTTTAAAGCTATATTATATTAAATATTTATATAGTATAGTTTAATTTTAATTTTACATTGGAAATCATATTTAACCATATAGATTACAGAAAATTCGCATAATTATTCAAAAACTACGTTCGAGAACTTCGATATATTTGAATCCATAATGTTGTAACTCAACCTTTCAAAATGTACACACCACTTGTCGAAATATACAAACGAATCAAAATATATACTTTCACATGCTATAGTACTAAATAGTTACAAAATATATAATAGTATACTAAATGCTCTCTCTCTCTCTCTCTCTCTCTCTCTCTCTCTCTCTCTCTCTCTCTCTCTCTCTCTCTCTCTCTCTCTCTCTCACACTCTCTCTCTCTCTCTCTCTCTCTCTCTCTCTCTCTCTCTCTCTCTCTCTCTCTCTCTACCTCTCTCTCTCTCTCTCTCTCTACCTCTCTCTCCATCTTCCATGTTTCTCCACCTTCTTTTCATTCCTTTTACCCTCCTCGGTCTTCTACTTGTCCTTCTTCTTTTTTTCATCTTCTCTTCATCATTCTCATCTTTTCTCGCCCTTCTTTCTTCCCGTCTCTTTATTTTGATTGAGTTGACTAGGGCAGTTGATAATAAGATATTGTAATATGTTTTAACCCGGAAAGTAGTCCGATCAACTCATTAGCTAATGGTCCATAGAAAGCTCAGTTCCTCCGAAATTGCTAGAAAAAATAAAGCATAATTGTCTCTGATGGGGTATGATAGATTCTGCGAGATTAATGGTAATACGCACCATTATATCGAAGGAGAGTGTTGGAAAGAAGATCTCACATTAGAAATATGGATGAGACTTGAATAATATATAAGAGACTTGGACAAATCCACTCAATTGGTTTTAAATTGAAAGCCAAAGAAACTTGTCAGTTTATATATGTTTCTCCATGTTTCTCCATCTTCCATGTTTCTCCACCTTCTTTTCATTCCTTTTACCCTCCTCGGTCTTCTACTTGTCCTTCTTCTTTTTTTCATCTTCTCTTCATCATTCTCATCTTTTCTCGCCCTTCTTTCTTCCCTTCTCTTTATTTTGATTGAGTTGACTAGGGCAGTTGATAATAAGATATTGTAATATGTTTTAACCCGGAAAGTAGTCCGATCAACTCATTAGCTAATGGTCCATAGAAAGCTCAGTTCCTCCGAAATTGCTAGAAAAAATAAAGCATAATTGTCTCTGATGGGGTATGATAGATTCTGCGAGATTAATGGTAATACGCACCATTATATCGAAGGAGAGTGTTGGAAAGAAGATCTCACATTAGAAATATGGATGAGACTTGAATAATATATAAGAGACTTGGACAAATCCACTCAATTGGTTTTAAATTGAAAGCCAAAGAAACTTGTCAGTTTATATATGTGGTATGTCCACCACACTTAATTTTCTTTCTATATGTCACTTTGATTATACTATCTTATGCAACAATGTGTAGTATAGTATGCCACATTTTAGTATGTCCAATGTGTTTCTCCAAAAATGCATGCAACCGTCATTATCCTCCTTCCATGTATTATGGGTATAAACCAACTCCTTCCTCATGCTATGTATTATTGCTATAAATTGATTCAACCATCATTATCCTCCTACATGTATTATGAATATGAACCACCCCTTCCTCATGCTATATATTATTGCTATGAACTGATTGTTCTATCCTATGTATTTAATAAGTGTAGTATATAATAAAATGTAAGTTATGCAGAGAAATGAAGAATCTTGTCCAATTTTCTTAAAAATTGACCCCCCCCCCCCCCCAAAAAAAAAAAAATCTTTAGGTGGTTGTTTTCTTAGTTTTTCTTTTAAGACATGTAAAATTGAGTAGCAAAGATGCGATAACACCCATCTTTCTTCCTTATATATATACAGAGAACCTCCTGCCTTTGTTTCCGCAATATACATACATCTCTCATTCTCTCACGAAATAAAAATAAACACACAAACCTGGTAATGAAGAAACCAATACAAAACCTATAAACGCAGCGTTTTATCAAAACACGACAGGATCAATCGACCATGGCTTCTACTTCTTCTGCTTCGAGACCCCATCTTAAATCTCTATCATTCTCCTCTTCGTCAACACTCAGAAACAAGAAACCAACCCCTTGCTCTGTTTCTTACCCCGTCAACAAAACATTTCCCATCTCCTCGTCTCTCCAACCTCCGGCTACGTATAAACCAATTTCTTGGAAGAAACTATGTAAAGACGTCGCATCCTTGATCCCTAACACGACGAACCAAGCACAGAGAACCGCCGCTACGATTTTAAACGCGGTGGAGAACGCCATGGTCTCCTACGAGCGCCGCCATCATCCGCTCCCTAAAACGGCTGCCCCCGCCGTACAAATAGCCGGAAACTTCTTCCCGGTCCCGGAGCAACCAGTCCAACATAACCTTCCGGTGACCGGAACGTTGCCAGAGTGTATTCAAGGAGTTTACGTCAGAAACGGAGCCAACCCGCTTCACAAACCAATCTCCGGCCACCATTTATTCGATGGAGACGGTATGGTACACGCTGTCCGGTTCAATAACGGTTCAGTTAGCTATTCTTGCCGGTTCACCGAAACAAACCGGTTGGTTCAAGAGCGAGAACTCGGTCGATCTATCTTCCCCAAAGCAATTGGAGAGCTTCACGGACACTTGGGTATCGCCAAGCTCATGCTCTTCAACGCCCGAGGGCTATCCGGGTTAATCGACACGACCCGCGGACTCGGTGTGGCTAATACCGGTTTAATCTATTTCAACGGTTATCTCTTAGCCATGTCAGAAGACGATTTACCATACCATGTAATAATCACCCAAACCGGAGATTTAAGAACTTCGGGTCGGTACGATTTCAACGGTCAGCTCAAAACCACAATGATCGCCCACCCGAAACTCGACCCGGAAACCGGAGAACTATTCGCTCTCAGCTACGACGTCGTATCAAAGCCTTACTTAAAATACTTCAGGTTCACGTCCAACGGTGAGAAATCTCCAGACGTCGAGATTCCACTTGATGAACCGACGATGATCCACGACTTCGCGATCACTGAGAACTTCGTGGTGATTCCAGACCAACAAGTGGTGTTCAGATTAGCCGAGATGGTCAGAGGTGTCTCTCCTGTGGTTTACGACAAGGAGAAGAGATCAAGATTTGGTGTTTTGAACAAATACGATAAAGATGCCTCGTTAATTCTATGGATCGAAGTGCCTGATTGCTTCTGTTTCCATCTCTGGAACGCTTGGGAGGAGCCAGACACAGACGAGGTTGTCGTGGTAGGGTCATGCATGACGCCACCTGACTCAGTTTTCAAAGAACACGACGAAACACTTCAGAGTGTTTTGTCGGAGATAAGACTAAACCTGAAAACAGGGGAATCTACACGTCGACCGGTTATTATCTCCGAAGAATTAAATCTTGAAGCTGGTATGGTAAACCGGAATCTTTTAGGTAGAAAAACCCGGTTTGCTTACCTTGCTATAACCGAACCGTGGCCTAAAGTGTCCGGTTTTGCTAAAGTGGACTTATCGACCGGAGATGTTCAAAAATATGTTTACGGAGATGGAAAATACGGAGGAGAGCCTCTGTTTCTGCCAGAGGTTTCTGGTTATGGAGAAGACTGTGGTTACATTATGGTGTTTGTTCACGACGAGGAGAAAGTGAAATCGGAGCTACAGATCATTAACGCCGTGAGTATGAAGCTTGAAGCTACGGTTACGCTTCCTTCGAGAGTGCCTTACGGTTTCCATGGAACGTTCATGAGTAATGATGATTTAATGAAGCAAGCTTTGTGTTAATTCACATTTTGACAAAAAAAAAAGCTTTGTGTTAATCTCACATTTTTATTTATTTAGGGTTTTGCAAATGTTACAGTCTACATAACGAGAGAGGTGTTGCATGAGGGATTGTCATGCATTAGTCCCAGGCAGTGCCGTGCGAAGGGTTTTATGGACCTAAGGCAAGTTTAAAAAAAAAAATTATATACAACTATAAAAAAAAAAAATCTAATACGATATATCACCTTCACGAAATACATAAGTTTAACACTTACAAAAATAAGTTTATTACGTAAATATGCTATGTTATGTCCTATAAGAAAAAAATATATGGATTTAAAAATTGAGTTATTCGATTCTCATGGAAAGTTTTTTTTAGAAATAAATTTAACCAACTAAACTAGAAATTATTTTAAATTTTGGGGCCCTAAAAACGTAATATTATTCGGGGGCCTAAGGCGAATGCCTTTTTCAATACACTGTAGGCACGCCTCTGGTCCCAGGCTCGTATCTCTTAATTACAAGCTGACAAAAATAGAAAGAGTTACGTACATTGTAAAAACGCCGTATTACTTCTGAAAAGTTTGATTATGTAAGTAATATAATGTGATTTTTTTACATTCTAGGACACATTATGTCTTTGGAATTGCATATTTAGACACTTGTTGCTTGAAGCACACAATTTCTATGTGCAATGTCTTAGATGCCCTCAGCCTTATCTAACAATAACTAGAAAGATATTAACTAACAACTCTAACTAAATCCAAAAGTCTTTTTATTAAATCATTCAAAAATTTATTTATTTTAGAATTTCAAAATTCAAGTTCAGATTCACTTTTATTAAACTCTATTTTTCTTTTTATTTATTTTCATAACGCATACTCAAATCCAATAATCACGATACACTCTCCTTCATCAAATCGAAGAAACAATTAATTCTTAATCCTCTTGGCTTGTCTCCTTCTTCTCAACTTTTTCTTATTCCTTTGTCTATCTCTATTTTTTGTCTGTTTTTCTATCTTTTTATTACGAATCATGACAGAATCTACGGATAAAAAAAAGAAAGGGAAAACGCCTCAACATGGATTTCGAGCTCAACATCGCATCGGTGAGCTCGGTGGCTCAGTGAAGCCATGGGGGTTCGAGCTCGTCGAAATCCTCCGCCACCACGAGATCTGCTGCTCAAGTTGACTCCTCGCCTTGCTCAACTCATTTCCGAAGTCTCATCCATTATATAGGTGAAGCTGCAGTGGTTTGAGCTTGGTATCACCATGGATGAAAGCTCGATTAGATCTGCAATAAGAATGATGAATTTACATATTTGGTCCTTATATTTATGTAAGTATTTGTTTTCACCCTCAATTTTTAAATGTGCAGATTTGTATTCTAATTAGTATCAAAATTTTCAAGTATACACCACAGACATGTTTTATGCAATTATGTTCTTCATGATTACAATGTCCATATAAATATATCCTAATCCATGTCCACACCTACTAGCTCACAAATAATCAATAATGGACATCATTTAACATGATCTCTTTCAGAAACTTTGATGTGGATACAACTTGTGTGTCATACTAATATGTCTAGATATTCTCTTTTACACATTTATATCCATGTCCACATATCTTACGTTCACACTTTTATAATCCATATCCATACATTCTTATAAGTTATATATATAAAATATATATAGAAAATTAGATAAAACAATAAAAGTATATATCATTAAATAACAAATATATATCACTTTGTTATACTAATTTTTTTGGTCATATACATCTTTAAATAAAAAATAGAAAACAAAACATAGAATTTTGTAAAAAAAAAATATTGTGTCCACATCCATAAAACATATGTCCAATTAATAAATTATAATTTAGCAATTTAGTTAGACATTAAAATATAAAAATATATATATATGGATATCAAAATAATAAGAAAAAAGAAACATGTTTTTATATGGTTATTATATATTTATTTAATCAGAAACTGAAATAGTGTATGAATAAATATGGTTTTGTGTCCATGTCCATAATTAATTTATAACTATATTATCCACACTATGATATCCATGTCCATACTTTTTTTGTATATATATTAGTATATATATATGAAAATAGATGTTAAAAGATAGAGAATTTTATACATAATTTAATGTGATAATTATTTTTGTTTTATATATTTTAGAATTTGAAATAAAAGTAAATGAAACATTAAGAGAAATAAGAAAAACAAGTTACAATTTATACTTACCCAAACATAAGCGCATCTTCCGTTTCTTCTGAGCAAGGGCATTTCTGTCCAAAACAGCTCTCAGATTCAAGGAAAGTGTCCCTCCAGCGGATTGTGTCTTAAAGTGTTAAAAAAGATAAAAAAGTGTCCTAAATGGTAATCGACTCATATAATGTTGAGTGATTATGGTATTAAAAATGATTAATAAGGGGGGAACAATAAGTGTTTCAAAAAAAAAAAAAAAAAAAGGGGGGAACAATATTTTTGTGCGGACTGAAGAAAATGCAATTTATACAATTTACTTCAACTATAAACTAAAATAATTATGTAACTTTTAGATTTTGAATGATTCATATTTTAGATTTTGCTTTTGTATTTGAAAATTTGATGTTTTAAATATAATTAATGCATTTGTTTTTAAAATTAAAACATAAATTAAAATATAAAAATATAAATAGTAAAACTTTATTGGTAAAACCAAATAAAAAGTACATAGTTAATTTTTTTTTAATATGTGTGAAAATTTTAAAATATCAATTTTTTATGTAGTGTTATTTGGAAAAATTGCAATCGTGTACTCTCCACCAAGAAGGTGTGTATTTATATAAACTATACCGAGGCTGTTTTCCTAATTGATAAGAAATGTAAGGTTATATAGTGTACAGCCCCGTTTAGAAAAAAATTAAGCATAACCAGTTTTATGAAGAAAAACCACTCATACAATTTGTTCAATTTTTTTTTTTCTGAAAAAGATCTTTCATATTAAAATTGCTGTAACAAAACAAGCTATGATATATCATTTTATACAGAAGAGACTAAGGCTACCCGCATCGGTCAGCTCTTGCCACCGTCCTAAGCAATCATCTAAAATATTTTAAGAGAAGGGCTGTTTTTTTTTTTGGTAAAATGTTAAAGGATATGGTCTGTTCTCTTGAAACGACAATGGTATTTGCAACCTCTAACAGTGGTCCATTGCATATCTTGAACTTTCTAGCTAAAATATTACAGCAAACTCGACTGTCTAGCTAGAGACATTTATTTGAAATTTTTCTCTATACAATAGGAAAATGTATTTGATATTTCTATCAAAAATAAAAATAAAAAATATATAATTATATTTGAAGGGAGTTAAAATCGAAAGACTATATTACAAATACCTCTGCGAGCTATGTATGAGCTGCAAAGAGATCAAGAGAAGGTTCTTAGAAGAAATTATGCCCTTGGAAAGTTGAAACCCAAAATATCTCTCATGTCATGTGATATCTGTTATGGGAATGGGTCCTACTCTTATTTTCCTGCTTCTTTTTGTTGTCTTCTTCCGATTATCAACTAGTTTTTTTGTTGTTGAAGCAATTATCATCCGGTGACAAACTCAGAATTTAAATGATATTTTCCTTCTAATTAGTGGACCACTAAAGAATGCAACTGCTAATTGATTTCATGAAAAATACTGAAGCATTTTAGACCCCGCAATTACATCTTGATGTTGGTTTTCAGAAGCAGACGATGTTCCTGAATCGGCTAAAAACATTTTTTATTTATTCTTAATACAAAAACAAAAACTTCAAACCCCTTTTAACTTGGATTTTTCTACATGAAAATGTATCATTTATGGATATACGTCCACGTTGTTGCGGTTTCAAATGTAGCATACTGATTACTGGACACATCTCAGAGTTTTGGCTTGTATTGGAGGAATACTTTATCATATCTTCTTATTGGTTCTGAAGCAATCAGTTTTGATTACGATCTTTTATCCTACTCTTATTGGTTCTGAAGTACGTATACGTAAGCTTATACATAAGCACTCGCATTTCACATTACTACATTAGCGATTGATTCTCCTCTTTGAACATGTAGTTTTTTTTAAAGATTTGAACATGTATTTTATAGCCACTCTTACATATGACATACATATTCATTTATTTATATACAACATATAGATATGTTTGATTTCAGATTCTGTAGAATTTATTGAAATTGATGACAAGAAAAGTTATTCATACTCAAACTAATTAGTCGAACAAAATTCACAACAATATATCATATTTTACCTATTTTTATATTAGATATATAGTTGTTTAATTTCCTTCTTTGTAAAATGTATATACATATAATATAGTTACTCCCTTGAATATATAATTACCGAAAATATGCTGAAGTTGTCTCGGAATTTGACGCCTCAAATCATTTTTGAACAAATATTATAGAAAATCATGTAACGAGTTAGTAGATAGAAGTAAATGCCACGATGTACAGTATGTGAGTTCACTCGATGTTTCAATAAATCGTATTGTAATTTGGTAGGTCTATATAGAGACTTCTAGATACAATTTTAAATGAAAAAAATAATCTCTTGTTTCTATACTGCTGATCTCTATGTGTGTGTGTCAAGACTCAAGACTGCGTGTTTTTTTGTCAACTGTGTATGTATCACGTTACGATCATAGTCTGTCCCTACGTGTCGTGACATATGTGTGATCGCAGGAAAATCCAGGTTGGTTCTTAGCTCTTACCCTAATTTATTATTGATGAAACAATCTATATGTATCCACATGAACTGATCACATTATCAACATGATATGTGTTCAGTCTCCTCTATAACAGACCTTCCTCCATCAGTAAAAGAACATGATTTGTGTGAAAATCCTAAATATATTTTCCGCCAAGAAAAAAACACACACACACACTCAGTTTAGCTGATTTAGAATTGAGAGATTGCATGTGTTGTATATTAAAATTGAAAGATTGCATGTATTGTCTTCCTGGTCCTCTACTTTTTTGATTAGGTGTCGTTCTGTAAATTTAAACTAGATTTTGACCCGCGCAGGCGCGCGGGTGTATATTTTGAAAAATATGTTGATATTTGTTTTTCATGTAATTATTAGGATTTGGAAAAATGAATCCGAAGAACATAACCGATACCGATCCAAAGATATAGTACCAAACTCAAACATAAATTGATTAAATATTCTAATTATTCAAAATTTTGTTATTTAGAGAACCGAATCTGATCCGAACCGAAGTATTTGGGTATCCGAATTTATCTAAAAATAGATTTATATACTTATATATATTAATTATTTTTAGATTTAACGTATATAAAACATAAAAAATGATACTTTTAAATTGGTTTAAATACTTGAAAATATATATAGATAGTCAAAAGTAAATATCTGAAATAGTTAAAGTATACTCAAATCACCAAAAATACTTAAAATAATTATTGATTTCGTATCCAAAATTTTAAATCAAGCCAATTGATATGTTAAGCTTAAGTATTATGACATATGTTATTCAAATTTATACGTAATATATTATTTTATTTATACATTTTGAGAAATTTAAAATATATAATGATTTAAGACTTTAAAAATAATTTAAATTAGTTATCCAAACCCAAACCAAACCCGCAAAGATCCAAATCGAACTCAAACCAAAATTTAGAAACATTCTAATAAGGCTGAAATCTTTGACCCCGAAAACTCAAAATACAAACCGATCAGAACTAAACCCGTATGGGTATCCAAAAGCCTATCCCTAGTCATTATTATATATCGTATTTTATCATCATATAATTAATCGTATTTTATATGTACCATCATATACGTAATCATATAATTAATAGTATTTTATACATACCATCATATAAATAATTACATATATTATATTTTTAAAACTTAATATGAAATATGAAAACCATAATTTGAGTTGGTATTTTAAATTGGGCTTTGTATTATATTTTTCTTATATATATTGACAATATTTTTTTATAATGGTTATTGAAAAATAGTTTAGTAAAAATCCATTTTTGAATATATGTATATTTTTGAATCAATTTTTGATATAAATCAAATTTGAATTATTATTTTGATTTGAAATATGTATATAAAGTTTAAATTTTGTTTTATGGTTAGTTTAGAAAAAAAAATTTTAGGGAATTAGATTGACCCATTTTGGTATATTTTAAAAGTGGCCTAGATAACTTTCAATTTTTTAAAAAAACATAAGCCCATTACTTTTTTTTCTTAATACTACTATCCTTGTTTTCAAACAAAAATATTTTTTTTTTAAAGACTGCAATCCATGTTTCCAAACACTCCAAATTTTTAAAAGTCCTATTCAAGTCTCCAAACACTCCAATTTTGTACTTGAGTTTTAATAAGATAGATGGCTATAGTTGAGGAATTTAATTCCTCCACCTAACTTTTATTAATGGAAGTTGTGTTAAAAAAAAATGGAATGTCTTTTTGTTTTCTCTCTAATTATCTTTTTTTTTGTGTGTTTATGTTAAATCTCACACCATGTGTAGTTGTAACCCTTATTTTAATGTTTTTTAGCTTTGTATTGAAAAAAGAATACAAATCTTATTACAACTAGATTTTTTAACCGCGCTACGCGCGGATAAGATATTATATGTATTTCTCAATTTTGAAAAAAAATGTATAATATTGTATTACATTATTTAAAGAATATAAAATAAGACTACATAACATAAATATATTTTTTAAATTTTTTTTGTGGAAATCATTATGTTGTTTGATTGTTCTACTTGATTCACATATTTGCATAGTTATTTGTGATAAATGAATAACTATATTTTTATTATCAGTAAATAATATATATTTATTATATAATATAAGAAAAATAAAATTATTTACTTTTAAAACAAACTTGTCTCATGTTGGGGACACGGTTATAGACATATCATATTCGAATGAGGTATTTTTTAGTTATCAATCTTCTTAACAGTCAAGAAACAAATCTGAATATCAAAACAATATCTCATACGATCTCTTTGTGGAATAACTGCTCTGAAGAAATTGAATTTAGGCATCAAAAAAGACTGAAAATGATGTGCATATGTGTTATCTAAGTCAGTTTTACAAAGTATTACTATTCATAGTTCATATATCATTTAAGTCCATCATTTCTTAAACATCTTGAAATAAATGATCCTAATTAATAATAAACTTTTGGGTGGAAAAAAAAATCAAATTTGTCTAATTATCGCTTAAATATTTTATTAATATTATCATAGAAACTTTCAATTGATATCATAGTTTAATTTTTATTAGTTTTTTTGTTAATTTTAGAGTTTTTTATATTTAAGATTTTTTCCATATTAAGCTTATATTTCTTTCACATAATATATATGTCATAAAAATTATCATCAAATCAGTTTTACTTATTTATTATTTTGTTTTTAATGAAAATGCACTTTTTAAATAATTTAATTTAAAATAAAATTATATATTAATTTGTTGTATTCTAACAATTTGATTGATTTAATTAATGTGCTTTGGTGGATAACTTTAAAAGTTTTCATATGAATCGGGGAAAGCAAGTTTATGTTGTTATATTATATTTATTTGTGTATATGGAATCTATATATAATGCTAGTGTAATAAAGAAAGAACATTATTTTTTTGTAACTTCAAAAAGATACATTATTACAATTTGAAATTAATCAAAATTGAATAAAATGGTAATTAAATAAATCTAATTGTTTTTTTATCTTGTTTAGTTGGATTCTCATGAAAAAAAATCGATAGGTTAAACAAATGTTTCAAAATTTGTTGTGTTATTGTTTTATCTATAAATTACAAAATTTATTGAATTGATATATTTAATTATTGCACCCTTAAATAATATTTTATTAAGACATTAGAGAACTATGTTTTAAGTTGTTTTGTCAAAATTGTACAAAAATCTATGCTTTTTCATATTTGTCACGAAAATTTATATGTTAAACTTACTTTTATAAAATTGTTAACTTTGTCACGAAAATAAAAATCTTTTCTTTTTCATATTTGTCAATGTTCTCACACTTTCAAAGAATATATTAGCTTAGTCACTTACTTATTTTTTTTTACAAAACAAAGTATCGGAGTTTTGAAAGTTGAATCCATATTATTGTAAATGTACATAAGAGTGTGATTACATATTTAGTGATTCTTGTATATGTGTCCAAGAAAGTTTCAATGGCTTAGTGGTATACGTCCTATATTTATGTCATACTTACCCGGGTTCGATCCTTACCTTTGCATTGTTTTTTCATTTTTTACAAAAAAATAAATGAGATGACGTGGCAACTTCGGACTCTCCGATTGGACGATTTTTTGTGCCTACATGGACACTCTAAGGGGAGCTTATATCCCCATTTTAGTTTTTTTCCATATTAAGCTTATATTTCTTTCACATAATATATATATATGTCATAAAAATTATCATCAAATCAGTTTTACTTATTAAAAATGTTTTATAACTCTCTAAATTAAAAATCAGTCCCTGTTTCTGACATAGTTGCATGTTGTGTTGTTAGATGTATGATGCCCAGAGGAAGGTGTGGTGGACCAAGGGTGAGGAACAAGAGACTGGCAAGAAAGAGTTTATTGAGTTGCTCAAGACACTTGAATCTGAGCTTAGAGACAAAACTTACTTTGGTGGTGATGACTTTGGCTACGTAGACATTGGATTGATTGGGTTCTACTCGTGGTTCCATGCATGCGAGAAGTATGGTAACTTGAACATCGAGTCAGAGTGTCCGAAACTGATCGCTTGGGCTAAAACGTGTATGCAGAGGGAGAGCGTGGCTAAGTCCTTGCCTGATTCTGAGAAGGTTATTAAGTTCGTCACTGAGATCAGGAAGAAGTTTATGATTGAGTAGATCGTGTTTTCTTTGTCCACTTGGTTCTTATCTACCTTCACTTGTCATGTGTTTGCCTTTGATGATGTCTTCTTTTATAATGCTAAAGAATATCTGTGGATGTAGAGAATGTATGTTCTTGTTTGGGTGTGTTTGTGGGTTTGGTGATTGTCCCTGGCTTGTACTTTGTATGCATCTTGGAGTTAATGATATGATTTAGTAACAAAAGATCTCTAGTTACATCAAACACTCATAATGGTCTCGTAATCCCAATCTAACACTCATATAACTCGTGCATGGAAACCCATTTAGTCCATAGTTTTGAATGAGAGTTTATTAATGCTTCTAACACATGAAGTTTTGGAAAAACCAAATTATGCAGATTAATTAAGGAATACTTATGGAATTTTTTTTATCATAGTGCAAATAAAACCATAAGGCGACTCAGGTTGATAATCAACCAGCCATAAAAGAATAACTCACATAAAGCAGTTATGAATGGCAGTGTCTTTTCATTCTCTATTTCCTTTTGATTTGTTGTAAAAGCTTTTAGTTTACCATAAAGAAAACCATCTCATAGTTGGGTTTAGCATTGCAAGTTTAGGGTAACAGTTTTTTGGTTCTGGCCTTCTCGGCTTGTTAAGGGCTAGGACACACCTCCGTGACCCAAATTGGAAGCAAGACTTGAACTGTTAGTTTCGGCGCTATCAATAAGATGTTCAGAAGAAACCTTCTTTTTTTAATGCTTCAGAAGAAACCTTCCTGGCTCAAATGGCGAGTCTTGTTGACAATCAAACACAAAAGAGTTCAGACCACGCACCAAGAGAGTACGTTTACGTGGGAACTTGTACAAAATGCACTTTAATTACTCATGAGCCCCCCCATATTATGTTTTGCCTTTATCCAATTACTTTTTCTTGGTAGAAATAATGCTTTAAATAATGTTTTCAACATAGAAAACAAAAGAATGTTTTGTTTTCAAATTCTTCATAAATACTCCATCCATTTCAAAATGTTGCATTTTAGATTTTTCACACATTTGAATAAAACACATTAAATTTGCATAATTTTGTGATTATCCTAATTTTTGTATAATTTTTGCAATTAGTTAATACAACATTCATTGAAAATGTTAAAAAATTGATTTTTTTGAAACAAATATTTTCTCTAGAATATGTAACTTTATGAAACGGATGGAGTAGTAATACACACAAGAATGGTACCAAAAACAGTGCAAAAAATAAAATTATATGGATTGTCCAAAGAAAAATTGTATGAATGAATCAAAGGTTCCAAAATTTATATGTCGGTTGTATGAATTTTATTAATGGTTACCCGGAATTATACAAAAAGAAATCTTAACCGTTTTACTTTTCAGATAAATGTCATAAGCACCTAAAAGAATATTTAATATAAAACTCCATATTTTTTTTAAAAAAAAAAATAAAAAAAAATATGAAGTAAAAATGGTCAAATCTTACTGTATTTTCTACTCCATAATGGAGTAATGAGCAAATTGAAAATAGATTACTCCATTAATTGAATAAATTTTATTATGAGTTATAAATAGAATAGAATTGTAGTATTTTTTACTCTATATTTTTTTTTTACTTTATTTTATAAGAAAAAGTGACATTGGGTTGGAAATGCTCCAAAACTTTCTATAATATGTATATTTTTTTGCCGTCAAATGTTTGCGTAACACGAAACAAGTAGACTTTTTCTTTTGTTAAAAAACCATATATTCTACAGAACCCGACAAGTTGATTTTAAAGAAAGATGTAACCAAATATTATAAATGATAAACGGGATTGATCTGGTCAAACTCATACAATCTAAAGATATCCAAAACAAAGTATCATAATCCATGTATTATACTACCATACTAGGTTAAAACCCGCATCTTGCACGGAATGAACATTATATATATAAATTATTTTATATGTTATATGTTTATAACATATTATGAAATAATAAATATATATTGAATAATTAAAAAGTCATTATCTACTACTTATATATTTAAATTGGTGCGAACATATAAATAAATTTTATAAATCGAACAAATATTTTTTCTATTTGATATGAAATATAATTAAATTTAAATGATAGTAACATATATATGGTATATTTTAATATAACTATTTATTAGATGATGCTTTTTGCTCATATTTTTATCATTTGTATTTGTATCTGTTATAGCAAAAAGTCTAAATTAGTGATAACAAAATTTTCCCTGTGGGATTAATGGTTTAAGTAATTTATAATATTTTAAAAAATTAAGATGTCCATATTTTTTCAAATTTTTTATCAAAAAAATGTTCAAAGTAAATTTCAAAATTAAGATATTTATGTATTTTTATATGGCATATAGTTTAATTTAAAATGATACATATATTTATATATCTTTTATTTTTGATACTTATTAAATGAAACTTTCAACTTATATAATTTTTTAATTATTTGTATCATGCATAACAAAAGTTTTAAATCACAGATCACAAAATTTGAATGTGAAACTTTTAACAATTTTAGTAATTTATACTCATTTTAAAAAATTCAAAATATAATATATAAATAATTTTTTTAATTTTTATTATATGGTTACTATGATTGTTTAATTTATTTTAATAGCTTAAAATTAAATAAATATAATTATAATACACACTTATTTTTATTAAATCTTTATTATTCAAAATAATTAATTGTCATATAAATATTTTAGCCACATTAGGCAATTTCGTAATTTTATTTAAGAAAATAATGAAGCACATTAATAATGTATTTATTGTGGTTTAATAAAAAGCTTATTATATATTTAGATGGACCAACCTATTTTTCTAAGGATTCTAAAAATCATTCTAGTGATGACATGTGGGTACAAAAAAATGTTGCAATACTTCTCAAATAATATATAGGAAATGTCATTTTAAAATTAAGAGATGGATATGGCTTACTAGTCACTACCAAACACCTCGGTAATGTAGAACTTAGCATAGTATTTACTGAAATTACGTAACTAGTCGCAAATGTTTTTCAGTTTCATACGCTTTATGTTTCATTGTCATTTTGACATTTTTCACGAAAAATATGAAAATTGTATATTTCCTACCGTTCGATTTTATTGTCATTTTAGGTTTGTACACATATATTAAAAAAACATTTAATTTTGTATATTTTTACTAGAAAAACATCATACCTATACACCTAATCATATTTTAACCAATAAGAAAATTAATAGGGGATTAATATTAATAAATTATATCTTGAAACTTTAAAACGACCACTTATTTTGTGACGAAATTTTTTCTCTAGAACAACAAATAATTTGAAACGGAGAGAGTAATAGACTAATATATCTCTATTTAGTGTACAATTAATTAAATGAAAATGCTTTAAATAAAAATTTATTGGTTATTCAAAAGGATAAAAAATAAGTATAAATTTACATTGAAATTGTAAAATATACTTATTTTGAAACAAAATAAGTAAAGTGACACTTATTATGAAACTGAGAGAGTAATACACACACGAATTAAAAAACTGTTAATTATCTATTTTTTCTATTTAATATAACTTTTTATTTATATTAATTAATGAATTAAAAATGATAAACAATACTCTCTCCATATCACTTTAAGTGGTATTTAAAGAAAAAAAACTGTTTCAAAATAATTGATGTTGTCATTATTCTAGATTGAATTTATTACCGTTTGAACTTTGTGACTAATTGCAAATACTGAATTTTGTATTGGTTTAATTAATTTCATATAATGATTTTTTTATGTAACCAAGATAAATTGTATAAAAGTTTGTATTTTTTTTAATCGATGTGCAAAAACCTTAAAAACCACTTAAAGTGATACGGAAAGAGTAAGAAAATTATGTAATATTTGCATTGGAAATGTAAAATGCAATGTTTTAAGAACCGGACCGGTCACGGACTCGGCATTGTTACTGGATGACTGGTCAAATTGCTCCAACCGGTTCAACCGGGTTCATTTAATATATATTTTAAATATATGTATATATGTAACAATGTGACAAAAGTGAAAATACCCTGAGAAATATTTAAAGTAATTGTGACCACTATTGTTTATATAACTAGTTAAAGTTAAAAAAATATAAACAATGCATACTAATACTAAATCAACGTGTACGAGTACTAAATATATAACACGGAATGTTTATATAATCTCTTTAAATTAATACTTTATAAATTAATATACACTAAAATCTCTATAAAATAATATAATTTTATAGTCTCAAATCGAGTTTTTGGTTCAATTAGTATATCGATAAATTGATATCTCTATGAATTAATAAAAAATTATAGTTTTGGTGTAATTTCAATATTATTAATTTATAGAGGTTTCACTATATGTATGTGTAATGAAAAGGAAACACATGTGAAAAGAAAATTAAATAAAAGGAAAGAAACTATTTAGGTTTATAAAGGTAAAATTAAAAATCGGGAATCAAATAAAAAGTTACCATTTGTGCATCTAAATTGATTAATTTATGTTCAGTATTTGGTTGAACAAGGTTTTTCTATTGACCCGAAGTACCGATTTTGCCGTTTTTTTTACTGCTTTTGACGGTTTAATTTAAGTCAAGTTTTTTTTATTAAAACCAGACTCGTTTTACTAACCAATTCACGGTTGGACCGGTCCGGCCGGCAGGTCCGATCCGATTCTAAAAACATTGGTAAAATGACACTTATAATAAAATAAAATTTTAAAAGTAAAATGATACTTAATACGAAACAGAAAAAATATAAAATTAATGTTTCTATATAACGTTTCCAATTAAAACTAATTAAATTTAAATTATTGAATGATACGTTTCAGGTGACAAATGCATACGAGTTAGCTATCAACCCCAGGCTTTATCTTTGCAAGAATAACTAAACTCATCATGCTTTATTTTAGGATTTTAACAAAACAAAACAAAACATTTCAAACATTCATGATCCCAAAAAGATATTTGCCGAACCAATCTCCAATAAAAGCTTTGAAATTTCAAGCTTGCAAGAGATTCATAAATTTAAGTATAAAAAAAAATGTGTATTCACACTTTTAAAGACTCAACTGAGAAATCTTAATAATTATGCCTTAATAAGATATTAACAGTGTAACTAATTTATAGGCAGACTGAAAAAAAACAAAAAATGGCTAAAAGTCACGTGATAGCTGTCTGTTTCGTGCTTACAGCCGTTGGATAAGTCGTATTGCCGACTTGGATGGGGGGATTGCTGTGGAGTGAGAAGTAGATAATAAACAGCTCATGATTAAAGGCCGTATGATTGTCGTTTTCGGTAATACTTTAGAGGCTTTTGACCAAAATGGGCCGTTGAATAACCCGAACCGTTAACCCAAGACATTTGTATTATTCTTTTATTTCACTTATTTGAATAGACTGATATTCTTTTGAAAATACGAATTTATTTGGGGTAAAATGACTCCAGAAGTTACAGATTCCTCTGACGTATAACTGGATTTATTTAGGTGAAATTAACTAACTAAAATCTAGTAACAATTATGCTGTATCACATTTGAAATCAATATTTCTCAATGAGTATTCGACACTATTTATTTTGTATCGGATAAGATTATTTGTTAATTCTACATATAATTTATTATTTGTTAACTATACAAAAAAATAAATAACATTTGATATATTCCATATTTTATTTAATATCACGAGTCAAAATGTTTAGTGACTTTTGTTTGAATTCACACTAGGTAGCTAGATGCTTGAGTTACACCGTTCTATTAGAAAAAAAAAATATGAATGACATTTGCCAAATAATCAAGAATATCATAATCACAACATTTGTTTTTGCTTTTCCATAAACAGTTACAACTAACTTAAATGCAGACAAAACTAAATACAATTACAATTGATCCAGAGTAGAATATATAAATTTTAAAACTTCAATTGAGAAAATCCATATACAAAAGACAAATAATTTCATTTTCATCTTATTCTAGAAAAATCCAATTAAAGCCTAATTATTACAATTTAAAACCATTTTGTTTTCTTCTTGTTATAAATATCTTTCAATCAGAAAAAAAAAACAATTTCATTTCCTTTGTCTTCTCCATTATATCTCTCTACCAAATCTGGAAGAGAAAAAAAACAAAACCGAAGCTTATAATAGAGAGACGAACTCGATTTTGTTATAAGATGGATAAGAGCTGCAACTCCTCCCGCGACTCTTCCGCCGTATCAGCCACCGCAACGAGTAGTACTGGTAACAACAATACAGGAGGGAACAGAGATCATCATTACCTGAGACAACTCAATAAGCTTTCTCATAAGATATCAAAACCAACAGTAGCCTCCTCCTCCTCGTCCGTCTCCGCCGCCGTGAATCAAGAAACTAGTCACCAACCGCTTCCTCCTCCTCCGCAGCAACCGCCAATTAACCACGGGAACCTCCACCAGCACCAGCCTCCTGTTTACAACATCAGCAAGAGCGATTTCAGAGACGTTGTTCAGAAACTCACCGGCTCGCCTGCGCACGAACGGATCTCTGCTCCTCCGCCGATTCACCACCCTAGGCCTCAGCAGAGTTCGCGTCTACACAGGATCCGTCCTCCTCCTTTAGCTCACGTTATCAACCGCCCTCCTGGCTTGCTAAACGACGCTCATCGTAACTGGAGCGGGGGGTTTGTCCCGAGACCGACAGCGCCGCTTTCTCCTCTCCCTCCGCTTCCTCCGGTTCACGCGGCGGCGGAATCTCCGGTCTCCTCCTACATGCGGTACCTTCAGAACTCGATGTTGTCTGGACCATCGCCGTTAGCTCCTTTGGTCTCGCCTCGATGGTATCAACAACAGCAACAGGAAAACGCTCCGCCGCCGGAAATCAACAGCCGCCCTCCCCATCCTCAGTCGGCTCCGGCGCAGCAGTCGTTTGGATGTTTAAGCTCGCCGAAATCACCTTACGGATTACTCTCGCCGAGCTTACTGTTATCGCCATCGTCAAGTCAGTTAAGGTTTCCTGGATCTCCGACGACGGTGCCGCTTCCTAGCCCTAAATTTAAAGGTCACTGATCTGATCAGAGATGCAAACTCCTTGTCGGTCCGAATTTTTAATACGTCGTCGTTTTGATCGTCAGGATGAAATTCCCTTTGTTCTTTTTGTACATCATTAGGGGTGGATGATGATTTGTTTTTTTTTTAAACCTCACAAATTACTTTGTTATGTTCATGTTAGAAAAACAGAAGGAAAAGAAAGGATTACACTTTTCTTGATCATCTCTTCTTCTTCTTTACTAGATCAAATTGCATAGGGAACAAAGACAGACTAATGCTTTGATTGATTCCTTCTTAGTAAAGTAAATGTATTGATTGGATATCTAGCTATACCAATCACTTCGCTGTTCCTTTGGTTGATTTTTTCTGCACTGGTGCTTTCATTTTCCGTTGAAACTTCAACCCTGACGAAATCGTGAGCGTTTCGCTTTATTTTTTCTTTCATGTAAAACCAATAACGAGTGTTTCTATACTTATTCTAAAATTCTTTTCATTTAATCAAAATGGATAATTGATTTCAGACCCCTTTAATTGGTAAAGTAATTCGCTTGACACCGTCAAATAAACAAGTCCCATTTTTTAAATTTGAGAACAAGATAAGGACAGAGCCTTTCAAATTGAATAGAAACACACAAAGCAAGGTTCGATTGCAGACATTGAAATAGACATATCCCAGAAGACAAAAAAAAAAAGATAGAACAACAACAAATAAAAAAGGAGAAAATCAGGCAAAGAGATAAAAGATGATGACTGATGGTCCAACTTGCTAGGGATTACGATGAATGAATAAAAGTTCCAAACCCCTAGAAAACAGCAGTTCAGTCAAAAAGATTTGATTACTGCTGTTCCTCAGCTGGCTTTGGAGCCGACTCTTCCTTGATCTCCTCATCCGCAGCATCATCCTGATAAATACAATCCACCAAAACATAAGACTTTAGCACAAGAAATTGCAATAATAGAAGAAAACTTTCAAAGGATTCTTACCTGCATGTCGGATGTCCAGAGAGTGAGGTTGTCACGGAGAAGCTGCATGATCAAGGTGCTGTCTTTGTACGACTCTTCACCTAGAGTGTCCAACTCCGCAATCGCGTCATCAAAGGCCTTGATGATAGCAATTCAACAACCACAACGAAGATTATGTCTTTAGCAAAGTGTTTATGATGATGAGTTGCTATGATATTGAGCGAAGGCAAGTACCTGTTTAGCGAGGCTGCAGGCACGATCAGGAGAGTTTAAGATCTCGTAGTAGAACACAGAGAAGTTCAATGCCAGACCTAGACGGATTGGGTGAGTTGGAGCGAGCTCTGCATTCGCAATATCCTGTCACGAGAGAGAGAGTCACATATAAACAAAGGCAAGCTCAGAGATCTTGTTTTGGCCTTGGTTCGGTTCAAGCGATTCGATTTTCAGTTAATTCAATTAGATATTTGGTTTAAATTTGACTAAAAGCTCCAATAATTTTGGTTATTTCAGTTAGTTTTAGTAGAAATTTTAATTAGTTTGGATCAAATTTTAATTATTTTTTTTCAAAATTTAATTAAAATCGATATAATTTGGTTTAGATTAACTTTTCAATAACTGAACTAACCGATAAAAAAAATTTGCCGAACTTAACCGGAACTCTAAACCAAAAAACCAAAAAAATTGGTTTGGCTTGGTTTGGTTCGGTTCAAATCCGCGCTAATCTTGTTCATAGCCAACTCAATCATTCTAGAAGATGCAAATTCCTAAAACAATCGAATCTAATCCACGAAGCAGATTAGATGAGAGAAAACCTGAGCAGATTTGTAAGCGGAGAGAGTATTCTCAGCGGCGTCTTTCCTCTCTTGACCGGTCTTAAACTCAGCCAAGTACCTATGGTAATCCCCCTTCATCTTCAGATAAAACACCTTCGAGTCCCCCGACGCTGCGGCGGGGACCAGCCTCGAGTCCAGCAGCTTCAGTATCCCCTCGCAGATCCCCGTGAGCTCCGTCTCGATCTTCCCCCTGTAATCGCGGATCGCCGCCACGTGGTCGTCGTTGCCGCGGCTCTCCTCCTTCTGCTCGATCGACGATATGATGCGCCACGAGGCGCGCCGCGCGCCGATCACGTTCTTGTAGGCGACGGAGAGGAGGTTACGCTCCTCGACGGTGAGCTCGTCGCCGTCGACGGAGGCGGACACTTTCTCCATGAACTCCACCATCTCCTCGTAGCGCTCGGCTTGCTCGGCGAGCTTGGCCATGTACACGAACTCCTCACGCGCGGAAACCATTTTCGATGATGATGATTTAGGTCAGGTCAGGTCAGAAGCGAGAGGATGAATGAAAATGAAATGTGTGTTTTTAATGAGGCGATGAATGAGTTTTAGAGGAGACGAGTGAATGTTGGAAGCAGTGGTGAATATGGGCCGTTGGGTTCTTTTGCTTTATAAAGGGCAAAGTATCTTCTGGCCTGTTTTTATCCTCTTTTTTTTTAATAAATTAAAAATAAACCTTGAAATGGTAAGATTTTTTTAATTCGTTTCTGTATTTGATAATTTTCTGAATTGTTCACACATATTTAAAAAATTAATTAATTTTATATCATAAATACATTATTTTCTGTGAATATCAAACCTTTAATAAAATTAAACCAGTGATAACTCAATTTGTTTTTTGATAACTCAATATAATTCAATAAACTCAATTAATTTTTTAAAATGTTATAATTTTCTATTATTAAATAAATTAAATTTATAAAAAATATTAATAATTTAATTTTGTGAAACATCTCTTTTAGGATTTTAATTTTTATAGAACGGATGGAGTATTTATCTATACATATGTACTGCTATGCATTTAATATTTTTTAGAGAAAAAATAAACAAATACTTTGAAGATGATTTTAGTACCAAATTTCTCAAGGATTACTATTTTAAAAATTGGTCAGTTAACAAATAAATGGTAATGAAATTTTACTACTATTGGTACATGAAAAATCAAAATTTCCCCGACACTGAATTAAAATATGTTGGGTCTAAAGTCTAGTTTTCAAGAGTTGTAAATAGTATTAGGCTATTACAAATCTACCATTTTAAAGTTATTAGATTGATAGAAATAGTACAATAATGGAAGCAAGTTGGTTTAGCAAAAACGAAGACAGCTCAGAGGGCACACATGTGTTGTGAGCATGTCAGGGGATCCAAAGGACTATTTCTTCTCCAACTTGTTACATATAATATCGTGACTAGTACTAATATGTCTTTTAGAAAATTTAAAACTTCGGTTATGTGAATATTATTGTCTATTCTCCAAATCATAGAAACGTTATTATAGGCGATGTCTACGAGATTTGTTTGATATATTGTTACCTAATTATATATGATGTTGTATTTGACCCGAAGTGTTTATTTGATAATCGAAATTTAAGTCAACCGTGTCTCTATTGATTAGTTTACACGAAAACTTTTTTGGGGTGGGATTACTAGAGAATAAGTTTTGTCTTTGCCCTTTACGGTTTTGTTTACTATATTCAACCACAATTATTCTGATCCATGATTATGTTTTTTCTTATCTTACTTCTTCGCTAGTTTTTTTATTTTTCTTAGTTTATTAGTGAAACATGATATTACTAGCTTTGGCCAACCCAATAATTTCTTTGATAGTATATGCGTGCTTCATGTCTCGGAAGAAGGCATGCTTTACAAGTTGACATGGTTAAGCGGTGAAGGCGTCTCTTGAAGCCATGACATTTGATACTTGCTAGGGTTTAGCCGGTCTCTCGTATGGTATGTATTGCAGGTTGAAGATTATACTCCCAACACTTGAACATAATTGTGAAGCATGTTTTCTAAACATATAGTTTTGTTTGTGTCTAATGTCCAACGGCTCATCCCGTGGATTTACCAACGTCCACAAATTTAATGTTTTCCAACATGCACTATCGACTCTGAATAAACCCTTTGCTAAACGTAAGAAACAAAATTTCAAACAACAAGAATACATGTATATTATACCATTTGCTTGCTCTTTTGTTTCTTTTGTTATTCGTATTTTCTACCGAAGAATCCAAAATGTATAACAAAAAGTAATCAGAATTGACTATGAAAGTAAGCTTTTAAAATAAAATTAATGTAAGAAAATTGGGGGGGGGGGGGGTGGGGGGGTGGGGGGGGGGGGTGGAGGAGTTAGCAAATACATCTGACCTTAGCCTCATAGTTTATTACAATCCACCCGGACCACCACCGACCAATGTGAAAATGAGATCCAAATTTAGAATAATATTTTTTCGCAAGGGTCAAAGTATAAGCGATCATGAAAATTGTTACTTTCAGTGGCACAAAATAATAAATTTACACAATTTGTTTGTTAGCTTGAGAAACGCTTTCGGCTCCACAACCTCCACCACCAATAATTTTGTTTTTAATTGTTAATTCTTATCTGAAATTCTACTTGATTTTAGGTATTTTTGTTCGTTTGTTAATGATGTGATCCATGAGCTTATCTTGCAAGTTGTAATCATATGAATAACTTACAATATAAGTTACGAATTTACGATTACAACAAAATAAGTTTTGTATAATTAAACTTCATGAAATTTTCTTATATGCAAACCATTCATAGAGCCAATAGCAAACACTTGAAATTCTAAAAAAAAACTAGTTCTCATAGTTAATTAATTAATTAATCACATAAGTATGTATAAACTATAAACTGTGTTTTCTATCAATTATAAAACAATAAAGTAAGAAGAATTCTTCAATGTAAGAACATCAGTAGGAGTTAAGAAGACTCCAAACAGTGAGCTCAATCTGTTCCCATGATTCAGCTGTGCGAAGTTCATCCCAATACTGAACATTGCACCCAACACATTCTCTTCATGTAATATACAATAACACCTGCAAACCAACCAATTACACAGTTAGACAAGACTAAACGGATTAAGAGAAATAGTTACGTGGATCCAGTGGTATGTAGACACTGACGTATATAGATACTCTGGGTAATTCAGTTAAAATAGTATCTTTTAAGATATCCATCCTACTTAAGCAGGTTAAACTACGTCCAAAGTGCTAAATGAATCGATGAATGCATATCTTTTACAGAAGTTAAAAATAACCTCGAAGATGGAAATAAACGTTAACAGCTGTTTATAAATATCATGTACATAAAATTACAAGATTTTGTACTATATAATAAGAACGAGGACTACTCCACAGTCTAGTATCATCCATCACAAGTGTCTTTCTCTTCTTAACAAGTTATACAACAAGCTAAAAAACAATAAAAATGGAGCCACAAGCTGTTTCTCCCTTACCGAACCGACATGCAGTTTGCATACCTTATCCAGCACAAGGCCACATCAACCCCATGCTGAAAGTAGCCAAGCTTCTTCACGCCAGAGGCTTCCACGTCACCTTTGTCAACACCGACTACAACCACCGCCGCATCCTCCGATCACGTGGCCCTCACGCTCTCGACGGTCTCGCCTCCTTTCGCTTCGAGACTATCCCGGATGGTCTTCCTTGGACCGACGTCGACGCTAAGCAGGACATGCTTAAGCTTATAGACTCCACCAGGAACAACTGTTTATCTCCATTCAAAGATCTCCTCACCCGTTTAAACTCCGGTTCTGATGTACCGCCGGTTAGCTGTATTGTCTCTGACGCTTCCATGAGTTTCACGATTGACGCAGCGGAGAAGCTTGAGATTCCGGTTGTTCTGCTTTGGACGAACAGTGCTACAGCACTTATGTTGTATCTCCACTATCAAAAACTCATGGAGAAAGGGATCATTCCTGTAAAAGGTACCTTGCATCTCGACTTGGTTTATATCATTTTGTTTTGAAAATTTTCTTAAGACATCTCTAGCTTTTTTTGTCAACTTGACATCTCTAGCTCATACTTAGTTTTCCTCGAACCTCTATTTTACAATATAACATTTTCAAGTTTCAAAAAAATAAAAGAATAAAACATTATCTCATAAAAGCTTTTTCTATAAAGTTGTAATGAGTATTTTTTTAAATAAAGTTCACTTTTTAATTGTAAGATAGGTATTTATTAGAAAGGGTTGTAAAAGTTGTGGACTTAATTTTTTAAAAAGTAATCATATTTTTTAAAAATAAATTAATAGCTAAAATTAGAAAATGAAATATATTAATATTGAAAATGATTGTTTACAGTTTTTTTTAAATACTTTGAGTATTTTTTTAAAAAAATAAATCTACAGTAAAAGAATTAAAAACACAATTTAAATATCTACCGTCTAATTGTAAATCAAACAGCATAGGCTATAACACCACCTAATCAGATCCATAATATTTTCATCAAAACAGTTTTTGTTAATAACTAAAATAAACAGATTGATGTTTTAATATTTTATAATAAAAATGACTTATATATTAGAATTCATACTACTGTTTATTGTGTATTTTATAAAAATGTGTAACAATCAAAATCTATTATATTTGTAAACAAATATTAGTCATTCATAAAAATGCGTCAATCAATATTGATAGTTAAGCTAAAATTTATCAGGTTTTATGTAATATAATATAATTTGTATATAGTAAATATTGAAGTTTAATAATATCATATAAAATTAAAAGAAATGAAGTTTATTTGTAATTTTTATAAACAATAATAGCATTAGTAGAAAAAAATACACTTAAAATGATCTAAAACACATGCAAAATTCTACTAGATGAAAGTGACTTGAAGACGGAGATAGATTGGATACCATCCATGAACACCATTCAGCTTAAGGACTTTCCAGACTTCATCATTAAAACTGATCATCAACATCTCATGCTTAATTTCATCATGCATGTCACCCAAAGATCCAAACGCGCTTCCGCTATAATGATCAACACTTTCGAAAACCTCGAACACGACGTCGTATCATCCTTGCGATCGATTCTCCACCCTCGGATCTACCCGGTCGGACCGTTACCGATCTTGGAAGACCGGGAAATTAACCGGGACAGCGAGATCGGACGGTTGAGATTGAATCTATGGGAAGAAGACACGGAATCTTTAGATTGGCTCGACACCAAGGAGAAGAAGAGTGTTCTCTACGTCAACTTCGGGAGCATAACGGTTTTGACGAGCGAGCAGCTGTTAGAGTTCGCGTGGGGCTTAGCGATGAGCGGGAAGGAGTTTCTCTGGGTGGTGCGATCGACTCTCCCGGCGGAGTTTCTATCGGAGACGGCGGATCGAGGGATGGTGGTTACGGGATGGTGTCCTCAAGAGAAGTTACTCTCGCATCCGGCGATCGGAGGGTTTTTGACTCACTGCGGATGGAATTCGATGATGGAGAGTGTGTTCGCCGGTGCTCCGATGATATGTTGGCCGTTCTTCGCCGATCAGATGACGAATCGGAAGTTTTGTTGCGAGGAGTGGGGGTTGGGGATGGAGATCGAGGGAGAAGTGAAGAGGGAGAGAGTGGAGGCGGTGGTTAGGGAGGTGATGGACGGAGCGGGAGGAGTTGAGATAAGAGAGAAGGTGATGGAGTGGCGGCGCGTGGCGGGAGAAGCTTCGGCGCCACCGTGTGGTTCGTCTTTTGTTAATTTTGAAACGGTGGTTAATGAAGTGCTTATGGGTGACGGTTAGAGCGGTATTATTGGGCTTTGCGTAACTAAGAGCCCATTTGTTTCTTTATATTATCTGCCGAATGCATGGAGAAATGTACATGCAGTGAAACTCAAATTTTATAAATTACAACTTAAAATATACATGCATTGATTTATGGGCAATTGTCAATAATAGCACCTTTGAAGTTTATGTCTCAAAAATAGCACTAGAAGGAGAAAGTCACAAAAATGACATTCATTAAAGGGTAAAATATTTCTAATACCCTTGGTTTAAAATTAAATAAACAAACAAAAATAAATAAAATAAAAATAAAAAATGAAAAAAAGAATTTTTTTTTATAGTTTCAGATTATATGTTTCAGATTTGAAATTTTTATAATTTTTTTTTTCGAATTTTTTTTTTCATTTTTTTTTTCAAATTTTCTTTTTATAATTTAAAAATACTTTTTGAAACTGTTTTTTAAATTTTTATTTTTTATTTTAGTATTTTGTTTTTATAAAATTTTAACCCCTAATTCCAAAACACCACCCCTTAACTCTAAACCCTAAGGTTTGGATTAATTAACCCAAGGGGTATAAGTATATATTTACCTCTTTAATGAAACATATTTTTGTGACTTTGAACCTTGAATGCTACTTTGGGAAGATAAACTTAGTTTGGTGCTATCCTAGTCTTTTTCTCTTTTTTTTTATCTCTAAATCAGTTCCAATACACTATTTATTATGATTTTTACACTGAAATTTTTCAATTCAATATTAAAAATTATACTATTTTGTAACGTGCAATACCATATTTTACATCAAATTTGGTGTGAAGTTATAGTATTGCATTATAATAATATAACTTTTAATGTTGTGTCAAAGATGTTTAGTGTGAAAATTATATCAAAATAATATTTTATAGTTGGATTGAAAATGATCTAACCAAAATATTAATCAATTTTTTTCTATAGAATAAATATATATATATATATATATATATCCGCAGAAATGTCTGCAGGGTGGATCAACTTTCATGGCGACCAAATTGACAGATTGTGGAGAGACACACATACCAATGTAATGAAAAAATTGACTACTCATTTCACATGCATCCTCTATTCACTGTTCTCCAATCATTCACTCTCCTTTTCTTTTCTATTTCTTCACATATTTGGTTTAACTCGAAATCCCTATTTAATTATTTTTACTTATATAGAGTGCACACAGATTTGTTTGTTTGCGAAGTTTGAGACAACATTGAGGATCGGTTAGGTGCATGAACGATAAATACAATAGCATGATGATTGATGAAATTTCATTCATTTTTAACTCATGAAGAAATCTCGGCTTCCGAGAGCTACCCAAGAGTTTTGCTTTTGCTTTGTGTGTTTTGTTGTTTTGGTGAGAATAAAGTATAGAGATACACTAATATCTACCTCATCAATACGTGTATCTCAATCATATATTCTCGTATATTCTGTTAATAACTCATTAGGGTTCTCTTGATGTAATATATAAACAACGATGTATTCTCATTCATAATACAAGAAACATTATAAACCTATATGGTATCAGAGCCTCCTTTTCAAGGACCTCAACTAAACTCTTCTCAAATCTCTCTTTCTCTCTTTTCCATGGCTCACAACGCCACTGAGATTATCAACGCTGATACCACAGCAACGCTTGTCTCCGTTAACATGGTGAACGTGACAAAGCTCACTTCGATGAACTACATAACCTGGAGTGCTCAAATCAAATCACTCCTGCGTGGTTATGATCTATTGAAATTCATCGATCCCACCACCACCCCGCCACCGAAGATCATCACCAATGACGGTCGCGATGAAACCAATCCCAACTTCGTTCTGTGGCAGAGACAAGACAGTCTCCTCTACAGCAACATCATGGGATCTATTGAGACGGCTCATCAGCCTCTCATAGCAACAGCCACCTCCGCCCTCGAAGCTTGGAATCTCATTGCCTCGACGTATGCCAAACCCACAAGAGGTCACATCAAGCAACTCAAACAACAACTGAAACAGAGCACCAAGGGAACCAAATCGATTGATGAATACATGCAGCAGATCCGAGCCAAAGCCGATGGCCTTGCTCTACTTGGGAGTGCCATGGATCCAGAAGATCTCACTGACATCGTGCTCGATGGTCTCAACGATGACTACAAAGCCATCATAGAGGCTATTCACGGTCGTGATACTCCCATCTCGTTCGCTGAACTCCACGAGAAGCTCATCAACCGTGAGCTAGCTATCACAGCTGCCACAAGCTCATCACCCCAACTCCCGATCACAGCCAATGTCGCTCAGCAGAGGCCAACCAACTGGCGTCAGAACAACGGTGGGAATCATCACGGTTCGCGTCACAACAACAATAACAGAGAACCGAGGAACTCTCGCCCGTATTTAGGGAGGTGTCAAGCGTGTGGCACTCAAGGTCATAGTGTCAAGAATTGTCCTATGTTCCGCCTCGTTTCTCAGTCCTCAAACACAAACAATGGCTTCCAAGGACAGAACAGAGGTTACTATCAGAAAACTCCGCAAGCTTACAACGCCATGATGCATGCAGCAGACACATCCTCGTGGCTTCTAGACTCCGGGGCGTCTCATCACCTCACGTCTGATCTTGCGAACCTCTCTCTCCACAGTCCTTACAATGGAGGAGAAGAAGTTCAAATTGGCAACGGCACTGGTCTCGAGATTGAGAACACTGGTTCATCTCTCCTTCACTCTAACTCTCGTACCCTGTCATTAAACAATGTTTTACATGTTCCAGACATTGCACGAAACTTACTCTCAGTTAAAAAGCTTTGTACTGACAATAGTGTGTCTGTGGAATTTTTCCCCACTATGTTTCAGGTCAAGGATCTCAACACGGGGGCACAAATGATCAAGGGAAAAACTAGAGATGGAGGATATGTGTGGCCAGGCCGAGATTCACCCAAACCCATAGCCTTTTCTACTTCCATAAAGTGTCCTATATCCATCTGGCATTCAAGATTAGGACACCCCTCTATTTCAGTTTTAAAATCTGTTGTTTCTTCATCTATGCTTTCCAATTCAAACAATTTGTCTTCCTTTCATTGTGATGATTGCTCAATAAACAAAAGCCATAAGCTTCCTTTCTCTCAAAACTCCTCTCTCTCATCTACCAAACCACTTGAAACTGTCTATTCTGATGTCTGGACATCACCTCTCATCTCGGTTGATGGCTTCAAATACTATGTAATTTTTGTGGATCAGTTCACACACTACATATGGTTCTATCCATTACGTCGCAAATCTGACGTCAAGAGCATCTTCATACGATGGAAAGCACTTGTAGAAACACGATTTCAACACAAGCTCATCTCCTTATACTCAGACAATGGAGGAGAATACATTGCATTGGCCGACTTCCTCTCCACAAATGGTGTCTCTCACCTTACCACTCCACCCCATACTCCCGAACACAACGGGTTCTCTGAACGACGCCACCGACATATAGTTGAAACAGGCTTAGCACTACTCTCTCACGCTTCCATTTCAGCCTCGTACTGGACGTATGCAATGGCTACTGCTGTCTACCTGATCAATCGCCAGCCCACACCAACTCTTGGACACTCCTCAGCCTATGCGAAGCTCTTTCAATCCAAGCCTAACTACCTCAAGCTTCGTACCTTTGGTTGCCTTTGTTACCCTTGGATCAAACCCTACAATCGCCACAAGCTGGAACCCAAATCCAAACCTTGCATCTTTCTCGGGTACTCTCTGCATCAAAGTGCTTTTCTCTGCTTAGAGCCTTCTTCTTCAAGAATCTTTGTCTCTAGGCACGTTCAATTTGTTGAAACCGAATTCCCTTTCAAAACTCTATCCTCTTCTCCTTCCAAAATCAAACCCATATTCCCAAATTGGTGCCCGCCAGTCACCTTAATCTCGGTCCCGCCACGGTCTTCTCTGTCTCCATCTGTGCCCCCAGGTATGAGTTCTACTGTTCTTGAAACTAACACGTCAGTTACAAATGCTTTTTCTGGTGATGCTAATGCAGAACAGGGTACTACGTCTGGTTCTGGTGCGTTGCTGTCTGAACCAACACCAGCTACTACAACTCAGCAGCCAATAAATGCTTCACCTGCTCAACAACCGCTCGCTGGTGACAACAGACACAGAATGACGACCCGCGCAAAGAATCAAATCTTCAAACCTTCTAAGAAGTTCTCTTTCGTGGTAAACAAGCAATCACTCCTTCCTTCGGAGAATGAACCTGCCAATCTCAATCAAGCTCTCAAAGACAAACTCTGGCGTGGTTCCATGAGTGAAGAATTCGATTCCCAAGTCAAGAATCACACTTGGAGTCTCGTTCCCTATGATCCCAAGCAAAATCTTGTCGGCTGCAGGTGGGTCTATAGGATCAAACGAAGAGCAGATGGAACAATAGAACGCAAGAAATCGCGTCTAGTTGCCAAGGGGTATCATCAACGACCAGGAGTCGACTTTCTTGATACATACAGCCCTGTGATAAAACAACCAACGGTTCTACTTATTCTTGGTCTGGCGGTATCCAAGAACTGGCCCTTGCGACAGTTAGATGTCAACAATGCCTTCCTACAGGGTAATCTTACTGACGAAGTATACATGGAGCAGCCTCCTGGCTTTGTGGATAAAGACAAACCTACTCATGTCTGCAAACTTCATAAAGCTATATATGGCCTTAAGCAAGCGCCGCGGGTCTGGTACTTGGAACTACGCACGTTTCTTCTGCAACTCGGTTTCAAGAACTCTCTTGCTGATGCTTCTCTGTTCATCTTACATCTCAATGGAACAACGCTCTATGTATTAATATACGTAGACGATATCATTGTGACAGGCAACAATCCTTCTCATGTCCAGAACTTCATCACTAATCTCAGTCGTCGCTTCTCGCTTAAAGACCTCGGATCACTATCCTACTTCCTTGGCATAGAAGCTCAACGCACAAGCTCTGGACTTCTACTAACTCAGAGAAAATACATCAACGACCTGTTGAATCGAGTAAACATGGCAACAGCCAATCCAGCTTCCTCGCCAATGGTCACAACTGATAGACTGCAATTAACGTCTGGTACAGCTCTTGTTGACGGCTCTGAATATCGAATGGTCGTCGGTAGTCTTCAGTACCTGCATTTCACTCGGCCCGACATAGCCTTTGCTGTGAATAAGTTATCTCAGTTCATGCATCGCCCTACTGATCTTCACTGGCTTGCAGCAAAACGGGTACTACGCTATCTAGCCGGCTCTCGGGACAGAGGAATCTTCCTTCGCAGCAACAACAGTCTCTCTCTTCACGCCTTCTCAGACTCTGATTGGGCAGGTAACAGAGATGATTACACTTCCACAGGTGCATACATTGTCTATCTTGGTGCAAATCCTGTAGTGTGGTCTTCCAAGAAGCAAAAGACAGTAGCTAGATCCTCAACGGAGGCTGAGTATCGGTGTATCGCAGACACAGCTGCAGAACTTCAATGGATTGTCTCCTTGATGAGAGAACTCGGCATCAAAACAGTCTCTCAACCTGTTATCTATTGTGACAACGTTGGTGCCACTTACTTATGTCACAATCCCGTGTTTCACTCGCGTATGAAGCATGTGGCCCTCGACTATCATTTCATTCGTGAGCTCGTACAGTCTGGTTTCCTAAGAGTATCTCATGTTTCTTCAAAAGATCAGCTCGCGGATGCATTGACAAAACCGGTGTCCCGCTCATTACTCGAAGTTCATTCATCCAAGATGGGGCTTTCCTCCGGTCGCTCATCTTGAGGGGGCATATAGAGATACACTAATATCTACCTCATCAATACGTGTATCTCAATCATATATTCTCGTATATTCTGTTAATAACTCATTAGGGTTCTCTTGATGTAATATATAAACAACGATGTATTCTCATTCATAATACAAGAAACATTATAAACCTATATAAAGATTACCTAAGAAAATTCAAGAAATAAAAGAACAAACACTACGAATAGTTACCGTCTGTATATATATGTTCATCACGGAGACTCCTAGAGACCGAGTATTCATCGTTGTTATGCATGTATTTTGTTATTAAGAAGACGAACACTTTTTATATAAAGGCAATCTTTTTAATTAGGTTTCTTTGGCTTCAGTTATATATATATATATAAATTGACATGGCAAAGCAAAGATATAAAGAGTCAATTTGCATATCAGGAAAGAGGGTATATCTGTGGACTGTACCTCCCTTCAAAAATTAGTCTAGATTTTTTTATAGATCCGGGATATCCCCAAAATAAAAATAAAAAAACAAAGATATGGATAGATAGTTTGGAAAATGAACATGTACTAGTGGTTGGGTATGTTCGAATCCGACAACATTCAGATATCACTAATACATGACCACCGGTGATTTAACATTCCCTCGCCGGAGAGTGGTTTACCATCTTTTTTTAGTTTGGGAAATGAAAATAGGGCTTATTTGCCAAATAACCAAAAAAAAAAAAAATAGATTTTGGGAGAGAGAGTAGAGAGAGATAAGAAGAGAAAGTAAGAGAGAGGGGAGAATTTTGGTTAGTTTAGTGTATTTATGTTTTTTCATGTATATAGGGTGCAATTTTCCATGAAAATAAGCATGAGAAACATGATCTATTAAATTAAAAATCTACAATTTACCACCGGGGGTTGTGGCGCAGTTGGCTAGCGCGTAGGTCTCATAGCTACTGAGTGATCCTGAGGTCGAGAGTTCGAGCCTCTCTCACCCCATTTTTCATTATGCCCATGAGATATCATCTATATCTATACAATCGGCGCAAGTCATTATAGTCTTCAAAAACCATATACAACATTTAAATTTGGGCCTATGGTAGCCTGCCAGATTCAAATATTTTGTTTTTCCTCTTCAAAAATGACGAAGTAGGTTATCAGTCATATCATGGTCATGAATGGCGTCACGAAGCAATTATTCGAGAGAGGATAAGTTATATGAAAAAGGTTAAAGCATGTGGATATTGGTATACATATCATCACTTGAAAACTACTCCACGATATGGTTTACATGGCTCATCAGTCATTTATTTGTCACTTCAATTCTCTCACATGTTCCCTAAGTTCCATTCCATTTGTATAAACCCGTCCCTACAAAATACACATTCAATTATAGGGATGCCATCACACCAATATCGTTTCAATATTCAATCGCCGATTTTTCTATACAGAACCTGTCTATTTTAAAAAATATTCGATTCAATCGTTTTAAGACGTTTCTATTTGAGTCACTCAAAACCTTATATTTTAGTGTTGAACGATAATTAATTAATGGCTTGTGTAGATAGAAAAAAGGGTTTTGATACATGGAGATCCACATGGAAATGTTTTATGTGCACATGAGTAACATAAGAGACTAGGGGTGGGCGTTCGGGTACCCGTTCGGGTTCGGATCGGGTATTTCGGATTTTCGGGTATTTCGGTATAGAGGTATAGAACCCGTTCGGGTATTTCTGTACTTCGGGTCGGGTTCGGGTATTTTAAGTTCGGTTTCGGTTATTTCGGATCGGGTTCGGATATTTAGATTTTGAAGAAAAAAAAATGAAAATTTTCATTTCTCAAATTTCTTGTATTTAAATATATAACTTTTCACTTAACTATTTTTTATTTATAATAGATTGCATGGTTAATATATTTGGACATAACATTTTCAAACTAAAAAGACATTAATTTGGTTATTGTTTTTAAATTTTGGATGTAACTTTCTGTTAATTGCTGAAATAAGAAGTTTGACATGCATTTTAAGCGAATAGCAAATCATCTTCTACGTAATTGTATGTATATCATATGAATTTAAAGTATGTGTAGTATCAATATAAATATTTTATATAAAATGAAAGATGTAAACTATAAATATAAGGTTAATTATCATATGTTCGGTTATTTTCGGATATCCATTCGGGTTCGGATATTACCCGTTCGGGTTCGGATATCCAATCTCTCCTAATTCAATACCCGTACGGATATTTTGCTACTTCGGTTCGGATTTCGGTTCGGGTTTTTCGGATCGGGTTCGGGTGCCACTTCGGATTTCGGGTAAAATGCCCACCCCTATAAGAGACTATGCAGTGCCTTCTATAATATTTTTTCGACGTGAAAGAGAGAATGAGACTGAAGAGATATATTAACCTCCACCAATGCTAAAGGAAGTCACATGGAATTTTTTGTTTCTTTTTTTTTTTGGTCTAAATGTTAAGACACATGGAATTTCTTGTTAATTATTTAATAACTAATTCATTTCATATATTCATTGAGGATTTTTTTTTGACGAAAGAGGATTTTAGCAAAAGCAACTTTTTCTTTGATATATCTATCATGTTTGGTCCATTTCTCCCCCATTTATCATTTACCATTTATCATTTGATGCCTTCCATCTTTTTCCTACGACATTATAAATTTATCATATTTTTTAGACTTATGACAGATCAATACTGCTTTGTGTCGTAAGCGATGATACTTCTTTCATTTCATAATTATTGGTTTATTTCTTAAAATCTCATTTTTCTGTGACATATGATCCATCTCTCGTTTATCTTATATATATATATATATATATATATATATATGTTATACTTATTTTTATTTCTTACTCCATCGACGTAAGATATAAACATCTTCGAAATGGATTTTATATAAGAATCCGATTGAAAAGTAATTTGGCTCGGTATAATATTAGAGGATGTCCAAAAAGGAAAATGCTAAATAATTTAAACATGTAGGAGGGGACAAAGTTGGATAAGCATCAACTTCTGAAAACGAGAGATGTCACATTTGAGTTACAAAACTTGGATTCGAGTGGACAATAATGAAAGCCTGTGTTCTGACGGCTTTAGATTCTAGTATTATGTTTAGATCGAACAGTTCTTACTACTATATTTATTGATAACTCTTATCTTGTCGCCATTAAAAAGAAACAATCTTGTCTGTTCCACAAATAATTTATTCCTACCGAAACTGTTGTATCATGCGACGGTGAATGTGTTTACGACTTCCTATATATTTTCAACAAATTTGATTATTTTTTCTTATGAATTAAACAATATATCGATATCATAGTGAGTGATTCCACTGATATAAGATATTGTATTAGCCCCTATCGTAAAATATAAAGGAGTGGTGGATTTGGAGGCACGTACGGCCTAGCTTTTCTTTCTTTTTTTTCTTGTAATGTTATGTTAGTTTTATGTCATTTTTTTTTTGGACTGAACTTACGTGGTGGCACGTAATGCCAAATTAGTAGAGGAAATTAGATGTAAATTTTGGAAATATTTTTTTTGTAAATCATATATTAAAATAGCACGCCCATTAATTTTTAAAAATAAAATATTAATGGTCAAACTTTTTAATTGAATTGAAGGAGTTTAAAAAATCAAGATTTATTACAAACTTCTTATGCAAAACATGACCGTAAATTTATTGGCTAAAACTGCAAAAGCTTTTTATAAAAAGATATTTTCGTTGGTTATTTTATTTTTGTATAACTGTTTAGACTATTTCTAGTTTAAATCATGGAATAAATTTTTATATAAAATAAATAATGTACCTTCATGCAATTGTGATCATTTTGTTTGTTTTGATCTCTAGTTAAATATATACTTAATCAAGAAAATAAATCTAACTACGGATTCTTTCTTTTTTGTTGAAAAAAGGCTTTCTAACTACGGATTCCTGAACATCGAATCTTAAAATCGTTTTTATTTATTTATAAAATTTCAATGTTATGTTGAAAGTAATATTTTCATCTTTTTTTCAACTTCACTTGTTATTTATGGGTATCTTGGTCTACGCGTCATGGACTCGTACAGTCGTACTCATGGAAGTAAGAAGTGAGTTGTCACTATGATTTCTATAAACAATGTTGGTTTGGTTGATTATAGAAACCGACCTAAGAAAGAAGAATATAAACCGACTTTCCAGCTCTGAAAAGGAAAAGAAAATTAAAAAAAGGCGCTGTTAAGTGCAAGTAGATTTATACTGTTTCATGTACTATCTTTTACGAGGTATCGTCACATAATAATAAACCTGGGACGTGCATGAAATAATCATAACTGTGGAGTGTGGACAATGTATCACAACTCTGAAAAGTGGTGCAAGCCAATACAAAATGACCCATACCGTCAGTCCGTCACTCACACACAAGATAACGAATGCCTAAGAGCAATTCTCAAGTTGAGTATTTAGATTAAAAAATTATTATTATTTTATTATATAATTAAAATTTAAATGAAAATAAAAATAAAATAAAAAATAGCACCAATGAAAATAGATACATAAGGAAATGGGAATTCTATAGAAATTTTTAAAAGTTCTATATTTAGATTTTTTTGATTTTTGATTTGTTTTTTTTAATATTAAAATTTTGAGAACTTTTATTTTCTAAAAGCATCGCGAGAATACCAAACAACATATTACAAAAATATAAATAAATTATGTAACTAAAAATTAAATAAAAATAATTTGAACCATTAACAAGGTAACACCTAGTTTGATACTCCAGCTGTTCCTGAAAATAGGACTTTATAGATTTATTTTTTGTTCCAAAATGATAGATTTTTGAAAAATTTAAGGTACTTTTAGTAGTTAATGTTGAAAAATTGTATACTTTTAAAAAACATTAATTGAAAATATTTTAATTGACTGAATACTATTGGTTGATATTTATTGGAAAATGTATAGTAAAATAAATAAAAATTCAATTATAAAAAATTAATTATTTTCTTAATACATGAATACTCTAGAAAATCCTTCTTTCGGAAACAGAAGGAGTAGTTTTTTTCCCTTCAGAAATGTCACTGCAAGAAGAATCGTTCTTTTTCTTTTCCTGCAAATTCTGTTTTTTTTTCCATACTTTTATGATTTTTTCAGTTTTTTTAATTGTAAGGTACTGGGTGAAGAATCTACCACTAATGGTGTTCTAATATCCTCGTTAGAGGTTCTCTTAAGTAGCACACTAAAGTATATAAGTTCGTTTTGTATTTGTATAGATATCCCGTAATTAATGAGTAGCTCTAGATAATAAACATACGTCTCTAGCGGTGCAGGGCTGGCTCAAGTAATTATGGGTACACGGGCAAAATAGTTTTTCAAAAGAAATTTTACATAAACTCTATGGATAACTTAAAAATTTTAAGTTCTTTTTAATTTTTTTTTTTGAAAATCAAATCTTATTTTAACACTAATTATGTAAAAAAAATTGGGTTCTGGATCCACGTCCCCCTTGCTTCTATGTTTTAGCCGGCCCTGTAGCGGTGGACAATAGTCGAACGTTTCTTTAAACACCAACAAAAAAACATAATAAAAACCATTAATCTTTTCTTATAAACTAAACCATGCGAGTTTTTTTTTGGTAAAATATTAAGCTTACCATTTTTTGAAGAAGATACAATGTCGTTGTTGAACAACTTTAACAAACCATGCGAGTTTGTACTTAATTTTCATTGATATCTGGAGCCTACCGTTTGTAATCAACTGTTTATCATCTCTCTCATTTGAAATTCAACTAGTGATGTTGAATACTCAAGAACAATAACCACTGTATAAAATGTCTAGAGCATATTTTTGCCTTAGTTTACAATATAATTGCTAACATCTAATTCATAACATAAACAAAAACGCGTAGAAAGCACCATTGACGATTTGACGTCTGAAGAAATATTTCTTTGCCATTTTATGGAGCTTTATATTTCATTTTTAAATATTTTCTTGGAAATATTAATATCTAAATTTAAGTTTTAAAGAAATTAAACTATTAGGTGAGTGAGTATCCCAAAGTCTTTAAGAGTTTCTTTTTTTTTTTCCAAACGAAAACTCCTACAAATCTCTTCTATTTCTCTTACTTTTCTATGTATTTTATTATTGAAATATACTTTAAACTTAGCATTTGAGATGCTTTTACAATATGCCAATCACAAAGCAATATAAAAACGCTGGAAAACTACGAAATAATGGGAATGAAACCAAAATAAACAGACTAATAATAGTACGACAAAAAAAAATCACGCTAAGAAAATTCAAAAAGTTACGTATAATTTATTCGGACAGCTTATATGAATTGGCCTAGCTATCCAAGTCGTACTCGTAAATACTTTCTTTTGTCCCCCAGGTCCCCATCTACGGTTATACACTTGATTATTACAACTATCATAATATAAAAAGAACTATGATTAGAATTAACACTGACCCAGGCACACTTGTAACTTGTGCTATAAAAGTAAACTGACTTCGTGTTAAAATGTGGCTAGTACATTTACACTAATTTCGAGTTAAAAAAGCATAGTGAGGTTAGGAAAGTAAGGCACTGACATTAATGGAAGGACAACGACTCCACACTCACCTATAATCAAAATTTCTAGATCCAATGTATATTTAACTAAGTTAAAGTTGCTTTCAAGTCAAACTTCGGATTAGATCCACGACACCCGGTTAAGTCATCCGGAACATTTGACTTATGGTTTGTGATTGGTCGTAAATCATATAATATGAGCTACATACCAAGTTGCTCTGTGTAAACATAAAGTATATATTTACACCCAAGGAAAAAACATAAAGTACATAAAACTATAAAAGTTTGGAGTTCATATATAGTTTTGACGCAATTTACACAACCTTACATGATTAGACCAAGGAGTCAATCACATTTTCTTTTCTCACCGGTTTATCGTTAATCTCCAAATAACTGTTCAACTGACTGATTGTGTGGCCATACAACGTGAACATCTAACTTTTATTACGAGCAATCCGGTGAACAAGCCTCCGTAGATTACTCGGTTGAGTCTTGATCCGTCAGATATCCTCCAGACCATTAAAAAAACTGTACAGCTGACTTACCTAGAGATGGAGATCTGGCGCACAATTTACATTTTTTTTAATGCTGATACGATTAGGACATAATAATATACTCATAATTAAATAACGTTATCGCTACATGCTTAGATTCTTAATCTCTCATATTGTTCTCTCCCTTAACCTATGCGTAGAAGTACATTTGTGCATTCCAAATGAATTGTAGTTATAGCACGATTGTCACGTTGTTTTAGATCCATACCCAAAACCAAAATGTGTATATAATATATATGTACACAAACAAAATCTTGATAAATTACAAGTTGTTGAAGAAGACATACTGTTAGTGCAGATGAGGCGACAGAAAAACAAGTGCAGAAAGTAAAACACACAAAATTTGTTAACGGGGTTCGTTTCCTACATTCCCGGGACCTCGTCCAGATTTCATTGACTTAGAACAAAGAGCAACCTACAATTGCTATATGATACAACACGCACACTAGTGTTTACCACTCTTTTCTAAGTAGCAATCTACAAAGATTAGGAATCAAGCACGCATGCATAGATCACCATCCGACGCATCGGAGCACACTGTCTTCTACAGCTGCAATCTTCACAGATCTCTTCAATGAAACCGCCTTTGCTAAACTCCCCCTGAATCTAGGCTTCAATCTTCCACCTCCACTGAAGTACTTCACCAAGTACGTCAGCACCCAACGCATACCAGTGACACCAAAACGCTTGATCACCCAAGCACACACAAAGCTCACACGAGCTATACACGATGGCTAACTCCACCACACAAAGCGCCAACTCCAACGCCACCAAACTAAGTCCACATCAGACTCCATCAGACAATGCTTCATAATGTCCTTCGACACCAAGCAGTAACACACCAAGGAAACCTCTCTCTCTCTATTCTCTGAGGTCTAGCTTTCTCATAAGGCACGCCCCTCCTTATATAACAGACCAGAACTTGCTCTCCACGTCCTTAACTCGCTCTCCAAGTCTTCAACTTGCTCTTCAAGTCTTCCAAATACACTTAAGGTAACTTTCCATTTTCTTTATGGAAAACTTCATCTTCAAGCAAACTCCGTTTTGCTTTATGGAAAACGTCCATATGTCTTCAAGCACATATCCTCTTTCCTTTTCCAAGCTCAGCAAGCCCACGCACATCACAAAACCCAAACTTCCATTAAACTCCATCTTCATGACACACGCCTGTAGTACCTCTTGTAGTACTTCGCGAACTGATACAGATCATCTCAGGAAACTGCATCTTCACATACCAGATACATTGGGAATACGTTAGAAAATAATTTTCATAAATCTTAACGTCACATAAAAATCACATATTAATATCAGTAACTTCAAACTCGTCAGTAAACCACTTCAATTTTTATTCATTTTTGGGGTACTTTTCCTCTTTTGTTTTGGTTTTCGTGCCTAGATATTTGCAATAAATATATAGTAATGAATCGCATATTGAATCAAAATTGTTTAGAAACAAGGATAACAAATTAAATATTTTTTTAATTTACATATTTAATCACTGTATTTTTTTCTCATTTACAGATTCTGTCGTTTGAAAACTTGGATATCAGATTAAATGATAATTGTTTGGAAACACGGATAACATATTAAATATTTCTTTTTATTTACACATTTAACCATTGCATTTCTTTCTTATTTACAAATCTGCCATTTCACTTAAAATCAAAATTTTAAATTAATTAATTACAATAAATTGTTATATCTTTTTGCTCAAAATAAAAACACAATCTGTAATATATAGTATATATTAATCTGCTATAATATAATTTTCAAAAAAACCAAATATCATAAAATTAATAATAATTCATAAAAACTACTGTAAAAAATTAAATCATTTTTAAATAAATAAACCAAAAAATCAATAGGTTAATATATATGAATATTACAATTACATTATAAAATTATAAATATAATATTACGTACAGATAAAAAATTATCATCAAACATCTATATTATAATATAATATATTCTACTCTAAATATATTTTACAAAACATAAAAATATAAATGGATATTTTATAAAATCAATGGTTTATAAATTTACATTGAACACAAGTTAAATCCAACATCCGCGCGGAACACGGATCAAGATCTAGTTCTATTTAAACCAAGAAAAATGGGACATAGCTAAACATCACATGTGATCCAACAGATTATAACTGATCCGTGAAGTTTTCTTTGTCACGGTCCGTTACACACAAGAGCTCGAACACCGTGCACTAAACTTATCCACGTTCTATACTTACGCTTGTACCCTAAAAAAATATGTGATCGCTGATCCTCTGTATACAGGCGTACAGTTACAAGTTACAGTCACCGTCAAATCAGCCACGTTAGAAATGTTGAGCCACCACATATAACCGCGTTTCAAATTGGACTTAGGCTCCGAAATGGTGATTGCAGTTTGAGCGGTGCGAGACAAGCGGTTCAACTGCGGTGTGATTCTAACAATTATAAAAATGTATAGATATATAGTATATGTAAATATTTTTATTACTGTTAACAGCAGAGCGAGACGAGACAATAGTCACCATTCGAAGCCTTAGTTTTCCCTGATTTACCTACTAGTATTCTACGAAGGATCCAGTTATCTTCTTTTTATACATTTATTTATATGGTGATTGCTGTTTTTTAATAAATCTTAAGTTTTTCTTTTATTTTTGTAGTAAAATATATTACATTAATTCACCCATCCACTTATAAACCCTACACGCTAGTCTTATTAAATTCTAATTTCGCTCACTCACTAAGTTGTACTTATTAAATGGAAACTATACTTATAGATACAAAGTAGTGTTTATTAGGAAATTATTACTATTTAAATTTGGCAAACTGTGTGTTTTTTGTCAAAGAATGGGCTATTATAATTTTGAAAAGAAAAGAAAAGAAAAAAAGAATGGGCTATATTGTAAGAAAACTGTATGTTATTATCTTCTACATATCTCTTTGTTTGTTTGTTATTAGAAATTTAGAATCACTACGTCTCCCTAAAAACAGTTGAATACTTATGCATCTTCTTGTCTCTTTGCATCTTGGAATTTTATTGGAGCAACCTGATACCCTTTTCTTCATGGAATTATCATTATTCCAATAAAATCCACAACTATGTTCGTAATATGTATACGTTTTTTCTTTTACGGTTTGATTAGTCCAAACCATCCGTATAGTACCTTTCCCCACGACGAGTACAATCATACACAAAAATGACGTCTTACCAAAAGGAAGCTTCTCTTCTTTTCCCTTAAATACGGTGAGAACACAAAATCAATAAAATACAAAACAAAAGTGGAGTGACACAGAATAATTTGCCTTTTATTAAATTCAACGCGCGAGAGAGAGTAACCTAAGCCAACGGAAGTATTTCTTTATTAATCAGTCCTCCTCACGGGGGTGGCTCTGTCGAGATTGGATCCATACACGACCCCCCTTCTGCTTCACTCTCTCTTACACACTGTCCAGTTTCAACTCGTACATATATATATACTCATAGAGAGAGAGAGAGAGAGAGAGCTCTCAAAGAAGAAGAAGAATCTGATATCATCGTTTTTGTAAATAACAGAGCGTATCTTTTGCTCCAAGGAGAAGGAGAAAACACCAAAACAAACAAGGTGTGTGTGTCTCTTCTTTTTCTTCACTCCCTCCTCCTTTTACGATTTACCTTTCTTCTTGCTCTGTTTTTCATTTTCTTGATTTGATTCAATTCGATTCGATTTCTGGTTCACTCTGATGGGTTTTCCTCCATTTTTTCTGGGTTCTGATTGAATTTCAATTTCCACATTAAAAAATCGAAACTTTTTGCTGATCTAATCTTAAATCGAAATTAGAAGTTTCGAGTGAAAACTCTACCCAGAATTTTTGGATCTGCTCGTGTCTTATTGCGAATATAATAGTAACTTCAGCTCAATAAAAAAAGCTTAAATCTTTACTGTTTTTTTTTCTATTACAGGGAGCTTAAAAATGTCAATGCCACTGCAACGTGGCGTCTCAGGAGGAGTACGAGTTTCCGACAGCAGTGATGATCTCAGAGACTCTCAAATGAAGGACAAGTCAGAAAAGGAAGGCCACTTAACCTTGAGGTTTCCTTTTGCTTTCCTCTTTACCAGCAACAGCAATACTCAATCTACTGATCCTTACAACGCAAGGACCAGACACAGGTTGATGCTTCTCTTTCTCAAGATCAGTTTGGTCCTAATCGTGGTTCTCGCTCTGGCTGGTTCCTTCTGGTGGACGATCTCCATCTCCACCACTTCGAGAGGTCACGTGTACCATAACTACAGGAGATTACAGGAGCAGCTTGTGTCAGACTTGTTGGATATTGGTGAGATCTCTGCTGGTCCCACTAGGTGGAAAGAAATGGAGTATTGTAGTGTAGAATCCGAGAACTATGTTCCTTGCTTTAACGTTTCCGAGAGTCTTGATCGGTTCTGCGGGCCTGGTGGGTCGAGACAGGAGTGTTTGGTTTTACCACCGGTGGATTATAAGGTTCCTCTTAGGTGGCCCACTGGTAAAGATGTGATATGGTATCATAATGTTAAGATCACTGCTGATGAAGTGTTGACTTCTGGTAGTATCAACAAGAGGATGATGATGATGGATGATGATCAGATCTCTTTCCGCTCCGCGTCTCCTATGTTTGATGAGGTTGAAGACTATTCTCATCAGATTGCTCAGATGATTGGGATTAAGAATGATAACTTCATTGAAGCTGGTGTAAGTCACACAACATACTCTCAAAGTCTCAGCTCAGCTTCTTTATAAGTTAATTTTTTATTCTTGATTTTTTGTTTTTCAGGTGAGGACTATATTGGATATTGGATGTGGTTATGGTAGCTTTGGAGCACATCTACTCTCAAAACAGCTTTTGACAATGTGCATAGCAAACTATGAAGCCTCTGGTAGTCAAGTTCAGCTAACACTTGAGAGGGGTCTACCTGCTATGATTGCTTCTTTTGTTTCAACGCAGTTGCCGTATCCTTCTCTTTCCTTTGATATGTTGCATTGCTCAACATGTGGTATTGATTGGGACCAGAAAGGTAAATGATTAAGAATGATTATTATTCTCATGAGGATCTGGCCTTAATGTAAGTTTAAATCCCGCTGTGTGCAGACGGTCTTCTCCTTGTGGAAGTTGACAGGGTTCTGAAGCCAGGAGGTTACTTTGTTTGGACGTCTCCGCTTACGAGTGCTCGTAACAAAGAGGATATAAAGAGATGGAACTTTGTTCATGATTTTGCTGAAAGCATCTGTTGGACTCTTTTATCTCAGCAAGACAAGACAGTTGTCTGGAAAAAGGCAATCAAAACCAAATGTTACAGTTCCCGGTCAGTAACACACACCATCAATATTCAAGACATTGTTATGCGGTAGTTTAGTTACACCAATGTTTAAAAAAAAAAATCCAATTTTTTTAGCACTTGCACCAAATTTTTAGATTTGATTTGCCGATTAGGCAGACGCTTAGGCGCTACTTAAACCAATTTTTAGAAGATTGCACACCATATTGTATTCTAGATAGAAATAACATAGTTTATTAAGTCTACTTACATGAAATGTTGTAATAAACAGGAAGCCTGGGGTGGGACCTTCTGTGTGTAGCAAAGGGCACGAGGTTGAGTCTCCTTATTACAAGCCGCTTCAGATGTGTCTTGGTGGAACACGTAGCAGGAGGTGGATTCCCATTGAAGGCAGGACAAGATGGCCTAGCCGGTCTAATATGAACAAAACTGAACTTTCACTATATGGTTAGTCTCCTTTTTAGAACACTGTTCGTTACCATTACCTTCTGAATCCATCTTTTGTTGATCCCTGGGTTGGTTGGTTGGTTGGTTCAGGTCTTCACCCGGAGGAGGTTGGAGAAGATGCAGCGAACTGGAAAGCAAACGTAAGAGACTACTGGTCTCTCTTGTCTCCTCTGATATTCTCTGACCACCCCAAGAGACCAGGCAATGAAGATCCGTCTCCTCCTTATAACATGCTCAGAAACGTTTTGGACATGAATGCTCAATACGGTGGGCTCAATGCCGCCTTGTTGGAAGCTAAAAAATCGGTATGGGTCATGAATGTTGTCCCTACAGCTGGACCAAACCACCTCCCAATGATCCTTGACCGAGGCTTTGTTGGCGTCTTACACGACTGGTGAGTCATAACTCATAACAAAAGGTCTTATTTCGCGGCAGAGTAGTTTGCTCAACACGTATCTTTTGTTATTAACTTCAGGTGTGAAGCGTTCCCTACTTATCCAAGAACATATGATCTGGTTCATGCAGACAGTCTTTTATCCCTTCAGACGAGTCAGCGCAAGAGCTCATGCTCGCTTCTGCAAATATTGACAGAGGTTGATAGATTACTTCGTCCAGAGGTACACACATTGTCTTTACTCTGAAAGAACGAACATCCATTCTTATGTAGCTAGTCCCTAGGTTTTTAAAATGATCCATGTTTAAAAAAAAAAAAAGGTTTCAAATTTTTACATTTTCTATTATGTAATAGTAACAAATTGTATATTGTGTTTAAATGATCCATGTTTTTTAAAAAATGGTTAAAAAATACATTTTTTACATTTTCTATTAGGTAATAATAATAAATGGTATATTGTGTTTATTGAATTTTGATTGGCTAACAATTGTAGAAAATAGTTTTATCACAAAAAGATGCATTTATAATCAAAATTTTAGATGTTTTTTTAATATGTTTAAAACTCGAAAACATATATTATGATGGTCTGTACGGAAGGAGTAATAAAGAAAGAAAACAAACCTTGTGTGCAGGGATGGGTGATAATCCGTGACACAGTGCAGCTGGTGGAAGCGGCAAGAGCTTTGACAACGCAGTTGAAGTGGGAGGCTAGAGTTATAGAGGTTGAAAGCAGTAGTGATCAGAGACTTCTCATCTGCCAAAAACCATTTACCAAGAGACAATCAATCTGAAACAAGAGGAAGTAAAGGAGAAGAGTTTGTTTTATTTTTGTAAACAAGTCTCACAGTCAGAGAACTGTGGTGGCGATACAGGGGAAGAAGAAGATGATGAAAAGAGAAGGGAGATGAAATATATGCTGCCGGGGGGACGTAAGACCGCCGGTGAAGTTTCTTTCATGAGTTCCCATTTTACAGAATGTTACATTTATATTTACTTTGGGGTTACTATTTTTATTATATACAGTGAAAAAGAATATAATCCATATTTGTGAAGATGATGTTTTATGAAATATAAGTTGACAAACTCTATTCAGTAGAATACGACAACTGTTTTGAGAGGATCATTCTCTTTACATTGGCCAATTTATAACATGTGTAAAAAGATGAGACGTCAATGTGGCGGTGTCTCTGCGGCTGAAGCTGGCTTCTGCCTTTGGCCTCCTTGATGGACGCTAGGGAATCTGATAGTCCAACAACTCTACTGTGTCTGTTGGTTTGACAGAGAATCTCCGCTACCAAAAGCAGCTTTTGGGACGGTTTTTGAACACTTCCCTGGCTCGTTGTGGCTTAGTGAGTTGCTTCCTGCTTGTTTAGGTAAACTAGCTTAGGGAGCATGCTAGAGACGGTCTTACACAGCTGCTCCTCACCAACGTTTGTCTGAATTAGGCGTAGTTGGAAACTAGCTGCCCCAGCAATCTGTGTAAGCCATCTACATTGCTGATCTTGTTCCTGGCTAGGTAATAGCTCATGGATCAATGTACAGTATGCTAAGCCTGATCAGTTAGATTCGGATAGGACAGAGGCACAATGTACAGTATGCTAAGCCTGATTAGTTAGATTTGCTTAATGATCATTCATTCATTCTTAGTCCAATGTGGGAAACACGGTTATAACTGAGATCAACACTCTTAAGCATGTCAAATCATTATCGTTGTTATTCATATGAAATGATTTCAAACTTATTATGTGAATCCCCACATTCCATTATCATTTTCGTCAATGTTTTTTAATATGTTTCTTGGTATGTAGTAAGGCAAATTATTTTCAAATATGGGATCCTTTTAAATCCATTGAATGGTATCAATCAATCGATTTTTTTTTTTGAGACGATGATAATGTCTTCACAACTAATCTAAACTGTAAACCCCACATATTATAAGAATGACCAAAGCATAGTTCTGAATAAAAATTTCTAATAAGCAAGAAAGTTTTCGATCTACCAATAAATGAATCATTTCAAAGCAAGTCAGATGGATATAAATATTTGGAAGAAGAAGATGAATGTACCAAAGAGAAGGATAATATTATACAGAGGAATAACTCTGCAAAATTATAAAATCCCTCTCGTGATGGCGAATTGATATATGCCTCCAGAACAAAGCTAACAAGAACAGAACTTGCTGCTGAAAGAAGAGGCAATCTTCCTTCCATCAAACAGAAAAAAAAAAAAACTATATCTAATTAATAATTCAAAGAACTACAGATATTGATTGGAGCATAAACGCTTGCGACTGATTGTACAAGATGATGGAATACCATTTGATTTATATATATACAGAGACGGCCAGCAGCTTCCTGCTTCGAAAACCCTAATGTTTGTTCGCTTCATTAGGCCTTAATGGGCCTACGTCCAGGCCTTCAAATAAAAAAGTTGTAAGCCTGCTTTGGGATTCTCTGAGTTGCTTCAAAAGGAAGAGAAGCCACGGAGGAGACTACATCAACAGCCATCTTCTCTCAATGAATCGTTAAGATTCCAAAACACAAACGTTTGTTGAATATTCAGCAGTTGACATGAGAATAAAGCAAAGAATATGTAATCAAGGTGATGACGAATTGACGATCCCTTCTACATAAGATGATAATGTGATCGAAGTGGAACTAGCACAACAGACGCTGATATGATACAATCAAGGAGATGGGAGAAAGAAGACTAGGACGAACGTGGAAAGCAACAGAACCAGAACGACGAGAAGAAGAAGCTCCATCGAATTGCAAAGCTTAACACGATTCATCCGTTTCTTCTCAATCGCAAGCTTTCTCCTCAGCTCTTCTACTTCTCTCCGTGTCTCTCCTTCCTTCTGCGATTCTCGGAAACCATAATCATCGACTGTACCAAATCCATATATACCGATCTGATGATGAAGAAGAAGGAACTAACCTCAACGGCGGAATCGATGGTGATCGTCGGATCGCGAGATGAAGAAAGTCGCTCTCTCATCGATTCGTCGATTTTTAATGGAGCGCGGATTGGTGAACTGCCACTTGTGTTGACACGTATCAGTATTTGATTGGTGCATCGACCTGTTGGCAGGTGTCAGTATCTGATTAGTGCACCCACAACAGATTACTAGTAATTTTTTCTAAATAGGTACATTTTCAAAAAACCCATAGTAAATTACTAACCTTCGTATGATGTTTATATAAGTTTAGTTGCATCTTCGTCTTGTTCCCCACCTGTGAACAATATTATTTATAGATCTTCTCTGGTTCATACAGTATTATTATCTTTTATTTTTGTTTCTGCTTTAATTAACAAACATCTTATCACGCATCACGTGGTCTGTTGCTGTTGAATTATATTCAAACAAACAGAATTATATTCAAACAAGTTTGCTTGTCAAGCAATATATATCAAATATGCCTTTAACATAACTATATATAGTCAGTATCCATAAAATGTTTAGTTAGGATTGTACTGGACTTATAACATTCCACTAGAACCTGACCCGCGCGCCAGCGCGGGTATGAATTTTTGATTTTTGGTTATTTATTTAACTAAATGATGTATTTGTAATATTTGATGTATTATATTCACCAAATAAATTTTTTTTGGCATCTTAAACCATCTATTTATGACCAATATTCGATATCATATAAAAAATAGAACAAACAGACGTAATTAGAGAATTGTAGACGATATATAAAAACAATGGTTATTAATGTAAATTATGAAGAAATATTATATTATGACTTAATATGGCATAAAAGATTATAAATTAGTTATACATATTTAAAGAAAATATAATGATTTTTAAACTTCTACGAAAAATTTAACATATAAAAAAGGGCAATGAATTAGTCATCAAATTGTAAATAATTTCATAATTTTATTAATAATAAATTATTTATAGTCTTTGTTTTTCGTCAAGATAATTATTAAATGTCCATAACATTAATATGTTAAAAGGCCATATTATGATAGCCCATGTTGTAACCGTTTTTTCTGGGAAGTGTAACAAAAAAACTCTTCGTTTTGTTTAAGTTCTATGTCGGTAAAAGATTAAAAAAAATCTTTCTATCTTTTTCAATGTTCAATTTGAAGCTTATTATGCAAAAATCATACGCAAATATAGGCAATGGATTGGAATCTCTATATCTTTATATTCTTACAAATTTTAAATTTACTATTTTCTCTTCTGCAAGCAAATCAATTACCGAAGTAATATATCAATTGGTTGTAATCAAATCTATTCTTATAATTAGTGTAATTACTATGGTTACAGTTTCTATATTTAATAGGTACATTATAGATACGACACTGAAGATATTCTGTTTTGATTAATAGAAGATATTGGATTTTGAGTTTGTATTTATTGATTTGTTTTTTTTATAAAGCTTAGAAATTCAATATCATGATTGGTTGGTTGATACATCATATAAGGAAAACAAAAATTATAGGTGGTTTGAATATTGTACATCGCTTGATGCATTATGTAAGTGGACTATATAAAACTTGAGCATGATCATTTCAAACTAAAGTATAGGAAGGTTATATGCATTTGTTATACTGTAGTTAATATATTTTAAATATTACATACGTCAAGTGATTCACGTTTTCATAAAAATAAAATTCAAGTTCATTATTGGGCCGTACTTGTCCGTAATAAGCTACGTTAAATATGATGTATTTTTAGGTTCATTTAATGACATTAAGTTTAAATTTGATTAAAGGAAACTCATTAATTTAACTGAAAAACATAAGTATTAAAATATGTAAGTTAATTTAATGATGTTAAGTTTATATTTGAATAAGGAAAACAAATTAATCTAACTGAAAAAGACAAGCATTAAAATAGGAAATTCAATTTAATTCTCAGTGGCATGAAAATGTAATTAACTTCAAAAATTTAGGGGTATTTTTTAATGGGTACTTCTCTTTTAATAATATAGATGTACGTGTTATCTCAGGTAAAATTCAATTCAAATACTATTAGGTTGCGAGATCTTAAACATGAACAAAGAGAAAGGATATATCCTTCATGGAAGCATATGGAATAAAAGTTTTGGTACTTGTAGGGTATATAATCTACGGCTCATATTATATTCCGTACGCACATTAATATTCAATAACTCTGAAGAGCCTAGCATAAGAGACTAAGCAAATTTGGTGGTTTGAACAGTCTTGTAGAGCTGTGATCACGTGGGTGCATGAACTTGCAGTTGGGACAAACAGGAGTTGATGTGGACAGCATGACCAGCATGTGGCATTTCATGCACACTTTTGTTACCATCTCTTGCTCCTCGTGATCAACATCATTACCACCGTCAAACGAAAGCCAAGACAGTGTGGTCTTCTTACTCGGGATTGTCAAGTTGTTACCATTCGATGGTGACACGGTCTCTCTGTGATTTATGGATTCATCTATCTTTGTACTGGTTTTTGGAGGTGAATAAGAAGGTGAAAGGTTCAGCTCAAGGTCTAGGCTCATCTTAGGTCGTCCGACGACCACCAAATTTTTGTGGTATGTCATATGATCCTCAGATGTTCTTGAATACCCCTGAAAATATAAGGAGCATCCATGTTTTAGATGCATGTTTGTGTGCACATAGATATATCATCATATCCATAAAAATACTACACAATTTGTTACGTATATATTATTATATACCTTAGGCTCTATGGATTTCTGCCAATCTGAATGTAGAGGAGTGTGGAGATGAAGTTCGAAATCAAAGGTAACTGATCTCATACTCTCTAAGTTTGGTCTAGTGCTCTGAAGTTTACCATGTGATTGATCTTCTATATTAGTCTTCTTGAATGAATTGTGAAACTCTTCTCCATACATTGTTAAACCCCTCTTTCTTGAGAAGAGGGTTCCTTCTTGTCGAGAAACCATTAGCCTCAGCCTTTTTGTTGCAATGAGTGATTTTGGAAATTTTATACTCTCTCTATCTCTCTTTGAACCTGTGAGGAAATGAGCAGATAGACTTGAAAAGTATGTAAAGATCGTCTCTATTTATATTCATGTAGGAAAATCTTCAGAGTTATTGTCTCCACCGGTTCATATAGATACCAATATACTATAAGAATTTATTAATGGTTGATAAGTTAGATATTCTAAAATAAAATACATAAACTGTATAGTTATAAATTTTATAAGGATTTTTACTATTAGGCAATAAAAGTGATTTGTCGACTATTGCATTTTAGTTTTGATTTTTGGAGAAATAAGAAAAAAAGAGGTAAGTAAAGTGTGAGTTCCAAGTTGGGTGTGTTCAATAACTCCAAGCTCATTTAAATGCTTAGATGTGAATAGCTAACTAATTTTTCTGTCTCCTTTTCTCTTTGCCTTTCTCCTCTACCATTAGCATCATTTTAATTATGTTATCATCATTAACTACTTCATGTTCTTAAGTAGATCGTCAAAAAGAAAAAATAAGATCGTTGGTGAAGTCATATGGATGGATGTATCATCTATATATGTGTATACCTTATGTGTGTTTGTCATCATGTATATGCCTCAATTCTCATGTATGGTGGTAAAAATGGTGTATGTGAATGGAAGAAGAGTTGGGAAATAGGGAGAGGCCAATAAATGGAGAGTCAATAAAGAGAATTGGAGAAGGGGAGGTTGATAAATTGATGAATGCCGATGCAACTTTAATACTCACATCAACTCCTACTCCTACTTTTGGATGTATAACACAAACTATGCACATCAGTAGTGAATTAAATATGAAGAAATAACATACTATAAAGGTTGCAAATTAAAAATTTGAAGGATGGGAGAACAAGCCTTTAAAGCTCTCAACACCCGCTCCTCCATGCATGCAACTACAATTAATTAAGTGCATGCCTCTTCTTTTCAATTCATTTTCGTACTATGACCTTTAACTCGATAAATTGAATTATATTTAATAAAAATGACTGCTATAGGAAAGTAAAAAGGATTCTCATCAATATATATAATCGTTATTATGTAGAAGATTGCAGCTTCGATAGAGACTGGTTGTTTTTTCTAGAAGATGTGGTTAGGTATTTGCAATTGAAGAAGGAAGACTGTAAAGATTCGAGAGATGGAACGTTGTAACTTGTAGGATAGTGGGATATCGAAGGAGAGCGTATATTTTAAAGATTTTGAAATTTGAATAAAAGAGCTTATTATGGGCCTTAGTTTCAAACACCTGTAGGCCCATATTGAAACCCATATCTAATATGGCGGACCGTTGAGAGGTGAAGTTAAATCGTACGGTTGAGAGTTGTGTGAAAAAGTGCAGGACCGTCCGATTGGAGTATCCAACGGATCAACAAAAGATCTCATACATACATATACTTCTCGTCTCGACTCGTCTCTCTCTTTCGTTCTTCTTAGGAAGTGGTGAGATTCTTAGGTTAGTATGTCTTTTTTTCAATTTCTCTAATCTCTAGATCGCGATTTTTCTCTTGTTCGTTCTCATCTTGTTTAAACTGATGCGATCGTGATATCTTGTTTTGCAATTTTGTGAGTTAGGGTTTCAAGTTTCGTCAATCGTTCGTTGAATCTACATGGAAGCTCTTGCCTCAGCGTGAAACCGTCGTTTAGGTACATGAACTTCTCTGTCTTTTGCTAGAGTTCTGATCGTGCTTTAGATTTGGGGTATTTGATGTTTATTCATGGATCTGGACTTACGATCGATCATATACAGTGAAAAAATTGAACGATTACTTTAGTTAAAAGGTTGGTGCGAATATATATACATATATATCAGTGAATCAATATACAAATAGAGATTTTGGGTTGTTTTGAGTTCTAAGTTTGCAAACGTAGAAGTAATAATGTCTCTCTCTCACTCTAGTCTCTCTATGTATTTTGTTTCTTTTCTTCAGTATGTTTGTGTGGAGAAGCCATAACAGCTGAAGATAACTTTGAATCTGTGAGCCAGACAGCACAACATAACAGATAAGCTCTTTTTACTTCCTCCTTTTTTTTTCTTAATTGAACAACAAAATTCGCCTTTTAATAAGGTTCCCCAAAGCTTTTTTTTGGTTTTTATCAAAACAGAGAAGCTTTGTTTTGGTTTTTCATCAAACCCCAAAAAGGATCGTATGCAGACACTAATCTAATAGTGTGCTGACAGATTCTCATTTGGGGACATTGTCCGGTTGCCTGAAGCCTAGTCCTATAGAAATTTTTCAATCATGGTAGTGCATGTCTAAAAGAGGGGGACATTGTCCGGTTGGTGGTAGTGCATGTCTAAAAGATGGGAACATTGTCCGGTTGATGGTTGGTGGTAGTGCAAAAGATGGAAAGTATGACATACTTTAGTTACCCACGGCTTACATAAACAACAAGAAACGGCTTAAGAAAAGTCTTTAGACAGAGACTGAGATGGTACCCACGGCTTATTACTGTTGGATGCAAATGTCCAGTGGCTTTCAAAATAGTCTTTAGACAAAAAAGACTATGAAACGTTGGATGGATCAAATGACCCACAGGTCCACAACTTACCAAAAAAAAAAGTCTTTGGACACACAAAGAGTAAGAATGTTGGATGGATTAAACGACAAACAAAACATCATAAAGACTATGAATGTTTGGATGGCTAAAACGACAAAAACAAAGAATATGAGTTACCCACGGCTTATAAAGGCTTTAAACAAAGACCTTGACTTCTATGAAGAGTCTTTAGACAATATCTACCCACGGCTTGTGAAAAAGTTTATAGACATACACTTTGACGAAGACATACTCTTCTCAACAACAAAAGGCTTAAGAAAAGTCTTTAGACAGAGACTGAGATGGTACCCACGGCTTATTACTGTTAGATGGAAATGTACAGTGGCTTTCAAAATAGTCTTTAGACAAAAAGACTATGAAACGTTGGATGGATCAAACGACCCATAAGTCCACAACTTACCAAAAAAAAAGTCTTTAGACGCACAAAGAGTAAGAATGTTTGGATGGATAAAACGACAAAAACAAAGAGTATGAGTTACCCACGGCTTATAAAGGCTTATGAAAGTTTTTTTGACATTGCTTGTTACACACGGCTTATGAAAAAGTCTTTAGAACAATTGAGTTAAGACAGCTTTATGAAAACTCTTTAGACAATACTACTGCCCACGGCATTACAAAGGCTTTTGTAGACAAAGACTCAACTCAACTTGGACGATACTACTATTACCCACGGCTTATAAAGGCTTTAAACAAAGACCTTGACTTCTATGAAGAGTCCATAATTTACCAAAAAAAAAAATTCTTTAGACACACAAAGAGTATGAGTTACCCACGGCTTATAAAGGCTTTAAACAAAGACCTTGCCTTCTATGAAGAGTCTTTAGATAATATCTACCCACGGCTTATGAAAAGTTTTTAGACAGAGACTTTGACTTGTTTGTTACACACGGCTTATGAAAAAGTCTATAGAACAATTGAGTTAAAACAGCTTTTGTGAAGAGTATTTAGAACAATACTACTGCCCACGGCATTACAAAGGCTTTTTTGGACAAAGACTCAACTCAACTTGGACAGTACTACTATTACCCCCGGCTTATAAAAGGTCTTAAAGATAGAAACTATAAACCCTTTAGACTTCTAAGTTTATTGGATGTGAAACGACTAACAGTGGATGAAAAAAGTGACCACCAGTTTAAAGAGGTCTTAAGGAAAACCTATTTTACTTGTTGGATGGGAAACAAACTACCTGCAGCTTAGAAAAGTCTTAAAACAGAGACTATGAACCAAAAACCATATCTACACAAGGCTTCAGAGAAAGACCAACGGCTTAAAAGACGAATAATATGAAACAAAACAGACTCTTTATGACATAGACTACATGTCAGTGTTTAGCTTGTTGGATGGGAAAAAACGACCAACGGCTTAAACTAAGTATAACTAAGACTTGAACTATGAACCGAAATTGAGTTGGAAAAATGACTAACAGCTTGAACCAAGTCTTATGACAGAGAGTATGAACTGGAAATTAATTCCTTACCCGAGGCTTAAAAAAAAATTCTCAAGACTATGAATGGAATATAAAAAGTCTTTATGAGAATCAAAAACAGATACCCAGAGATTTGAAACGTCTGTAGACAAAGAGAGATTCTTTGGGGACATTCATGTCACAACTATTGGTTGGTAGTGCATGCCTAAGCGAAGTATGGAAAGTATGGCATACTTTAGTCAGCCACGGCTTATAAAACTAACAAAAGGCTTAAGAAAAGAACTAACAAAAGGCTTAAGAAAAGTCTTTAGACAGACTTTGATTGTACCCACGGCTTGCAATAAAGATTGTAGACAAAGACTATAGATCGGTGTTTAGCTTGTCTGATGGAAAAGCTACCAAGTCTTAAAACAGAGTGTATGAACCACCCATTGAGTTGGTTCTTTTGACTTGTTGGTTGGGAAAACTCACCAATGACTTAAGACAGAGACGATGAAACCAACTCTTACGGCTTATAAAAATTTCTCAGATACATAAACCTAAGAATATGAACGGAATAGAAAGACTTTTTATGATAATTGAAAACAGATATCACAACGTGAAGTAAAGACTAATGAATTCTGTTTTTTTCTTTCTCAGGTATGCAATGCTTCAGAAAGTGCTCATTTGAAGTGTAGCAGGTTTATTTGTAATTATGCTTTCTGAAGTTCTCAGGTATGTATGTGTTTTTCAGATTTGTTTGTAATTTAGTTGATGAAAGTCACAAGAAGGGGACACATACATGCAAGTAAAGACTAGTTTCAATTGTTTAGGTTTGGGCTTGCTTGTTCATTATCGCGATGACGCCAAGGCTCTGTTCAGGTATAAGCTTTTCTTGACTTTTTCTCTTGTGAAAATTTATAAAGTATTAAAGTGATGTACACGTAACTAAAGAAACTGGAGAAAAGTAACTGAAAATGTTTTTCTTAAAAAAAAACATTTTAAGAAATGAATGTATGTTGGAGTCTCTTGGAAATCAAAGTAAGTGAGAGACTCCTGCATATTGTGGTGGTAGTTTAAAAAAAGAAAATTATAATATTTCTCTTTTGTGTTATACTCCTAAAATCCAGTGATCAATCTAAACAATGTTAGTAATCTCTTTATAGTTTGGCAATTTTATGTATAATAAGTTCTCTTATTTTATGAAACTGATGCATTTTTGAGTTACTTATAGATCAACATATGTGAAAACTGCAGATTGTAGTATTATTTTCTTTGAATATTGAATGTTTGTGTTTTGTGTACCATACCCCTCTGTGATCACTGTAAACATGTGAAATGACATCTTCACATTTCTGCAATTAACGCTGCTGATTGCTATCTTAGATTCGAATTGTATATGTTTGTATTTCGATTAGCTTTGGTTTCGTGCTTGTGAAATGGTTGTGCCTTGGAGTCTATTGTAGATCAATGTAGGTGAGAGACTCTTGCAGATTGTGGTGGTAGTTTCTTTGAATCCTTGAATGTTTCTGTTTTGTGTTATACTCCTGCTAACGTTCAGTGATTTCTTCAGTTTGGTGCTTGAATGTATTATAAGGTCTCTCATTTTATGAAATAGATGCATCTTGGAGTCTCTTCTTTTGTAAATCAACATGTGTGAAAGACTGCAGATTTTGGTAGTAGTTTCACTGAATCTTGATTGTTTCTGTTTACTTTTAGGCTCATAACCCTCGGTGATCATTATAAACATGTGAAATGACATCTTCAGAATTTTGCATTCTACCTTGATGATTACTATAACTATGTTAAATACTATAAATTGTATATGTTGAGTTGAAATTTCCCTGCTTTGGTTCTTGTGTTTATTTCTTGGTTTTTGAGTCTTGACAACATTTCTCTCATTTATGTAATTACCTTAAATCTTGAATGTTTATGTTTTGTGTTATGCTCCTAACGCTTGGTGAGCATTCGAAACATGTTCACATTTTCTAGAATTCTGCATCATATGTCGACGCTTACTTGTTACATTCTATATTATACATGAATTGAGTTTTTACAATAACAGTGATCGAGAATTCTCTGTTATCAATTATACCTTTGTCTTTTAGTCGTACATAATCCATGAATCATGGAAACCTATTGAATCAATATGTGGAATTATTAGAACGTGCAACTGATCATTCTTGAGTTTTTATGATTGATAGATGTCACAGTCAAGATATTAGTTGTATCTAAAATATATATGTAATCATGTGAGTAAGTGTTCTAACTTCTACTCACTCTTCTATTTACGTCGACTAAAAATGTCTTTTTTTTTCTTTTGGGGTCAAATGTTACGACGATGAACATTAAATAGCGTATATGTTCTTATAGATTACGGTGGATTGGCCTAAGAATAAGGTTTGCGACGATGTGTTGTTACTTGTTAGTGTGAAATAAATGCATCACCCATAAATTATGTCAAATAATTCTTTTAATGCAATAGATATTGTAGTATCCTTAGCATTGGTTCATATAATAGAATAACATACCTAACTTTGTCTACTTATATATATAGGGATACAACAACAACAACAAAAATGTTGCAATAAAATCTCTGTGCCTTTTTTTTGTAAAACGGCTTAAACGAATTGAAAAATCTATAATAACGTGAACATATGCAAATGTTAGTCACATCCTCTATCTCTAAATTTTTTTGTTAATGTTTAGTTAGGTTAATGTTTTTGGGTTCCAAAATGCCAAAGGGTGTAACATCCACACCTGATCATACATCGTTTAGTACTGTGAATGATAGGGATTCGGGAGTTAGTTTACGTTGGGATCATAGATAGTTAAGAGACTTAAAATGGGCCACTTATTTCAAGGGTTTAGTTGAATATTTATTCCTATTAAGTCTCCATCTTTAGGCAATGAAGACTTTGAAGGATCGTGGTTTCGACTCGATGCATTTTGAAACGGATTACCTACAACTTCTGAAGCTGATAAGATGTGAGGACGAATGGCCATCCATGGGGACTGAGATAGAAGATATTTGGATACAATCTAAACTTTTTACTAGTTTCTCTATTTCGTATCTACCGCGTGGTAAGAACACCCGAGCGGAATGTTTTGCTAAAGCAGCCCGTAATCGAACTGATGCTTTTGTTTACGTTAGTACTGAAACTCCTGTTTGGCTAGCTCAAGTAGCAAGGCTTTTGGAGTGATTGAATAATAAAATTTCTTTGATGTCAAAAAAAAAAAATAGTTGATGTTACCACAACATTAATTGAACAATTCTCGCCTTATTATTTATTTCTTCTTTCCTAAATGTTGAGAAAAAAAATTTAATATACAAGAATGATTGAATGAAGCAGCTATGATTGGCTCAGACCTAGCCATCCAACTTGGGCTAGATTGATCAGATTAAAACAGAACAAATCACACCTAAATGTGGAAGTTGTAATGTGTGTAAATAATTTATATAAGCTATGAACATTTAAATGTCTCACATTAAACTTTTTTTTTGGATTAAATTAAACAAATGGGCCTTTTAAGCCTCTTTCTCATTAATATGAGAACAAACCATATGTACTGATCGTATTGACAACTTATCTTCATGTGGTTGAAGGGTATCAACTGACTGGACATCCGTAAGGCAATGGCATGACACTACGGGACGATCGTTACGGCACGTGGACATAATTGAATTCCAAGAATAAATTCTGGTATTTTTTCTTTGTTTTTATTTTCACTGATAATGTTTTGGAATCACTGTCGTTTTAACCAATATAATAGCCCTGGACGAAACACATAATATAGACCTTTTTAAAAATATTTTCTATATTTTTCTTCACTGAATTTCTTTTAACTTGAGCTCTAAGACCTGAAACCAGTGTTTTGAAAACTAGACCAGACCAGCCAGTCGGACCATGACTCGGCTATCTATTCGGTTCGGGGTTATACTAAAAACCGGATTTGAGTTAGATTGGCAAACCCGGTCAAAAACTAGTAAAACTCGCTAAAACCAGTGATCAAGATCGATATTAAAATCCTATTTTTTTCAAATTCAAGTATTTTTTTAAAACTGCAAATTTTAAAAATATTTCATAGAAAATTCTATTGTTTTCTAAGTATCTATCTAAATAAATTATTTTCATTATTTTATATTTTTAAAAAAATTTTTTTTGTTTTCATATTATTTTTAGATTCTAATAATTATATAAAATTTTATAAAAATAATTTTATGTTATACATATAATAGTTACTTAATATAAAATTAATTAAAATTTAAAATCCAGTTAAACCAATTGGACCGGTCCAACCATTGATCTAGTTACAATGTCGAATCAACGTCTGGTCCGGTTTTCAAAACACTATCTGAAACAAATAGAAAAAACATCTCAAAACTAATTGTGAATATACCTATTTTTTATTGTTTTGTCTTGTAATAAAAAATTAGATTTACTTAATTATGAGTCTTTTTGATAATTTAATACAATAAAATAGATCTTTAAAACAACACAAAATTTTTTTGGACCCACGGGTAAGAGCCGGGGCTGTTTGGAATTGATGGATATAAATGTTTGGAAAAAAAAGTTGTACCAACTAGAAGGATAGTATTTGCAGAAATATAACTCTGTAAAGTTATAAAATTCCTCCAGGATGATGAATTGATATGTGCCTCCAGAACAAAGCTAACAAGAATAGATCTTGCTGCTGAAAGAAGAGGCAATCTTTATATCAAAAAAACCAACCCACAAGCAAAGAAAGGAAAAAACTAACCCTTATTTCTCAATTCAGAAACATGTGAAGCCATCAAAACGGGATCTAATCAGTGTTTAGAACCGTTGTATTGTAATCGTATATAAGAAACGCTTACGACGACAGTATAACATTATGGAATAGCTTATCTATATATATACAGAGGCGGCTTCAAGTGTTCTGTTTAAAACCCTAATGTTCCTTGTGTGTAACGCTTAAGAGGCCATAAATGGGCTTCACCAGTTAATTAAAATTATTATGTATTAATAAAAATTATTCAAAGCTTAAACCGGATTAAAAAACCCGATTTTGTTACAACATGAAATTAACATAGACAAAAACAACAACAAAACAAAAGAAACAACAAAGCAAAAAATACAGAACAAGAAACAAGAACACAAAAACAAAACATAGAGCTCTTCGCGTCTGGACACATTCACGAGAGATTATTCATAAAAACGAAGCCTTGGGACCAGAAAACAACAACAGAGTCTTGAAATTACAGACTTACAGTCTCAACACATCCTTTCACTTCTTCAATAGATTCCTCGAGAAAATCCTTTTGCAATAAGGATTATTACGCAGAATCGCATGTGGTCTTATGACTTCCACTAGTGAAGCATGAAGTGGACCCTGTTGATATGTTCAATCCCGGTTTAAGTTCCTTCAAACCAAACCAAAAGAAAATTAATCAAACTTGGTATGTAAAGTTTGTAGTACCTTAGTGGCAGCAAGAGCGGCTTGGATGACGAAATTAGCGTAAGGGTCTTGAAGAAGGTGATCAAAGTGAGGAACTGAGACAAGCTCACGCACTATCTGTGGACGACTCTCGGGACAATGCATGAGACATCTTTCCACCATGTGGCTACTAAACTTCTGCATGGAAAGTTGTACGTAATGCCCTTTTAACTGACTCAACATCATCGCTACCGCGGAAGGTATCCTCAGCTCTATAACGAATTGTACTGCGTAGTTCCTGCCCACAAAAAAATATATCGATCATGCAAAAAGAGTATGTCTGTTCCTTTGTGTAGTGAGATCAATATATTTATACCCAAAGGGGTCTTGAGCAAGTAGGAGACTGTTTCTAGAGATTTCACCGATCAGCTTCTCTCGTTGTTGTCTCATTGAATAAGCAATGCATTTTTGGAGTACACAACATCCATGTCGATGTGTTGCGATTTCAGTGCAGAACTTTGTCGCTGCGTCAAAGATAAACTGTCGAGAAACAAAATGAAATAAAGTTTAAATTAATATATTTTTTAAACCATAACGCGAGGTCTAAACCATCTTAAATTAACATTTTTTTGGTGAGTATCCAGAACTTTTCAACCGGACTAGAATATGGGACCTCTTAGATACCTATTAGGTAGAGGCAGACTTATTCAGTGAATGGGGTGTCATGCGATGACACATCTTAAATCAAAATTATTGAGTGTATGTTAGAAAATCAAGAAATCTGTAGCACTCTTGGTAAAATTTGTTCAATGACCCCTCTAAAAAACCAGGGACTGCTATTAGGTGATCCAAGAGTTCTATCTACTATGTCAACTCCTAGTTAGGTTTTAAGCTAATGTACATGATCTTGAGATCAAGATTAAAAGAAAGTGATTTGACCTTGTTATCTTCAGTGCTTAGGCATTGCAAGCAACGTTGAATCACATGGTTGCCATTTAAATCCTTGATCAAATCAAGAAAGCCAGGTCTCAGCGCCGATTTCACAAGAGAAACTTGTTTTCCTGTCTTAATCGTTTCCACTAATCTCTGAACAACTCGAGTACTACCAAACAAAAAGGAACAAAGGTTATTACACGTAACTAAAACATCACAATCATGGTCGGTTCTGATCACAACCGGATGAATCATTTGTTTTGGCTCATAAATTTTTAAAGTAAAGTATATTCATCAAATTGTCAAATTATTAAGATTAACATATAAATTTTCATGAATCATGACCCCTTTAAACTCAGATCCGGCTATGATCACAAATAACATGTAATAGTTTTTTATTTTACCCGTATGCGTTGAGAGATATCCTGATAAGTTGACCAGGCTCAGCAGTAGCAACAAGCACAATCTGCGTCCTTTGTTCTTCATTACAAACATCTAAAAGCTTCTGCATCAAGTAATTCCCAAAAGGATCCATCATAAGCTCAACGACATGAGGAATAACCTCATTGAATATAACCAAGGCGTCAACAGGTGTTCCTTCATCGAATATCCTCTGCAAGAATCTACATCCGTGTTGGTCTTTAGCCATCAAGTACACATATCCCTGAACGTCACACACGTTAGGAAGACTAGTGTTTCCATGGTCAGAGATGAATGATTTGGTTCTCTGATGATCCAAGCTAAATGGTTCAGAGCCTTGGCAGAACAATGGCGACATGTCTGATGTTGACATTGTTCTGTAGTAAGCTGAATGTTCTCTAACTCCTCCTCCATTGATGTAAGGACTGTTATTACCAACGTTGCTGTTTGAGTAGCTAGGCCAACCGAACTGGCGAGTGTTGGTTATGGAATCATGAGTTTGGTTCCCAAACATGTTTCTCTTGTTGTAGTTTATGTTTTGGTCGGAATCTTGATTGTTGTTCAACCATGAAAAGCCTCCGTGAGTTTCTGTCTCCTCGGTGATTTTCATGCTGTAGAGATCGTCGCATAGACCCGTATCATCACCATGAACACTCTTCTCATGATTTTTATAAAGCAGTGGCTCATGATGATGATAAGTGGCGTGGTTGTGGATAGGGATGATCCCGTTGAACGGAGGTGAAGCGAAGGGAGAAGAAGAACTGTCATCGGAAGAAGAGAACCCGTTAGAGAAGGAACTCGACAGAGAATAATCCGACGACGAGTTTAAAGAGAAATCTCCATGAAAGTAGTTTTGACGTAGAAGACTGAAGTTAGGTGATTGCGACGGTGTGCGTAGAGGAGACGAGGAGACATAAGCTTCTCGAAACTCACCCATCTTGCATAAAAGAGAGGTAGGAGGAAGATGATGATCACAACAGTAGGCTAGTTTAGTTTGGTCTCTCTTTTACTGTAAAAACATGTTAAAATGAAAGTGAAAGGCTCAAAACCACACAGTAGTTAAAGGAGGAGGAGGTAGGGAGAGTGAAAACATTATTATTATTTTCAAAGAAATAAATAATAAACGTATATATCTCCTTAATTATCTGTTTTAGCGTTATAATCGTTCTCTACTTACAGATTTGATGTAAAGACTAAATCAGTTGAGACTAAATCAACAGTAACTGATTTAGAATAAAATCTTTATAAATGATCTTTTAAGGTTTTGAATTGGTCAAACTTACTTACATTTTCTAAACTTTATTTAATTAAGGCAACATTGACTATTTATTGAGTATTCCAATAAATAACTTATGAGATTTATTCCTAAACAAACTATGTGGTGATATTTGATGTAATGACAGTAATGTAGCTTGTACATTCATATTTTAGAGTTTTTTTTTTTCATATTTTAGAGTTATCTCGATGGCATGATAATTCTATTAATGTGTTACGTATCCAAAAATTTGTTCAAATGTTTGCTATATCATACTTTTTAATAAACTCAACTATTCTTTGTATAACATAAATATTTTACTATTCCCATTGCAATTTCTTGTACACTACAAGATTCAATTTTGTCGCAAGTTTCAAAGTGATACAGACATAACCGTTTGTTGTGGTAAGGTGTTGTTGAGAGAATATGTTAATCAAAGATATTGTGCATGTAAAAACCGTTTGTCATATAAGGGTGTGACTAGTGACCAAAAGAACGAGGAGAAACACTATATTTTTTAATATTCTTTAAATTTTTTACCATTCATGAGGAATGGATTTTCCTTTTCATTCCTCTTCATTCTCCTTTGTTCGTAGAGAATTATAGAACAAATATATTCTTCATTAATTTTGATAAGAAACCATCATTCTTAAAATTTTATTCCTACTCATTTTTTTCCTATCCGTTCATATTGTTCTTATGATGGTTACCAGTCACACCCTAAGTATTATGGAAATAATTCTTCGTGAAATTATGTATATGAAATAATTTATCCAAATCTCATATGTTCTAAATAGTTTGTCAACATTTATAATAAAAGTAAAAAGTATACAAAAATGTACCTAACGTTAATATATATAGTAATTTTTTTAAATAATCATTTTTAAGTTTTGTCATAAAAATAGATAAAGAAAATGACCAAATAGCTAATTTTTATTTGGAAAATTTTAATTTTAATTTTATTTTATTTTTAAATTTGAAATTCTATTCCAAAACTCCATTCTTTAACTTAACTCTAAATATTATGTTTAGATTAGTTAACCCTATGATCAAATTATATTTTTACTCTTTAATAAAATTATATTTTTATCTTTAATAAAATTTACTTTGGTTTTTTTTTATTGAAAATTATTTTTGTGAAAATATACTAAAAAAGACTATCATATGAAATTTATCTAATATATTTATATGGTCAGCCGTGATTACCGACTCTCGGTAGAATTGCCAACTTTCGGTGGGAATTTCAGCTCTCATAAACACATACTCCCTTTGTTTCATATTAAATGTCATTTTAATTTTTTTTCTTGTTACAAAAAAATATCACTTTACAATTCTAGTACAAATTACATCTACTTTCAACTGAAAATTAATTAAAAATTCTATTGATTTTATAAATAATTTTATTTATCTCAAATACTATTGACCAGAAATGTATAATTAATAACAACTTATATATATTTTTATTATTTTCTTAATCTGTGTGAAAAATGTCAAAGTGACACTAATTTAGAAACGGAAAGAGTATCCTTTGTTAACCGTTTTAAATTATAATAAAATGCAAATACGATGGTAAAATCATTAAAATGACATCTGATATTGTATATATGTATATTTTATATATGTGACTCCAAGAGAGAAATTCAGAAGATATAAAAAAGCAAATAGCGATGCCAAAGTGACTTGGTTTTCAAAGCACGATTGTGATGCGTGGAAGCTATCAAGAGGTCCCTCGTATCTTACTCTTCATCTTCTTGGAAACTACTACTCTTTCCTATTTTTAGAACTAAAGGATCTTTTTCTTTTTTGCAAAGTAGCAAAAGCATCTACCATCTTCTCTTCATTTTCCAACAAACTCTCCTCATGTTTTGAGGTTTTTAATCATAAATAAAGTTATGCGTCGTGAATCATGTGTATGTTGTAACCCCACAATCAAATATCATAGTAAACTTCATATTTCTAAAAGATAAAACAATATCTTTCAACTCAAGCAACATCCTCTGTCCTTTTAGAGCTTGTTAAAGTATTAAAGGGAGATACATTAGAAAGCCCTAAGACCTTTAAAACACAACTGAATAAGTAGTTATTATATCACCATAACCAAAATAAACCAACGAAACTGCATAATACAAATCACACTTTTGACCTGAAAGCGTATGAGAGATACCAACAAGAACACACACCGATAAATCACTGTTTTAAAAAAGAGTCAAGAGGATTCTAAACGAGAGCAATGCTTGTCTCACCACCTGGTGGTTTACGGACACCGCCTAGATAGTCTCTAGACTCCACCTTCCCATCTGCGAATATGTTGTTCCCTCCTATCTCCTTTAGCTTGGCTTCACTCAGCTGCTTTTCGCCACAAGATGATGTACCATCTCCCTTGAATATATCATTCCCTGAGAGCTCTGCAAACTTCTTGTCATAAATCTTCTTCGCTGTCTTCACAGAAGAGTCTTCTTCACCAGACTAGTGAACATAAAAATTCTCAATTAAACTATATACAACAATATCAAGAGTTGCTTAGAGATGTCAAGTTCTTACGGTTTGAGATTCAGCTCCGAGGTTGAAATTGTCCTTAAGAGCTAAAGCACGAGTTGCTCCGGACCGAGGTTTGATCTCAGGTGGTGGTGCGAAGATGTTCTGTCCACTGATCTCTTTGTACTTAGCATCAGAGAGCTGCTTCTTCAGATTAGAAGCTGATTCGCTCTCCATTGTCCCACTTAGCTCTCGCTGTTTAGCAACCTCAGGTAGAGTAATAGGCTTTTTAGGAGACAAGTCCTCCTCTTCACCAAATGATATATGGCTTATACCACTAAGTGCTTGCTGAAAAAGAGGTTTAAAATAAAAGTGTTACACATTACAGAACATCTCATGATTCTAAAAGAAGGTGATTAATAATACCTGATATACCCTTCCACCTGGAGCACTAGAGAGCTCTGAAGCATCATCTTCTTGGTTACGAGTAAAGATCCCACTTCCAGTTATCTCCTTCATCTTATGTTCTGAGCAAGGCTTCCTGATCCAAGATAAACAACAGTTTCATAAGTTTGACATCATCTCTCCAACCTATGTATCTATGCAATGAATCTCAGTGCCATAGTCCAAATATTAAGAATTTTTCAAAAATATTTACATAAATCACTGTCCAGAACTAAAATTTTTAGATATATGGTCAAAATTAGAGCTTTTAATTTCAAAAAAAAAAGAACTTCAAAACAAATATAAATAGAGTTATTAATACTTTTATAACTATTTTAAATAAAATTTCCCAAACTGTAAATAATCCCCAAAATCTAGTTTATTTTTAAAATTACTTCATTACATTGCTAAATCTACTATTAATATTATTGATGAATCTATACAATGCAAATCATCAAGAATCCATTAAACAAGGCACATCCCCAAGATGAATCCAAGGTAGACTCAAATGATTGGGTCACTCTAGACACAAAATTAGAAACTAAATATGCCAAGAAATCAAATTAGAAACCAAATGATAAAGGAGGAAACTTTGTAACCTTTTGTTCAAGCTCTCAACTTCTTCATCAGTGACTTGACCTCCAAAGACAACTTTGCTAACCCCATCAGATGGCTACACACAACAGACAAAACCCATAAGAGACAAAACCGAAAAAAACAAGAGAAGAGGGTAATAGAAAGTGATGAGCTTTGAGTACCTGGTGGGATCGAACGGCGGAGCGAGCGGCGGAGGAAGGAGAATCCGACGGCGGAACTTCCGACCAAGTGAGTAGATCTGCGGTGGATGTGTGTGGCTTTCTCACTGGAGTGGTTCTCTCCATATTGTTTTTTTTAGCAGAATCTAAAGGCTGATGCTTTTTTTTTTTTAATTTCTCGAGAAGAAATGAAGAAGACGAAGAGGAAGAAGAAGAAGAAGATTACGCTTTACTTCTCTCTTTCTTCACAACCCCCCTTGAACTTCTTTCTCACTTCTCTGTGAAATGACGGTTTTGCCCTTTTTCTTTGATCCACTCACGGTCTCGCTTGATCTGGAAGCTTCTTCCTAAGGCTGTGTTGTTTAATTTGATTCAAAATCCGCGGTCCCGTTTTAGACTTTGCCATGAAACAAAATGTAGATCCTAATATTTCAATCTTTTATATATGCAGATTTGTATATTTCGAACTATTATCGATGATGATTTATGTAAAATCTATATAATTTGTTTCTTTTTATTATATCTAATTTATATATATATATATACTAACTAAAATATTTCTATTTTAGCAAATAATTCTTTTACCTTTATAAGATATAATTTATACTATTAAAAGATTTTTCTGGAAAATATAACACATAAAAATTATTTTTCATTCTAACTTTAATGATAATATGTAAAATTTGTGAATAATTTGCAAAATGAACATAATTTAACCAAAAAATTTCTGATCCACAACAGAGCTGATAAAGTGAGACAGATTTAATCTGTTTTATATGCTTACTTTTACAGAAATCGAATGTAACGCCTGGGGAGTTTTAACAAGTGTCAAATGAAGGTTAACAAATTTTACTTTCAAATTATATATATAATTAGCAGAAAAATTAAAAATAATTGATCGGGTATGTTTGGGGGGTAAAGAATAATAAGAAAACAGTAGAGTTATTCTTTACTCTGACACAACACCATGTGAAAGCCATCATAAAGACTTTTGCCAACGTTTTCTTAAAGCAGAGATCACGTGCTGTCACGTTTTTATTAGCTCACCAAATGCTACAATTTGAAACTAAGGATAAAAGGGTCATTAGAAAAAGCCGAAATTTTATCCTTTAATTTGAAATTATTATCCGCAATTCATGACCCTGATTATTCGTAACAAATATTTAAATCGCGAGAGAGATCCTTTGTTTAAACGTTACAACGGATTCAAAAGATTGCTTGATCCTTACAATTATGCAAATAATATAAAAAACCTTTATGGGCCTAAACTAAATTTATTTGGGCTTGGTTAATAGACTATTGGGCCTTTCCCTTTTACATAATTTCGATTAATTTCAAATTTCGATTCGTAAGTTTTTTTTTTGTGGTTCTGTTAGCGAAGCTTCGTGCTCAACAGGTAGCCACGGAGGTTTGAAAATGCCGATGACGGTTGTTCCTGGTCGATTTACGCCGGCGATTCTCTCGATTGGTTCCCGTTTACCTTCCTTCAAGTACGCCGCTCGAGGAGTCGCTGTTTTCGTTCCCAGATCAGCCGCCTCCATCTCCGTCGAGACGAACTCGAGTGTACTACGCTTCCGTTCCTCTCTAAACTCCTCTCCACTTTTGATGAAGGAATCTGTTTGATGATGCGATTTGATTTGGTGTGTGTGCAGGTGGATTCTGTTGTGGAGAAGGAGAAGGACATTCTAGCTTGCCCCATATGCTATAACTCCTTAGCATTGATCAGCAAACCTAATGGATTAGTGTGAGAGTCATTACTCTTCACTTAGAAGTTTTAATTAATGTTCAGTGTTATTGAGAAGGTTTGTGTTATATTGGCTGCAGAGGATCTGCCGCCTCTGGTACTCAGTTACAATGCAATACATGTAAAAAGAGTTACTCGGGTAACGAGACGCATCTTGATTTGGCTGTTGCTAGTGGAAGCAACCAGTACACTGAACCAATGCCTCTTTCAACCGAGATATTCAGGTTGACCGTATGATTCAATGTTAGGCTCTAAGTCTTATACTATTTTCTAACTGAGTCTCTTTGGTGTTGTTGTTGATTTATAGGACTCCGTTAGTTTCCTTCCTTTACGAGAGGGGTTGGCGTCAGAACTTCATATGGGGTGGTTTTCCAGGACCAGAGAAAGAGGTGAGGCGGAGAAGAACTCTCACCTTTTCGAAAAGGACTTGTTAGTTTGTTATATGCTCATGATGGTTAACATTGTATTCCACAGTTTGAAATGGCTAAAGACTACCTGAAGCCTGTTTTTGGCGGCAATATCATTGACGCCAGTTGCGGAAGTGGGATGTTCTCGAGACTATTCGCTAGAAGCGAGCTCTTTTCTCGGGTGGTCGCCCTTGATTACTCGGAGAATATGCTAAAACAGTGCTATGACTTCTTAAACCAAGAAGAAAACCTTACTAACAAAGAGTTTGTACTTATATCCTTTTTCTTCCATTACTGTCTTGCGAAACCAGTATGTAATGTTTTTTTTGTTTAGGAAAGTTGTTCTGGTCCGAGCAGACATAGCTAGACTCCCTTTTCTTTCGGGTTCAGTCGACGCAGTCCATGCTGGTGCTGCTTTGCATTGCTGGCCTTCGCCATCCTCAGCTGTAAAAGCCTTTTATCTTAATTCAAACATTTAGCAAAAAACAATGTTTATGTTCCCTTTGGATCTTTTAGGTTGCTGAGATAAGCCGTGTTCTTAGACCTGGTGGAGTATTTGTTGCCACCACCTTCATCTATGATGGCCCTTTCAGCTTTATCCCTTTCTTGAAGAATCTTCGCCAGGTGTGTGTTACTTCTAAGCCTTAAAATATTCAATCTTTAGTGTGTTCCGTGGCTGATTATGCATTCTGGTGATAGGAACTAATGAGATACTCAGGTTCTCACATCTTTCTGAGTGAACGTGAGCTTGAAGATCTCTGCAAAGCCGGTGGACTCGTTGGCTTCACTCGTGTTAGAAACGGGCTATTCATAATGCTCTCCGCCACAAAACCCAGCAGATAAGCTCACAATCTTTCTGCTGTATAAAGCTATTAACATTGTAAAGAACATAATATTGAAACCTCTTGTAAAGCTATTTTGCAAATGTTATTATTTACTAGGTTTCTTGTGAAAACTCGATATCTATATTTGAATTTTCCGGAAGCAGTTCACGCATCTCTGAATCTATAAAAGCCTCCATACGAGCACGTTCTCTGTCTAGAGGATACGTACGGTATAGAAAGGAGTAGATGAAGCAGCAAGCCGCCATTGGGATGCCTATAGATGTATAAAGAGCTTTCGCAAGCGACGCAGCATTCTCTCTATCTGTAGCGATCTCTGCTGATCTTGATGAACCTTGAGGGATTGGTTTATATCCATAGACATGCTGCGCCAGGATTCCAACTACAGGAGGTGCAAACGATGACAAGATGGACTCGAACGATTTGTCTAGCGCGTAGACGCTTGTTCTTGACTTCTCTGGAACAATCTCCGCGAAGATTGGGCTGCAATAAAGAAGAGAGTGTTACTTACAAGTATCAAAGCGTACTAGTAGTGAGAAAGAGTGTTTTTAGACTTCACTTGTTGGTAGCAGGAGCGTTCCAAGAAACAAACAGACCCAATAGCACTAAGACCAGACCATGGATCGCAGTAGTAGATGGATCGTCAGGTAAAAACAACAAGAGAATAGCAGCGAGCGGGATCGCTGAAGCTGAGCTGATCTGCGCAAGAATGATTCTTCCTGAGTTAGGAAGACGTGTCGACAGATAATCTCCCATTTTCCCACCAAATAACCCACCAAGAGAAGACGCAGCCACAAATAGACCCATCAAGAATGCAGTTTTCCCGTGCGAGAACCCGATGAGCTCCAACCACATAGGTGCAAAAGATAGAGCAGACCAAGGAAACGACCCGGTCACTCCCTGAGCAACAATGATCTGAAAAGAAGGGATCTTTACAACAGTACCACTTTCCCTGACCAAATCCTTAACCTCCGAGGAAAAAGGTTTACTTGAAACTCGATGAACAATAACACCATCCTTCACAAAGTGAGGGTCGTTGGCAAAAAGTCTGACTAACACACCAACTATAACACTGATCAAACCTACTATATGGAAAGCAACTCTCCAACCAGGTACACCCATGAAGGTTAATGGAGCAATCAAAACAGAGCAGAGCCCGCCTAAGATCGAACCGAGGTTTGCTGTGAGTTGCAACCATCCAAAAGCAGAGCCACGGTTAGCATCGTCCGTTGAGTCAGCAACAAGGGACTGAATCGCTGGAGCCACTAAGGCAAGACCAATCCCATTCAGAGCTCTCGATACTGCTACCTGCTCGTATCAGACATGACACAAGAGTTAAACTCATAACGTGTCTCACTCAATGGATCAGACAAAAAGACAGAACCTGGAAGAAAGTGGAAGAGAAAGCGACAAGGAAAGTAGCAGCGGACCAGAGGAAAGCACCGAGAGCAATGACGTGAGCTCGGTTATGTCGCATGGACATGTAAGCAGCTAAGGGATAGCAAACGGCTTGAACCATGGATCGCAACAGTGTCAACGACCCGAGCCCGGTTGGATCCGTGTGGAGAGCTGCACCGACCTCTTTGTATACACCTGGGAGTAGAGACTCGTCGGCTCTCTCCATAATTCCGGCTAGATTCACCAGAATCAGTGTCACCGTCTCTGCCTTCATCTTCCCTAATATGCTTCGATCTTTTCTTCAGTTTGATTTTGGGTTTTTGAGGGTTTTCTTCTTCGTAACGGAAAACATAAAACTTGGGATGTGGATGATCAATGTTGACGGTGAGAAGTAAACAGTCAATGACGTCGATACGTGGTCGCTCACGGTGGCGCGTGGAAATGGTCAAAAGATGTTGTAATGAAAATTCCGCTGCTGACGTGTATATAAAACTGACGACAATTGTGTGATATAGGCCATTTATATGGGCTTTGGCCCATTATTTTCATAAGTTAACTATTTATGAAAATGTCCGGTTTTAAAGGTTCGGATTGGATTGTGTATGACTTGTTTTGCTAATTAGGGTTGGAAACGTATCCTGCTAGAGTACTATCGCAAAATGAACAAAGACGATGATGAAGGAGAATTTGTTTATAGACATTTTACACTGTTCATATAGGTTTGTTTCTTGTGAATATTCGTCTGCTCTTGACTTCTACTAATCATGATGTGTTTTTCTCCATTAACTCGAGGAAACTCGCATAATCATGGCTCACGTTGGTTAGTCAGTTGATGTCATTAATTATCAGCAAGAAGAAACTTGAAGTTGTGTCGCTAATTGAAAATTAGTAAATTACATATCTCGATTATTGTCCATTATAATTGGACGACGTCATTTGAATATAATTTTATCAGATGATTACCTATAATATGGTCCATTTATTGACCTCTTCAATGGTATATGCACCTAACGTATGATCAAACACCATATACAAAAAATTGTCTATAAAACATAAAGAGTTATGTAAACATAATATAAAAGCATGTACATATTTTCAGCATTACATTATAAACGTCGTGATGAAAAGAAAAACACAATATTTGAGTTACCCTGGAAATTCAAGAAGCCCCAAAAAAAAAATCAAAATTAATTAACATATAATGAAAATAATAGTAAAAAAGCTTAATCATATTTTAAGAATACGATGATTAACTGTGAGTAACAATAGAACTGGCAAAAACTAGCTTTTCCAGCTACGACTCCGAGACAGAGGATCTTGAGCTCCTCCGACAACCCAAGTTTCCTTAGCTATGTCTGAAGAGAGTCTGTAATAATCGGTATCGTAACTCATCAACACTAACTCCATCTTTTCTTCCTCCATTAGTGATCTCAAATCCTTCTTATTCTTCTTCTTCACACCAACCTCTTCTTCTTTGGTATCTTGCTCTGTTTTCACTTGCATTCTCTCTTCTAACCAACTCTTCGCCGGAGCCGATCTACACCTCATCAACAAAAGCGCGTTCGACGGTGGAACCGCCGGTTCTGCGTCTGCGTTTTCATCAACGACGCACTTCTTGATGTTCTTGTCGTCGTCGCTCTTACTCTCTTCCTCTTGTAAAACCATAAACCATTTGGAGAAAACATTCTTTGTATTCTCTTCTTCATCATCATCTTCGTCTTCTTCATCGTCGTCGCTAGTGATGACATCAGCATGTCTGAAATCACCAAAACACCTGAAGTCGAACTTGATGTTCTTTAGACAAGTCAATAAACCAAGAAACTTGCTCTTAGATTTATTGCTATGTATCCTCTCTATCTCCTCCATCACCGTTTGCCAGTTCTTTCCTTTGCCGCCGCGTTTTCTTGGCCGGACTTTGATCTGACCGGCGCAAGTGACTTTAGGTGAAGTTGGTTCGGCTATTTCCTCACCGCCCATGTTCTTACTGCTTGCTTGTTTAGCCCACAAAGCAGGACTCCCATGTCCTCTTCCACCGCCGCTGGAGAGTTTGCTGAGCTGGCGACGGTGGTTGGGATGATGGTTGGTGGTGGAGATGGAGATGGAGGGACGAGATGGGCTACAAATGGATTTAGGTGTAAGAGCTAAGTGGACTCTTGAAGGGAAACAAACCAACAAATCTGCAGGGTAGCTTGAAGTAGATGATCTTCTGCTTCCATCTCTGCTTTTGATCATCTCTTTGTTTTTCTTGTCTGCTTTTGCTTTCTTGCTGTTTGGTTTTTGGATCGATCTCTCAATGGCAGAGTTCAGCTTTTTATGTTTGGATTTATAAAGGTTTCTTTTTAGGCTTTAAAATTTCTGTGCTGATGACAGCTTCTACATGCTTTTGGCTTGTAGGAAAAAAATCTTTATTTTTTATTCAAACCCTTTTCTAGTGAAAGCAAAATGGGTGGTGCAATACCAAAAGTCGTTGTAAAATGCTGGTATTAAAAATAAAAATTGATGTTAAATTGGCGGACAAACAAGAAGAAGAAGTAGTGATGGGGTCAAAGGAGTGAAATGGGTTCATTACAACTTTATTACATCGTAAACAAGAAGCTTCTTGACTGAATCATTCACTTTCAAACATTCAATGGTCCTTACCACTTCTTCATACATTTGTTCATCATTTCACTTTGAGATTTATGCTTATTGATGGGTTTGTTTGATGACTTAAATACAAAATGTGACATCAATATGTGGTCACCATTAAACTCATGTAATAGATACCAGTCTATATTTTACCTCTGAAAACTTAATCACCAAAAAAAGGAATATATTGGCCATAATAAATAGATCCACAATTAGATTTCAAAGTGTTTTTTGTCTGGCGATTTTTTATTGTGTGTACATGTACATTCATAGATGAAAATAGTTAATCAACATTAGTAGAAGGAAAATGAATAGCATGTGAATGTGGCAAGGGTGATGATGGGTTATAGTCGAATGCTCTTACAAATTAAAGTTGGAAAGGTTTCGTGGACTTTACTTTTGCAAATTCAATATAGAATCATGATAACTTTATGAATATATTTTTTTTGAACAAAAACTTTATGAATATATAAAAAAGAAAGACAATAGTATAAAGAGGGAAAGAATGGAAGGGCACGAGGCTTGTTTCTTAATCCAATGGTAGGCACAAGCTGTGTGGTCACACTTCCCTTTGTTGTTGTTTATCTTCAACCACACACTTATCAATTTTCATTTGCCATCTCCCAGTTTAAACTATCTTCTAACTATATCACCAAACTATAGCACCAAATGACAATGAAATGCAGGAGTGCAAACTCTTTTTAGGGATGTGAATGATGTGATATGAGGATGATGTGATGAAGAAATTGGAATAGTTCATGCTAAAATTATTGTGGCATGGGACATGAATTATTTGATATAATAGTTTCACAATGGGAAATAAAATCATTGCGAATAAAAAAGTTCGGAAAACTAGGAAAAAACTGTGGTTCCTTTTTAAATAGTTTTGTTTTTCTAGTATTCTGCAATCTCAACATTTAAATTATCGAAAATTTTATGATAAGTTTCAAATCAAACTTCAACTCAACAACAAATAAGTCCAATGGTATTTGTTTAGAGATTTAAAACACATAAATAGAAAAACTCTAAGCTACTCTTTTAAACCATTTTAGAGTGAACATAACCACAAAATTTTCAATAAAATTCTTTATGTAGCACTCTAATCCTCAACCTGGAATGTTACCAAACGTCGCACGTTATTTCTGCTTTCTCTCTATCTTTCTCATTTGATGTTTAGAGGCTTCTGCTCTTAATGCAGTTACGTTTGACATTTGTTGCATGATTTAGACAAGTTTTATTTATTGATTAAGAGACTTTCGTTTTTTTGGGTCTTGTTCTTCATTACTTTTCACAATTAGATTACGTATAAAACAAGGAAGTCATTTCATAATCTCCTAAACGTTTCTCTATACACAATATATTGATTTAGTGTCATGCTTCTTATTGTTTAACGCAAAGCTATGAACTCAAAGATTATAAGAACTCACTTATATTAGCGTAAGAAAATCCCTCAAAACTTAAGCTCTCAACAATCTCAATCTCTCAATCTCTAAACTCACAATTTGATGTCACAAGTCGACACCTTATATATAGAGATATATATTCCTAAACTCATTAGGAAACCTCATTTAGATAAACACAAATCAAATAAAAATCAGCAAGACTTGCGGGCTAAGTTATCTCCAAGTTTATCTCCAACATTCTCCCCTTTAAACTTGAAGTTAACTTTAGCCAAGTCTTGAATCCCAACCAGCTCTCTCATTTCCTTGAACTTGATCCTTCCTAGCGCCTTTGTTAGGATGTCAGCCTTTTGCTCTGTTCCTGGAATGTGCTGCACATCTACCTGCTCATTCTCGACGCACTCTCTGATGAAATGGTAACGCTTGTGGATGTGTTTGCTTCGTCCATGGAAGACAGGGTTCTTGGTGAGTGCGATTGCAGACTTGTTGTCAATCCGAATCATCACCTTCTGCACTTCATTCTCGGTGACTTCCTCAAGTAATTCCTGCAACCAAATAGCCTGCTTAGCAGCCTCAGTAGCGGCCATGAACTCTGCTTCGCATGATGAAAGAGCTACTGTCTCTTGCTTCTGAGAGCACCAGGTGATCGGACAAGCGTTCAGATAAAATATGTGGCCCGTCGTACTCCTCCCATCATCTTCACCAATGTTATGAGAAGAATCACTATAGCCCAATAGTTCAACTCCTTCTGCCCTCTGAAACACAAGACCAAGAGATAGCGTGCCCTTTAGATACCGCAGAACCTGTTTGAGCGCCGCAGCATGTGACACCTTTGGACAATGCATATAGCGACTGAGTAACCCGACACTGTAAGAGAGATCAGGTCTCGTATGCAGTAGATAGCGTAGGCACCCGATGCTGCGCCTGTACTCCTTCTCATCCACACTCTGCTCTGTTTCTGCCTTAGAGAGCTTCAGACCAAACTCCATTGGTATATGTACTGCATTGCACTCCTCCATTCCAGTTTCACTCAAGATCTTCTTAGCATATCTCTCCTGCGTTAAGGTTATACCTTCATCCGTTTGTGTAACTTCGATTCCAAGGTAATACGTAAGCAGACCCAAATCACTCATCTCAAAGTTCCCTGCCATCTCTGCTTTGAAGTTGCTGATCATGTTCGAGCTTGATCCACACACCAGGAGATCGTCTACATATACTGCTACCAAGAGGTGATCGTTGTCTATCTTCTTTCGGTACAAGGATGGCTCTTTGGAGCATCGAACAAACAAAAGCTTCTCCAACACTTGATTTAGTTTCTCGTTCCAAGCCCTCGGAGCCTGTCTCAAGCCGTACAGCGCTTTTTCAAGCTTGTAGACCTTATCTTCACTTCCCTCGACCTTGAACCCCTCCGGTTGACTTACATATACAGTCTCCTTAAGATCACCATTGAGAAAAGCTGTTTTCACATCAAGATGGTGAATTCTCCATCCTCTTGAGGCCGCAAGTGCAATGATGAAGCGGACGGTTTCAATTCTTGCCACAGGAGCAAAGACCTCCTCAAAGTCGACTCCGTGTCGCTGGATGTAGCCCTTCGCAACGAGTCGTGACTTGTATTTGTTTATGCTCCCATCTGAGTTTCTTTTGACTTTAAAAACCCACTTCAGACCTATTGCCTTGGCTCCTTTAGGTAAGTCAACAAGATTCCACGTTTTGTTCTTGATTATAGACGCAATCTCCTCCTCACAAGCATCTCTCCAGACCTTTAGTTCCATTGCCTCCTCAAAGTCCCAAGGCTCTTCATTCAAGAGTAGTAAGAGACGTTCACCTTCTTCTTCAGCAAGGTATACATAATCGTCCAAGTAACTTGGCTTCTTACTTTCTCTAGACGAGCGCCGAAGTGTCTCCTGTTCGCTTACGTCTTGTGGAATTTCGATCAATGCCTCATTAGGTGAATGAGATAAATGTTCCTTGTCACTCTGAGATTCAGTTACTTCCTGTATCTCTTCATCTCGTATTCCTTGATTCCCAAACGTTTCAATATCAACAATGAGCTTCCCTCGCTCATCGTCTTTACTACCAACTTTATCCCACTTCCATCCTTTTTCTTCATCAAAGATAACATCTCTGCTCACTGTTATTCTCCTAGAGCTTGGATCATACATCCTGTAAGCCTTTGAACCAGGCTCAGTTCCGAGGTGTACCAGTGCTCTTGATCTGTCGTCAAGCTTGCGGAGATTTGGTGGCTCTGTCTTAACGTAACCAATACATCCAAAGATTTTCAGATGCTTGACACTCGGTTTCCTTCCCTTAAAGACCTTGTATGGAGTCTGAGAATCAAGACTCCTTGTTGCGACCCGGTTTATTAAGTAACAAGCATGCCTCACTGCTTCTCCCCACATATAGTTTGGCACATGCATGTGCTTGAGAATGATCCTCACCATCTCAAGTAAAGTTCTGTTGCGCCGTTCAACAACCCCATTCTGCTGAGGCGTATATGGAGCAGTCAAGTGTATCTCAATTCCGGCTTTCTCACAGAACTCTCTAAACTCTCCTGACGTGAAATCTCCACCTCTGTCAGTCCTGAAGACTCTGATCATTGTTTTTGTTTTTTGTTCTATGATTGCCTTGAACTTTCTGAACTTCTCAAATGCTTCTCCTTTCTCCCTCAAGAAAATACTCCACATATAACGTGAATAATCATCTATCAAAACAAATATGTATCTGTTTTGTCCAGCAGTCTGCGGGTTTATAGGTCCACACAGATCGCCATGGATGAGCTCCAACACTTTCTCAGCTCTGTACGAAGTTGCTTGTGGGAAGACTTGACGAGCTTGCTTCCCTTTCAAGCATGATTCACAAATCTCTTTCTCTACATCAACATACGGTATGCCCAGCACCAACTCTCTTCGTATCATCAGTTTCATTGACTCTGTCCCAATGTGACCAAGTCGAGCATGCCATCTTGCAGAGCTGCAGTCAGCTAGGGTCTTTAAACATCTTGTATCCACTATCTCCATAAGGACCTTATACAATCGGTTCTTAGACCTCTTTGCACTTGTTATGAGGTTGCCACCACCATCATGAAGCGTCAGATTGTCTCCCACCATGTGTACATCACACCCTGCTTCAGTAGCCTGTCCCAAGCTAATGATATTGGTCTTTAAATCAGGTATGTAGTATACATCTGCAAGCAGCTTCTTCTTCCCATCTTGACTGATAAGCGTAATGGAGCCTTTACCTTTGATGTCAATACGGGAATCATCACCAAATCGAACCTTTCCCGTGATAGTCTCATCTATTGCCCTGAAGTACCATCTGTTTCCTGTCATGTGGTTACTGGCCCCGTTATCAAGATACCAAATATTGCCATTATTCATTCCAGCTTCAAACTCTTTAGGCAAGACATGCTTCTCATTGAGGTAAACCACCTCATGCATCAACAATCTGTCCGCCACATGTGTGTCATCCTCCTTTGTTTCACACGTCTCCTGTAACTTCAATAACCTGTCTGGACATTCAGACGCAAAATGTCCAACCTTATCACATCGATAGCATGTGATTTTAGACATATCAAACTCTCTATAGGTTCGTCCACGACCTCGTCCTCTTCCGTAAGAACGTCCTCCTCGCCCCCTGTTTCTATAGTCATTGTAGTACGCATGTTGTGTTTGAGACTGAGACTCTGAGTTTGCATACATCAGTTTGCCTTGATTCTCTTGACTCTCATCTTCTTCTTCTTCACGTATGCGTTCCTCGTACGCCTCATGCGTCCTACAATATCTTCAAAACTCGTGTTCTTCAAGTCGAGCATCTGTTCTATGGAAGCCACCATGTGCAGGAACTTCTTCCGAGGAAGACTATGTAGAAACTTCTTGACAAGTTTTGACTCATCAATATTTTCTCCTAAGGACGCAGAGTTTGAGGCAATCTCAGATAACTTTCCCACAAAGACATCAATAGTATCTGTATCCTTCATCTTTAGCCGATCAAAATCAGCTTGAAGTGTTGACAACCGTGCCTCCTTTACTCTGTCTGCTCCCATGTGTCTTGTCTTGATAGCTTCCCACACCTTCTGCGCGCTACCAAGCTCTCCATACTGAAGAACAAGCGTTTCTGGTATTGATTGGAACATTAATGCTATAGCCATGTTATTTTTCTTTGCATCCTCTGCTCCGGTTTCAACTACCTCCCACGCTTCATGCACTTTAAGAAGAATCTTCATACGTATTGCCCAAAACGTATAATTTGCCGATGTGAGCATCGGACAACTTATGGAAGACATTCCACCATCTCTTAATTTTCCAATCTGGTCTGTATTCGAACTCGCAACAATGTCCTTCGTATCTCCCATGGTTTCAAGCTCTGATACCAAATATTGTTTAACGCAAAGCTATGAACTCAAAGATTATAAGAACTCACTTATATTAGCTTAAGAAAATCCCTCAAAACTTAAGCTCTCAACAATCTCAATCTCTCAATCTCTAAACTCACAATTTGATATCACAAGTCGACACCTTATATATAGAGATATATATTCCTAAACTCATTAGGAAACCTCATTTAGATAAACACAAATCAAATAAGAATCAGCAAGACTTGTGGGCTAAGTTATCTCCAAGTTTATCTCCAACACTTCTCAGTTCTCACGCAACATAATCCGTCCTAAACTGAATATTCACAGTTTATGTTGTGTAACTTGTGTCTTCTCGGCTTTCGATTGTAGCTCTGGTTCCATCTTTAATTCAGTATGGGTCCAGCATTTTTCATGAAACTCTTGCTTTAATTGTCAGGGCATTATGCATAGCCGAACTAAAACATGTATTGAATTTTAACAATCGTTGCAAGTTCTTGTAGATTGTATTAGATAATAATAATAATAATAATAATAATAATAATAATAATAATAATAATAATAATAATAATAATAATAATAATAACACTACTAAAAGCAGAATACGGTGAGCGGAGAGAGCATCCACGTCATCTAATTTAATTGACCAATAGAAAACTGTTATGCGGTCACGTCAATAATTTCCCAAGGCCGGACACAATTATTTCCAAGTTATCTGATTCAGTGTGGCCCACTTTCATACAAACCCCATCACTTGGCCCAACTACTACGATAGGGATCACCGACTCTCCACTTCACCTTCTTCAGTGTAGTCTCTGCAAATCACCGTTAAGTTGAAACTAAGTCTTCCCACTCTTTCACATTTAATAAGCTTCATTACTTTAAAAAAAATTGTTTCTTCCGTTGATATTATTTGGGCTTTTATGATTTTCATTGGGCAACAACCGCCATGACCAGATACGCCGGAAGCTTCGATCACCGGCAAGGACAAAGTCATATCAAACACAGGTAGAAGCTTCCGACCTTGACTAATCGATTGAGTTCTTCTAATCTGTATCAGAATCCGGCACCGTTACAGAGTTGACTGGATTCATGCACCTTCATTAACGCTCGCATTTACACTGATTTGCCTCTCCTCACACGATTTCTCATTCAATTAACATCATCATTCAGTGAGCTATGAATATATGAGTTCCCTTCCATGAGTTTCATCAGTTCATTCTTTTAAATTATTTTCCAAAAAAAATCAGAGTTGGAATGGCAAAAGCTTTTCAATTACTCACCGTTTTGAAAACTGGCTCCACCGTCGAAGTGCCTCTCCTGAGGTTTTCGGAGGCTCGAGGCGGTGAGCTTGGATGTCGATATGCTACCCCCTCAAAATATTTTTCTTTCAGTCTCAAGAATGGTGTCTCTTTTGGGCATCTTGACCTGTTTTTTTTAGTATTTTTTCTGAGTCATTCTTCAATTCAAGCTTAGAATCCATGTTTTTACTTTTCTGTTTAGCTTTTTTTTTGTTTCTCACCAGCTTCTGATGTTTCTTTTGAGATTTCCAGCTAATATGTTGTAAAGTTATCTCCTTTCTGTACGTCTTTAAAAGAATCCAACGCAATCAACGCTTTGAAGACATTCCTTTAGATTCTGTTTAGGTACCTGTATAGATATTCATAGTTGGAACTGAGTTTTTTAGTAAGCTGAATATATTTTTTCTGAGAAAGTGATTAAAAACAGTTAATTCATACTTTGTTTAGTTTGGTTCTACTGACTTAGTGACTTTCAGACTAACCACCTGCTTCAGGTACTAATAAACGTATGAAATCTGAATAAGTTGGATTTTGACTTTTAATTTTGGTTTATAATGCTTTGTCTTAATCTTCCTTTTTAACCTGTAGGACAACTATCAAGTTTTCAACTTGAACAAACTATACCTAAATGGCGGAGGCTGAGAGCTTTGTCCCTTTTCAGTGCATAAGGAATGATGTCATTTGGAGACTCAAATCTTACAAGCATGATTGGATCAGTGGTTTCAGAGCTGAATTTAGGTATGTTCATATCTCTTCTTTTTTGCTTTTACAAAAAGTGTTACTTCTTCAGAGAGATAAGGTTGATCTTCATTTATGAAAACAACTAGGGGTTTGTATTAATAATTAGAGAGGTTGTGCGTTTTTCAAGTTTCGTACCCTGAAAGAAACTATTATTTTTTTCATGATTTGTGCTGCACTTGAAAAGTTAAGCCTGATTTCTTCTATGGTGATGATAAGTTTAAATTTTAGAGATCATGTATGTGTTGGATGGCTTAATGATTCCAAGGAATACATAGATGCTAGGAAAGCTATGGACGATGTTGGGATCTGATTCTGAAGATCAGGTACTTTTCTTTTAATTGTTTATTTACATAGACATAAGAACAACTCTACTTACATTCCAGTTTTCCCGAATGCACAAGAAGCATTTATAATAGATTGATGATATAATGATCATGCAAGCCTATTTCGTAGATTACCTGAGAAAAAACTTCAGTTATATATCATGTATTAGCATGTGACATCTAAGATAACTATAACATAGATTTTTAACCACAATACAAATTTGTTATACTTTGTTAATAATTATTTTTACCACCAATCAATTCTGAAAAATAACAGTATTGTACAAATACGCTTATGAACATTATTCAAAATTAATTAATTATATTTGTCCTGAAAAATAAAAGTATTGTGGAAAATACGATTATGAACATTATTCAAAACTAATTAGTTATATATTTGCAAATACATCACACATAGATGTATAATGAGGAGGAACAAAAAAAATTGAAACATAAATTTCTTAATACCCTTAAAAGTTAAAATTGAAACATAAATTTCCTATAACCCTTAAAAGTTATAAATATAATTGTTCCAAAGCCAAAATAAAATTTCAAATGTACAAGTAAATTTATTTTACATAAACTTAAATAAGTAAGATAATAATATTCAGATTAAACTCCGCTTTAATTATTTTATATATTTTCATCACGTGGTTCATAATTTTCAGTAATAAAAAAATACAAATTATGAGTGATAAAAGTTCAAATATGTTAGACAAAAAAAACAAAAATTGTCTTTGATAGACATATAATTGTCTTTCGATCCATAAGATCTGAGTATTATAAAAATGTTATAGAAAATTAATCCGGGCGTAGTCCGGAAAAGGCCCTAGTAACAATAATAACAATAATATACTTATTTTACTAACGTGTTTTCCAAAACAAAATGTTTTATTTTTCTCTCTTTGTAAATCGAGTTCTTGGCCGTCACCAGTTTGAGTAATGATGAAACTCGATTGTTGTCATCATAATTCACATGAAATGGGTAAATAGGCCTGCTCGATTCCCCGCTTTTACTTTAGTTCACTTAAGTTTACCAATGATGCGCTAATTGCGTTCATCAGGTGCACTATAGATTTGTTGAAAAATGTAATGCACTTGGGAAAAAATCAATATAAACTAACAGGCCCCAACAATCAAATAATTTAAAGGATGAAAAGAAAAGTTAGGTCTTGTTATCATGATAAGTTGCATCAACGTAGAGCCGTAGAGGTAGGCCTTTAGCACTAGAAAACCAACTTTTATATAACAATTAAGTATCAAATCCTGAAGAAAAACAATTATACAAAGAAACATGTTGTTTTCTAATTTTCAGGAATTATAAGTTAATTAGATGAAGATAATGTTTGATTTAGTTGTACTCCTGAGAGCGACACTGTTGAGATCATGTGGGTAGGGTTGGCCTTTGGCACTAACAACCCATTCGAAAAATTTAGGCAACATAATTTTACTCCATTTTTCACGAACTTCTCTTCTCTTTTTTCTTTGTACAATAACAATGAAACATATTTTAATTATAGGTAAATTGAATAAGTATTTTGTATACATAGGCTTAACTGAGACAAACACCCCGGCAAGTGAGACAAAAGGAAGCCTGATAATTATGTAAATTGTATTGCTTAACACTTTTAACCTGCAATCAAAGTTTTGGATTGAAGTATCATTCACACCTATAGGCTATAGTCCACTCTAATATTTATATATGAGATATTTAATCTGTTTAGTAGTTTGTTTGATTTAAAGCACAAATATTTGTCATGTAGCTAGGACCACATTCTTGTTTTGCTTCATAATAGGGGTATTAATTTTTTATTAAGAAGTTGTATTAGTGACCTAATCAAATAACAATCCGATAAATAAAAAATAACCACCGTTTGATCATGTTAGTGATGATACCACCAATGGTTAGTATATTAAACAATGTTTTGTTTTTTTTTTAACGCTGAATAATTATGCTATTACAAGTATGAGAAATATTATATACGATTTTACAACCAACAATTCTATCTGTCGTATGAGAATTCACGTCTGACTGTATCACCTGAGCCGCTCTATGGGATCTATGTTTGACGGTATTCCTTGCGCCATGCTGCAGATCTCTTGTAAACCTTTTCTCTTCTAATTCGCATAATTCTGCATTATTCTTGGTGTAGAAGTATTAATGAACATATTTATTGTTATGATAACAGTTCAATTAATTATATACACATTTATTGTTCACGAAAGCTCAAAAGGTTAAAAATAAAGTATAATTATCCCTAAGGATATTGACAAATAAGTAATTTAAATTATTTTCCCTCGTGTACCGTTTCTAACGGGCCTTAATGGGGTTAAACCGCATCCAATATACTTTGACTCTCGGCTCTCGTCGCAATCTGCATGATTACTAGGACCTGACTGGTTCAAACGCACCGGTTATGAAAGTTTGCAGATGCGAATGGTTGCAGTTTCTAGCGATTTTTAAAAGATTTGTACGATAGGTTCTGTGGTTAGAAATTGGTGCATTTGTACGATACTTATAACTGATTAACTATCAAATACAGCAGCAGTTAAATAATAAACTAACAATATTTACATTTTATCTAATTATAAAATATGAAAAATCATAATATTATGATAAATATGAAAATTATATTTAGAAAGTTATAATTTTAAATTTTTTAAAATTATAGAAATTATTTTTATTTTAAAATTTTATAATAGTAATTAAAATATAATAGATATATTTTAATATTTTTATAATTTTAAATTTTTATTGAATATTTTTATTTTTGTATTTATAAATTTTTTTTTAAAGAAAAAAAGTTACTCCTGCAACCGTCTGCAACCGTAAACGCTAGCTGAATTTTCAGCTTTTGATTTTAAGAGGTTCGGAACGGTTTGAAATGATTTGTACCGATTTGTATGTGTTTCGAAATGCTGTCAATCGTTACCAACCGCAAAAGTTTCTTTTGCGGATGATAGCGGAAAAACCAATCACATCCTTAATTGCTTGCGTTGATTCTATGATAACAGTTCAATTAATTATATACACATTTACTGTTCACGAAAGTTCGATAAGGATATTGAAAAGTCGAACTACAGCTCACTTAACTTCAAAAATTGAAAAATATGTAATTTAAATTATTTTTCCTCGTGTACCGTTTCTAACGGTCCTTAATGGGGTTAAACCGGATCCAATATACTTTGAATCTCGACTCTCATCGCAATCTGCGTGATTATTAATTGCTTGCGTTGATTCTATGTAAACCATTGTCTATGATTGGACTCTACTGAGACGCATTTAATGTGACAATCATATTCTATCAGTGTAATAATTTGATCGTACGCCACAGCGAGTACAGATGGGTTTGTACGGTGTGTTACAATATACATTAAAAGGCCGGATAAACGAAAGCCCATTAAGCTAAAAAGAATTCATCTCTAACACATTTCTCCTACGTAGAGATGGCAAACGAGCCCACCCGCAACCAAATGGCCCGCCCCGCCACGGGCTCAAGTTCAGTCGGGTCACAGCGGGCTGGCCCGCCGCGGGATGCGGTATCGAGAAGCAATGTCCAATCCCGCCCCGCCTAGTGCACAGGTCTTTGCGGGTAGGCCCGCGGGTCACCATCCAGAAGTTGAACGTCTCATTTGATGCTTAACTATAGCTTTTGAGTCAATGCTTCTCGATACAGTCATACAGATCAACAAAAGAAGTATATGAACCTCTATCATACGTTTCATCTCTACGTATCTTACATAACATTACTCTTGTGTTCAATACAAACATATTGAACCTTATCGGGAAAACATTATTCTTGTGTTGAATGGCATGTAGTATCAACAAGAAACTAAAACAGAAATAATCTTTGATGCGTATGCACTGATGTGTATGCATAAGAATGACATTAAGTAACAACACCAAATCTAAGTAATCATATCCAAGTAATGTAAATGAACACCCAAACAAAATCCAAACAATGTAACGTGGCCTCGGTAAAAACCTTATCGAGAAAACCCATTGGGACAAAACCCGACAAGAGAAAAAGAGCGCCACAAAATCCATAATGCGAATAAAAAAAAACACCAGATCAAAATAAAAATCAAGTTTCTTCTTCTTCAACTTCAACTATCTCTTCTTCACCATCCATTTCATCTTCTGTAGATATTAAAAATCGAAGTTAATTAAATTTAAAGAAAATGACACCCTAAAATATATAACAAAGTGAATAATTTACCATGTTCATAAGCTTCGAATCCTTTTAGCCAATTCCTACTACATATCAGAGCCTGCACATTTTTGGGAAGTAGACGGCTCCTGTATTTGTTCAGAACTCTCGAACCGATGCTAAAGGAGGATTCTGAAGCCACTGTTGTGATCGGAATGCTAAGCAGATCACAAGCCATTGCTGGCAAATCACCAAACCTGTGAGTATTATCTTTCCACCAGTCGAGAATATCCAAACTTTCAAAGCTATCCATATCTAGTGCAGGTTCATCCAAATCTGCAGAAGGTGATGTTGACTTTGATTTTTTGTCGTATGATTGAAACAAAGTTTCCAGCTTCAGACGCAAGTTCTTCATTTTCGCATCACGTGTACTCATGTCAAGTCTCCCTAAACAATACTCTACAACTGGAAGCTTCAAGCGTGGATCAAAGACAGCTGTCATTGCAAAAAGATCACTGACTTCTTCCCAGTACTTATCGAACTTCTCTTTCATCGGTATCACCATCTCTCGGATAATCTCATCATCGCTTTCCTCATTTATCTGCAGCCAATTATGGATCTTCCATACCTGATAGAAATACAAGTTCGATGTTGGGTATTTCGAACCTGACATCAAACTATTTCAAACCATACCTGCAACATTGGTTTCTTTGATTTCAAGGCTCGCACGGTTCCGCAGGTGGCTTGTTTGCGCAGAGTAGTAGCTTGTATTGGTGGAGGAGTGATTTCAACATCACTATCATCTTCATCATCATCAGCTTGAATAAGCCTTCTCTTCTTTCTTTGCTTCTTTTTTGCTCCATCAGATGAACCATCATCAGCCTCATCAGCTGCCAAAATAACTCCAAGGACTCGCTGGCTCTCAAAATCCATTGTATTCAACGGTGTGAAATTTGGATCGAAACTTGAACCATCATCTGTCATCTCTTTCTCTCTTCTTCGTTAGAGACTTAGAGATAGAGTTTAGGTTTCTGCGTCGTTTTTTTTTTTTGCTTAGGTCGTGAGTTTAGGTAATATTGTTTAGGGTTCTGTTTCTATTTTTTTGCAATTTTAAAAATTATAGCAACTATTCTCTTATTTCTCATTGGTCAGAGACTCAACCATTATAAGAAATTTTTATTATCTAAACTATCAGACGTAAAGATCAAGTCTCATACTCAAGTCCTATCAAACTATCAAACTAAACAATCAAGAGCAAGCAACCATATCATATGTAAGAGGCGATCAAGAACAAGCAACCATCCACGCATAGACGATCAAGTACTAGTAAGTAGTAACCTATTACCTAAATTCTATCAGCTATAAGAACAGAAGAACACAACAACACAAGAAACAAAAAGATCTATGTACTAGTAACCTATTACCTAAATTCTATCAGCTATAAGAACACAAGAACACAACAACACAAGAAACAAAGAGATCTATGTACTAGTAACCAAGTATCTAAATTCTATCAGCTCTTATCATAAGAACTGGAGACGACATAAAAAAAAAATAGAACAGAGACTAACCTGAGGTCCTTTGCCTTATAGATCGGAATGCAAGTGTGAAGTGTCCTTTGCATTCTCATATCGTTCTCCTCCTTGATCATAATACAATCCCCCACTCACCACATGTCATTATAAAGAAAAAGTTTTAGAAAATAGATGACTAAAATCACTTGAGTTTATATGATAAGGACATTAAGAAACAACAGGCCGAACATACTTCTGATTTCAATATCAAGACCGAACAGAGCGAAAACAGAGTATAAAAACAAACATCAATATTCTTTGTTCACGCAGACATCGCAAAAGATGAGAACAAACAACAATATTCTTGTTCACGCAAACATCAAAATCTTTGGATTGTTACAAACACTTGTGTTTAACTCATGATGAGAACAAACAACAATATTCTTGTTCACGCAAACATCGCAAAAGAAGCTCCATATATTCTCGATAAGAAGCTGTTTGATAAGAGATAACAATGAGACAGGACAACTTACACGATTGGTCATTGTGTAGCCGGTTGATTAGAGACAAAACAGACCCAATATCTTGTTCTTCTTTCACTAAAGATCATGTAATCCACAATAAAGAATTAGGGAATGAATTTTTATCTGTCCTTACAAATTAAATCACGGTAATGAGCAAAAGAACATGTAATCGAAAACTTTATCCTTACCTGAATGCATTGATGTTCATCAGCAACATCAAAAGGCCCTGAATGCATTGATGTTCATCAGCAACATCAAAAGGCCCTTAGTTCTTGAATCGTGGCTCAAAAGAAAAGAATTAAGCTGAAACAGCGAAGAGATGAGAGATGGATCAAACGAGAAGATGAAGAACATGCATAGAGAAGTGGAGCTTAGTGACGGATCAAAGAAGAGGAGAAGCCATTTCTCTCACGGTGAGAGCTAGAAGAGATCGGCTTTCCAATCGCCATCTCTCTCACCGATCGAGCTGGAGGAGATCGTCTTTGGCGGAGCTCCGCGCGTCCCGCGGTACACATCGAGCCAATCCCGCGTCTGGCCCAAAACCGCACAAGCCTTACCCGCAAGACCCGCTTAAAATTCGGGCCTGTGTCTTAGAACCCAATCCCGACCCGAAGCAAGTTCACACGGGCCTGGCCCGCGGGCAGGTTCTTCTTTTGCCATCTCTACTCCTACGCTTGAGCAAAGCCGCAACGGCTTCTCCGTACATACAATCACCGAACGCCCCCGTCGCCAGCTCAGCATCATCGCCATCGGAAGCCACACCACTCTGCCTTACGACAACGAGCGTCGCCGCTTCTAAACAAATCCCGCTCTCCAGCTTCAGCGACGGCGCGTTTCTCATACTCATCCTCACGTTAGGAACCACCGTGCGTTCCCGCGACACTTTCTCATCCCCACGCGCCTCCGTCTCTCTGTATTCTTTCATCCCCGCCGCATCCATCACCACCGCACCTTCCCCATCTCTGTCGCGCACGGTCAACGTCTCCATCTCCTTGTGCTCCTTCACCAAATCTCTCATCTGGTAGTGGCGCGTGGACGCCGCCATCAACGCGCTGATCGTCCACACCACGCGCGTCTTTAAACCAGAGACGAACTCTGAATCGGTCTCCGCGTCGCCGTCGATTGCTGAAGTGTTCACCGTCGCTGAACGGAATGCGACGATGACGCAGCTCTTGAGACTCTCCCCGAACTCCGCCTTCCACTTAACGGCAGCGCCTTTCTCCAGCTTGAAATCTCCGCCGTAAAACTCCACATCCAGGTTCCGGATCCGGTTAAACCCGGCGAGAATCTGAACCGGAGTCAGGATTCTGGCCGGTTTAGCGGGTTTGGAGAAGATTGGGAAGAGACCGTTGACAGATTTGAACAGTGAACGGAAGAAGCTGGTGATCGTTGAATCTTTCTCGGAGTCGGATTCTCCGATCTGATCGAGTTGGAGAAGGAGCGAGCCTGACTCAGTGGCCAGCGAGTTGAATCGTTTCGAGACGGAACGACATCGTATCAGCGTTTTGACGTCACGGACTTTGTTCAGAATGTCGATGACCACAGGATCAGGAATCGCATCAAAAGCATCCATGATTCAAACCTAGGGATGTTGTCATGGGCAAAAAAACCCGGCCCGGCCCGAACCCAAACTAAACCCGCCCAGAAAATACCCTAAACTATAAAACCCGAAAAAAACCCGGTACTATTAGGGTAACTCGCGAAAAACCCTAGAACTTTAGGGTTACCCACGGGTACCCGAAAAAACCTTTTTTTGAGTTTTGTGGTTTTTTAGTTAAAGTTTTATAGTTTTAACTTAAATTTATATGTATTGAATATTTAATTTTAATCATGTTTTGTATTAAATTTGATTAATTTTCAATTATCAAATTTATTTTCTGTATAAAGTAACAAATAAAATTTTCATCATTCATAATTTTCAATTTGCAAATTTATACTATATCCATAATGTAAGTAAATAAATAAGTTATAGAGAGTGCAAAATTTAATAGTGGGCATTGTATGTTTTGATTTATACATCTAATTTTTGATTTCAATCATTTAAATCCTTAAAAATTAGAGTAAAAGTCGTCCTTTCAATTATATATATATATTTTTTTAAACCCATAGGGTACCCGAAACCCTATAGGGTAAAACCCGAACGGGTAATTTATAAATCAAGACCCGCCCAAAATAAACCCGCAAATTTTGAAAACTGAATATACGGGTTTTGGTTTTTAAATTCCAACCGGGTTTAGGGTACCCTATGGGTAAAAACCCATTGTTAACATCCCTATTCAAACCCTTCGGGATCGTTTACAGAGTCTTCTCACTGTCTTTCTCTGTACTGTGTTGTTCTCTTCTTTTTTTTTTTTTTTTTTTTTTTGTCACTGGAAATTTTATTAATGGACTAGGCCCAACCGGGGCAAAGCCCAACACTGCCCAACACAGAAGAAAACTAAAGGACTAAACAGCAGTCCAACATAAACTGGAAAAAGGCCTAACGGACAGGCCCAATATAAACAACTTGTGGCCTTCAGCCCACAAGAAGGAAAACCGTCGAGGAAGCAAGCTGAGGCACGTCACCTTCCACGTGGACGATCGCCCGGCGATCAATGAACACGGGTCAAGACGAGGAGCCGCTTCCTTCCACCGGAACCAGAGAGCAGACGCGACGGAGCTCTGCCGCCGACGAAATCAAGCCACAGAAGAAACCAATCTTCGAAAGGCTCGAACCGACAAGTCGAATCTGGTGGATCAACGAATCGGGAAAGACATCAACCGCCTACAATCGATCTTACAACTTCGATTATCTTGCATGTGAAGAAGTGGCATCTTTGATGATGGAGATAAGCTTGAAGATGCAAAAACCATCAACCGGGAAGAAGAATCATCGGAGCTTCAGAACGAGAGGCAGTCGGACGAAGAAGAACAGATCCGAAGATCAAACGGTGCCGGCGAGAACGATACTGAAGAAGTCATCGCTTCCCGGAGACATAAGCCGGCGAAGCCATCGCTAACAAAGCCACGGCTTCTCAGAGTCAGAAGTCAGCCGTTCTTCACCGAAAGATAAGGTTCAAACGCTGGAATCACACCGGTCGGATGAAACCGAAACCGGAAAACAGAAACGGCGAACTCTCTCACTCTCAGAATATCACTAACCTCTCTGAAAGATCTGATATTGATAAGAGAGGAAAGGAGATCGAGAGAGAACTCTCTCTCAAGGAGAGGAGAGAGAACCCGTGTTGTTCTCTTCTGATTTGAGTTGAATAGGTTTTAGACTTTAAATAAGGAAACAATCCAAAAGGCGATATGATATTTTAATTCTCGGCATGTAGGACCATCATTGCCGTTGGGTTTATGATATTTAAATAATAAAGAACGATGAGTACGGCTTCCTAATTGTTTTGATCTTAGATATTTTATTAAGAGACATCAACGATTGAGATGCTTCAAACCTATTCTAAGTCATTAATAATTTTTTTAAAACAATCCGAGAGCTTTAAATCAACTTTTTTTTTTTTTTATAAAATGTGAACTTGTAATTTTATGGCAGATGAATAATTCGGATTTTCGAAACTTCATATTTTTCTTCCATTTCAATAAAACATACTTATTCTACTACTTTCATAAAAATTACTAGGTTGTTCGCTCTAGGTTGTCGTTTTAGAATTTTAGCGGTAGAAGTTTTTCTTTTAAAGAATGTAGCTATTACTTAAAAAAAAGAAGTTAAAAGCTTGATTGACATCAAAAAATTTAAAAGTGCTGAATGTTATAAATATATATTTATGATTCATTTCCAAAATGTATTACCTATTTTTTTCAATCTACTTTTTATTTATGGCAAGTCAATAAAATATTTTGGGTAGTTCTAACTTCTAAGCAAAAAGATCAGTCAAAATTATCAACAAATATAGTTTATTAATTTATTATAAAATTATTCATTTTTAGACAGTAAAAAATATTAAATTTATCTAGATTTTTTTTGATTTTTTTGGATTTTATTTTAATTTTGTTAAATATTTTATCCGGTTCAAGTGTTTAACTTGTTGAAAAGAAAAACTTAAAAATAAGGAAATAAAAAAAAGATTCTCAAAGCCATCAAAAGATCTCGTTTAGAGGCTTTGAGAAAAAAACAAAAATCTCAAGGTAAAACTGAAACAGTTGAAGGTTGAAAGGCTTTTAAAAGCTTCGAGAAAAGCACGGGAGGCAAAAGCCTCAATGGCTTAAAATTAAATTAAAAGAAAATTAGAAAAATTGGACACTTTAAACTTGAATTTATCACAACAGAATTTTTAGAAGATGTTTTATGAAAATATGATTTTAATTCCTGCAAATACTATATACCACCCTTAATTTTAAAATTAAGATAAATTATAATTTTTGTAAAAGATTTTAAATGTTAAAATATTAAAAAGTAAAAAAAAAACAAAAAATTAAAATAGACAAAAGGGAGGCGCGGCCATCATGCAACCTTAATTTCTTTTTCTCCTCGTCTTTTCCGTCGTAGAGTTGTGGCTCTTCCATAGCGATTTAGGGTTAAACGGAGAGAAGCCTTGTTCTTCGTCAGTGTTTCATCTGCACGTAGTATCTACTCTCGTCTTCGTCATCCTCCTCTTCGATCTCACTGAAGATACAACAAAATCGAAGTGTTCTTCCTCTTCGTCGGACGGGTCTAATCGAATTACGAAGTGTTCTTTCATCAATTTCGTCAAAATCTCACCTTTCTTCACACAAGGTATTCGATTACATCTATTGATTCTCATCTAAAATGAAATCGAAGTTTTCTTCCAATTAATCTAGAATTTTTTAAAAACGATTTGTCATGTTTCTTAAAGTAAATTTGTTTCACGAGTTGTTAAACATCTTATACATCACGATTAAGTACCTTAAGTCTTTAACATGTTGAACTAACAATTTTTCAAGGTTTGTAGATATATCTAAGGAGTTACCGAAGAGGATTTTTAAGGAGGACGAAGAGCCCCAAGTGACTCAGATCAACAACTACTGTAGGATCAATTACATTATTTGAAAGTTCAAAGCATGGCTGCCAAAGGAGTTGGATGTTGTAAAGAAAGAGACTAACCATCTCAACTATGCAATTCTTCTTTATTCTTATATTTCGGTACTGTAATTTTAATTTATGTTCTTATTATTCTTTACAAATATTAGTTGTTCTATTGTTGTGAAATAAGGTTCATACACTCTTAAATCTTTAAATATTGTTTATGCTTTTACAATGACAATACTGGTATTTGCCAAAATATTTGTTTTTAAGAACATGTTAATTGACAGTCTCGAAACAGAATCTGGATGTGTGGTTTCTCCAGCCAGTTTTGATATTGTGTAAAGCTTGTGTTCTTGCGCTAACATTTTTTTTTTCTTGCAGGATCCGTTGAATTATTTTAAATAATTCTCATGCACTTACGTAATTTTGGTTTGTGATTTGCATGATTTATTGATTATTAGCATTATTCGTTTTTGGCTAATATTGGTGCAGCTTTATCGCTCTTGGTCTCGTAATAAGACAATAAATCTGGTTAATCAAAAAAAAATTGACTACTAGACAAATCAAGATTTTAAACAATAATATAAGCTAATGAACAGTTCAGTCTTATTACAAAACAAAGAGCATGTTTATTGCTAAAACCCTTTAAGGATCTTTTAAGTGAGCCAGAGTGAAAAGAAAATTAAGTGGGTCAGAGAGAACAGAAACAGAAAGAGAGAGATAGAAACAAAAGAAGAAAAGCAAGAGAATCAATGATCCTTCTAATGCTTAATTAAGCAACATCCCTTCTCTTTTTTTTTCTTTTTTCTTTTCTTTTAATTATAAATTATCCTAAACAACCTACTTAAGCTACTGTAATAAACATGCACTAAGAGCGATAAAGCTGCACCAATATTAGCCAAAAACAAATAACGCTTAAACGTAATTCGTAAAAAGATTGACCATGCAAAAACAGTGAGAATTTCCAGACCAATATGACTAAAACTGACATGTGTATTGTAGTTTATAAAATTAATATGGTTGAGAATAGTCATATAATAGTTTTGATGGCAAAAATAATTTCTTATAATGATATGTATATTTTCATATAAGTTGGATTTATTGATCAACTTGAGAGAACTATGAAAATAGTTTTACATAAAATGTGAATTTCTAAGAGTGAAATATATTTTATAAGAAAGTTGTAATAATTCTCGAAATTGCTTTTTATTCATTTAAATCTAAAGGAATTGTAAATTAACTTTCTAAACTCTTAAGAGATGTTAAATGAAAATATGCATATTTTGAGTTATCTCAAGAAATGCAGGGGAAGCTTTTCTTACCATATACAATTATTGGTAAGAAGCCAAATGAACTTAGTGATAGTTATCATAATATGTTTTTTTTTTTCGAAAAAAACTAGTGTCGTACACTTAAGTTTTGTGTATAATGGTTAATTGTATCTTGAAAAAAGATGATAAAAATCCTTAGACAATTGATCTCGACAAATCTCAAGAGGTTATGTTCACTGTGATGACAACCTAAGATCATTTTATTAAAGGCGTGTCATGAGATCAAATTGTTATGTCATCTAAAAAAAAATGGGTAGCCTGTGAATCAAGATAAGATTTGGCGGTAACTCTACCTAACTGGCTGGAGATCCCAAGAAATAGGTTCAAGAAGACAACTAAGTCAAACTAAATCTGCCCAAGGCACTATAAGACTTCGGCCTATACTTAGTTCCTATGATGATTAAACAGTGCTACATGTAAGAAATAGAGGATAAGCATTAGCTTTTAATGATTTGTTTCCATTGTTTTGTAATATGAATGGAGTAGTACATGATACTTCTCTAAACAAAACTAATGGCAAATCACTTTGTGAGTGTAAAATGGGGCCGTTTCTAGGAGAATGAAGGAAATGTTATATTCTCCAAGTTCACTCATGATTAACCAGGACTGTTCAGGACCAAAACGAACACAATAGAAAACCTAGTTCTGTGAGAAAATGAAGCTGTGTTATAGCTATTGTCTAGTTTTACACCAATGCCCAGAAGGTTCAAGACATCATGGCCACCTCTTGGCCGAGAAATCTGATAGCTATTAAAAATGACTGGTTCAAGGCAAAAAAATTGCTACCAACTCATCATGCAGTGGATTTCTCGTTTGTACTATCAAAAGTCCTTAGTTGAGTCTTGTCGAGTCTTGTCTAGGAGGTCAAGTCTATCGAGTTGTCTAGTGTCTAGAGTCATTTCTATTCATGTGGAGGATTGTTGAAACTATTTTTTGAACATTATGAATAGTGTATTCATATGTCAAAAATGAAGTTTTATTTGAATGAGAAATGAAGGTTTAATGTGGATGATTTGAGAAACTTTTATAAAGTAGCAAATACACACATTGGATATTTGAACTTGGATTTGAGTTTTTTGATTTGTTAGTTGGACCAAATATACCTGGGGATTATTGGTTGGTGTATTTTGATGGATTTGAAAATCCAAACTAAATCTAGTGTTATTGGTTCTATGATTTTAAAATATGTATTGAAATCATGTGTTATTTGTTTAATGATTCATAAATGCTAATTCAAATCAAGTGTTATTCAATCATACAGATTTACTAATATATTTGATTTCATAATGAATTTGAATGGATTTGCATAGATTTCTTTGTTAAAAATACAAAGGCTCAAATCCGAGGGAAAAGCTCTGGATTTATAAATGCTAATCCGAGAGAATTTGAAAATTTGTAAATTTTTCTTGGATTTATAAATACTATATGAATTTCTAAATCAATCAAAATATATAAACCAATAATACAAGTTTTGAGTTATAAAATATATGTTCATTAACTTATTAATCATATAAACCAAATATATGTTGATCTTTTATATTGACAAAATATAAAAAAGAAATCCATTTTAAAATATATTATTTAGTTTGAATTGGTCAAACAATAATAAATTTTTACCCTTTAATTTCTTGGTCAAAATGTGGAATAAATTCACATAATAATTGACAAGAATTAAAAACTCTATTAGTGCACCATGAAAATTTCATTTTTGTGTTGAAAATAGAATCTTGTGCTTCTCATTATTTTTTTATAAAAAGTCTTGCTAGCATTATAGAAACGATATACAAACAACACATAAACAAAAGATTCTTCCACTCAGAGTAGTTATGCTACTATTTCTTTTATTTGTGTCTGAGACTACAACACAAAATTATGTTTGATAGATTCTGTTTTTCGTTGATTGTAAACATAAATAATGCTACAGTTGTATCTTGGGAATCATAGCGCTATGAAACCGTCACACGACGGGATATTTAAATATTTAAGGAGAAAGATTAACCATCTCGACTCTGGAATTCTTCTTTATTTTTATATTTCGGTATTGTAATATTTCAGTATTGTAATTTTAATTTATGTTTTTTTTTTTTTTTTTTGAATGAATGTTAAATTTTATTCACTCCAAAAAACATCCTTATTACATTTTACAATGCTTCCTACTCCAAAGGTTTTTTATAACTCATCTCCCTTATGTTAAAATTCTATACATTCAAAAAATCTGGCCTTGTAGAGAACCAATAGTGTAACCCTTCACTCCATCTATTATCTCCTGTTTTCTGAATAGAAAGAAATCTATTCCTTATTCCTCTGTCTATCATTCTGATCATCTTGATAGGAGGCTGAGCTGTTTCACCATGTCTTCGACCATTTCTCTCCATCCACAGCCCATGAGTAGTGGCTTGGAAAGCATACTTCAGTGTGAATTGTTGGATAGTATTCTGATTTGTGGAGATCAGATTAACTATTTCCATCCAATCACAAGAAAACTCATCACCTAGCAAACCTCTCGCCAAGTTTTCCCAAACTTCTGCTGAACATCTGCAGCTAAAAAATAAGTGGTTTCTGGATTCCAGAGGCTCATCACAGAGAGAACAAGCTGTATTAACATTCCCTCCCCATCTAACCATTCTTTCTCCTGTCGCTAGCCTATTTTTTATTGCAAGCCAAGCAAGGAAAGCAAATTTAGGTGTCGCATAGGGGAACCAGATACCTTTACTCCATTCACAGTTAGCTCCCCTACTTCGCAGCAAATTCCATGTCTGTTTTGATGAAAATTTCCTCTTAAACTTTACTTCTGTGAACTTCCATAGCCCAATATCATCCTCACTAGACACATTTGCTCTACATTTATCAATCTCATCCTCAATCAGATTCAAAATAGAAACTCTGTGTCTTCTCCTTCTATGTATACTCATTGCTTCCGCCACTGTTGCATCTTTAGAGATCCCCATATCCATAAACCCTCTCTCTCCAATTTTATCCACAAGACATCCCATATCAGACCAAGATTCATACCAGAATGAAGCTTGATTCCCATTTTTAACTGTCACCTTATAGAATTCCTTAGCCTTGGCTCTGTATTTGAGTATCTTGCGCCACATCCAAGACCCAGCTTGTGACTTTTCTTTCACTGTCCAAAACGAGCTTTTGCGAATCAAGTATGCTTCTATCCATTTGACCCACAAAGAATTCTTTGAAGTCAAAATTCTCCAGACCAGTTTCAAGCAGCTTACGTTATTCATCTCCTTCAATGGTCTTATGCCCAATCCACCCTCATGTTTTGGCTGACACACCTCTGTCCATGCCACTTTAGCTCTCTTCGTATTTAAAGACGGCCCCGACCATAGAAATGCTGAACAAAGTCTCTCTACTTCTCTGAGACAAGCAGCAGGAAGCCGAAATGCAGATAACCAAAAGTTTGCCAAACTTGTGACCACTGATTGAATAAGTTGAAGTCTACCTCCAAAGGATAAAAACCTTCCTGTCCAAGAACTGATTCTGGATCTTATCTTCTCTATCAGAGGCAGAAAATCAGTTACTGTCATTCTTTTGGTGAGTAGTGGTAATCCCAAGTATCTAACAGGAAGTTTTCCCTTATCAAATGGGAAACTCATGATGTCCTCTCCATTTGGTGTTGTACTCCCTGCTATATACAATGTAGACTTCTCCACATTTATTTTTAACCCCGAGATCTTCTCAAATTCTTTGAATACATTTAGAATCCCTTCCAGTGACCTTTTTGCTCCATCAGTAAATACCATCAAATCATCAGCAAAACACAGATGTGTTAAGCCAATGTTTTTACACCTTGGATGATAACCCATCTTCTCTAACACCGCTGCTTTATCAATTAGCTTTGAGAGGACATTCAAACATAGCACAAATAAGTAGGGCGACAGAGAACATCCTTGCCTTAAGCCTCTTGTGCTCTGAAAATATCCAGCCAACTCCCCATTTACTTGGACAGAAAAAGACGCAGTGCTTATACATAAATTTATCCAGTGAACAAACTTTTCCGGAAATCCAAGTGCCTTGAGCGTATTGAGTAAGAATGGCCACTGAACTGAATCAAAGGCCTTTGAAATATCAATCTTCATGCAACACCGTGGTGAAATCTCTTCTTTGTGGTAGTCTTTAACCAGTTCTGTAGCCAACAGCAAATTCTCCATAAGTAGACGATCACTGATAAAAGCTGATTGGTTTAGAGCAATAATCTTCGGTAGTATTCCCTTCAATCTGTTAGCCAATATTTTCGAAATTGCTTTGTACAACACATTGCAACACGAGATGGGTCTGTAGTCTCTCATTTCCTCTGCTTTATCCTTCTTTGGTATCAACGCAAGAATAGTGGAGTTCAAACCTTTCGGTAGGAATCCCATCACAAAGAAAGACTGCACCGCTACTGTAACATCTCCTCCAATAACCTCCCAAGCATCCTTAAAAAATTCAGTAGTGTACCCGTCAGGCCCCAGTGATTTATCATTTGGCATACTGAAAATCACCTTCTTAACCTCCTCTTCCGTTACATCTCGCTGCAACTGCATCTTCTCCATCTCACTACATTTATACGACAACAGTTCCTGCAACTTCTCCACTGATATCCCCTCGAAATCCAAAGGCTGATGAGTGAGAAACTCATTGAAATACCTCTCAGCTTCCTTTTTGACCTCTTCACCTCTAATGACCGAACCATCTTGGAGAATCAGTTCATTTATGGCATTACGCACTTCTCGAATCTTCACAGCATTATGAAATACTTTCGTGTTCTGATCTCCCACCAAGAGCCAATGTAGTTTAGACCTCTGTTTGAAGAATTTTTCTTCTAAATCTGCTAGGAACTGCCATCTTCTTAGCGCCTCTGTTTCTTCCTTGATTGTTTCCTCCCTTGGATTCTCCATAGTCAGTTTCTGCTTCTCCATTTATGTTTTTATTAGTCTTTACAAATATTAGTTGTAATGAAATAAGTTTCATATATTGAACACCAAAGCCCAACAAAGAGAAGAACATGAAAGGAAGGACGAGGAGCCTCTAACAGAGAAGCCATATACGACATCAAGTTTCTGAAACTCGTTGTACCTTTCACTGACGGAGCTTGAGAAGACCTCCGTTCTGAGGCCCCCTATAGACGGGCTGAGTCTACTAACCTCTGCCTCTCTTCCCAGCGGAGAAGCCATGGATCTAAACCGCCACCGACAAGCAAAGGAGCAGACAACATAATCCATACGACACAACACCAGATTTGGGAAGAGCATCATTCCTCGCCTTTTGTTGCTATCAAGGTAAAGTCACATGCAAAACAAAATCGATCCAACCACCAACCCCTAAAAGCCGACACCTTCCAGCATCTCCGCCTAACCATCCTCGCCACGACTCCAGGACAGAAGCTCACCGCCGGATCCAACCACCTCTCGAGCTGAACAGAAGCAAGCGATGAAACCAAAACCCAGAGCACTGAAGCATATCGGACGGAAGACTAAGAGAGAGACGGTAACGCCTCCGCGCCGGCACTCGCGCTCGCCGGAGCTGGAGCAAGACTTCAAATTGATTTAGGGTCTGAGAGAGTTAGAGCACTTGCAATGGTCATCCCCACATTGGGATCCTTGGGAATTGTTTATTATTAATTTTTTTGCTTTTTTTTTTTTTGAACAGTGAAGGACTCGAGTCCAAAAAGCTCGTCCAATGGTGATCCGAAACAAGAGTCCTTAACATTAAAAATTATTTTTTTTTAAAAAAAAAAAAAAATTGATGAAATTTATTAATTGCATAATTTAAATAAAAAGGTACAAGGATTCAATTTAAAGATACAAGGATTAAAATATACAAGGTTTAAATATAAAGATACTAATTATTAATCTTCATCGCCAAATTTATTCCAAATGTTTTCGATCAAATCATTCTTCAATCGTTCATGAGTTTGCCTATCACGAAGATCATTTCGGTTGGGAAATATATTATTGAGAATTGTCGGGATTTCGTTTAGTGTAGGGTTTGCGTTTAGGACCTCCGAAGTTCTGGAAGATTCTCCTTCTTCAAATTCTGAAATATCGTACCGCATTGAATAACCATCTCGTTCATCTTCAACTATCATATTGTGTAGTATGATACATGCTCTCATTATCTTCCCTATCTTCTCTTTGGCCATTGTACGAACCGGGTTTTTCACAATCGCAAACCGAGCTTGCAATACTCCAAAAGCACATTCGACATCTTTTCGGACTGATTCTTGAACTTGAGAAAATAACTGTTGTTTAGGACTTTGAGGGAGTGCGATAGTTTGGATAAATGTTGACCATTTTGGATATATACCATCTGTGAGGTAATATGCCAACCTATACATGTGGTTGTTGACCATGTACCTCACACTGGGAGCTCGACCTTCTAAAAGGTCATCAAACACAGGAGATCGATCGAGGACATTAAGATCATTTAAGGTACCTGGAAGACCAAAAAATGCGTGCGGATATATACCATCTGTGAGGTAATATGCCAACCTATACATGTGGTTGTTGACCATGTAACCTCACACTGGGAGCTCGACCTTCTAAAGGGTCATCAAACACAGGAGATCGATCGAGACATTAAGATCATTTAAGGTACCTGGAAGACCAAAAAATGCGTGCCAATCCAAAGATCTTGTGAAGCTACGGCCTCTAGAACAATAGTCGGTTTTCCGTGGCCACGGGCGTACTGTCCTTTCCAAGCGGTTGGACAATTTTTCCACTCCCAGTGCATACAGTCATGCTCCCGACCATCCCAGGAAACCCTCGTTTCTCCCCCTATCGAGTAGTCGTTGAAGATCCTCTGCTGTGGGTGGTCGCAGATACTCATCTCCGAATAACTGTATTATCCATCAGTGGAAATGATGTAAACAAGAAAGTGCAGTGCTCTCACCAAGTCTGAGATATTGTCACCGTGTCAGCCGAATTTCATAAGCAAAATTGTTCAAGGCCATCGACAATACGCATGAATAATCCCTTATTCATGCGGAATCGGCGTCTGAAAGTTTGATATCGAATATGTCGAATGGTCGTCGTTGAAATATTACAATGGTTTTCGTTCCAAAATTTACAACGGTTTTTGATGATAAGGTTTTGATGTTGAGGAGAAAGACATACATATCCGAGTACTTATACTACAAGAAGGGAAAACCCCGTGACTTAATGAGCAGGGAGCTACATACCCCAAAATGCTCTCAGTACTCTAAATCCACCCGTGACAACTCCCCGTGACCTCAAAGAACTACCTGCAACAACACGTTTAAAAAATGGTTAGTTTAGCTGTAACAACTAAGCAAGTAAACACATCACACAACAAGTACTAACTTTTCCTACAAGTGACCTCAAAGAACACACAGTACACATCATAACATGTCAGACATAAGCGTCATTTTTAGTGTTGTTTCGATCTCAGACAATGGCTCTTTCTTGGCCAGCAAGCGATCAAGGACTTTATTTCTAGAAAGTGTTTCCCTTAAGTTCCAAAACGCCTTGTAGCTTAGACAACTCCTCATCTCGACCACTCTTCTTCTTCTTACTGGCACCTTTCGCAGCCTTTACCCCGACGGGTCTATCCTCATCTTCTCCAACAACATTTTCTTCTGGTCCGTCAGAGCCACCACCTGCCTCCGCTTTTCCTTTCCATTCCACCATCCTTAGCCATATATGTGGAGGCCCATTTCGGCTCATGCCTGAGCTCTCTCCAGCAGTGATCGAGTGGTTGAACTTGGTATCGTACTTGGTGAAAGAATATGTCGTAAGCAGCTTTGATCACATCATCATCATTTTGGGGTTTGGCCGCTCCTGTTTCTCTGCTCCCTCTGCGCCTGGTTAGCAATCAGTGAATCGGATACTTCTGATTGATCCTAGACCACCTCTGCTTACAAGAAGTAACCTCCCGCGGTACTTCCCCAACGAGCTGAGGGCTGGCGTTTGTAGTAGTCTACAATACGCTTCCAGAAAGCAACAGCTCTCTGCTCGTTGCCTACGAGAGGGTTCCTTACTGTTTTGTTAAGCCAAGCACCAATAAGGATCCTATCCTCTTTGGGTGTATATTTCCTTCTTCTATCTGGAAAGGTCTTAACAGACTCCTCAGGGACGTTGCCTACGAGACTGACTAGGGACTTGCCTACGAGACTGACCAGGGACTTGACTAGGACACTCAAGAGGGATTTGGCTAGGACACTCAGGAGAGATTTCGCTAGGAGAATCATCAGGAGCTTGAGACCCGAGCCAAAAAGGCTCGGGTGATTCAAGATCTACTGGGATTGGACTGTACAGAAGGTGTCTATAACCCGACATGGCTGTAAAAAATGCTCTGTGTTACTCAAGTAGTTACACAGAGCCTTAAGTAATAAAAGTTCTAATTTATTATACAATAACACCCTATCAAATCTGAGCAGTTAGGAAGATAGGAAGCAAACTAAAAGCAATTAACAATATCAGTACCATTTTAATACAGTCCTAGTTAAATCCTATGTACTATAACAGCTATTTAACCAAACACCATTCATAAATCCTATGTACTATAAACAGCTATTTAACCAAACACCATCAATAATCCTATGTACTATAACAGCTATTTAACCAAACACCATCCAATCAAATCACACGGGTTTTTATCTACCTACAAAAATCATTCAATTAATCTACAAAACTATTGGAATTTTTTTTTGTTACGGAATATACATTGTCAAAGTGATAGAAAAGAAAAGCAGAGTACCTTTACTTTTTCGCCATTGGACATGATAGAACACTCCCACCTTGAAGCCTTTGAAGCTACTCCTGCAAACAAGTAACATTAAGTCGTCAAATGTTTTATACAAACGCATAAACTGAAAATGAAATCCAAATAAGTCGAGAACTTACCATGTAGAACCAAGATTACCAAACCTATGACCACTAGCAGGCACACCATTAGCTTAACTCGTGTGTATCCTTTCCTGCGTCGTACACAATCTTCTCTAGCAGCAGCAGCTTCTGCTCTCTCTCTGCAACTGCTTCCTTAAGCCGTCTTATCTCCGTCTGAAAGTCCCCCTCTCCTCCTCCATGACCGCGTCATCCCACCACTTCCAGATGTGAGTGGCTCCATCAACGACATTGTTGCAGGTGAAATACCTACGGCCTGGATCTTTTTCCGTGTAGGCTGTAGCAACAACCGGCTCACTCCCACAGTAGCAGATCGTCGGGATGCCATCATCCCCCTCAGGTTGAGGTTGGTTCTGAAACGGCTCTCCATTATCGAAGCTACTCTGAGCTTCATCGGCGTAACCCTGAGCTTCAGCTTCGAGAAGTGAGGTGATGTCGACGGACGCTGATGATGAGGACTTGCTGGCTATAGCTATACCTTCCCATTTTCGTTAACCTGCAAAGAAAGAGACAAGCAAAACACAAAAATTAGCATTAATTTTGAAAAACAATAAGAAAGACGAACATATCAACACTAAATAGAGTTGCAACCCTAAATCGAATGGAAAAAATGCACAATGTTTAAATCCCTAAATCGATCGAGACCCGAAAAGGGTTTTCAAATCCCTAAATCGATCGAGACCCAAAAGGGTTTTCAAATCCCAAAAGCGATCGAGACCCAAAAGGGTTTTCAAACCCTAATATAAAAAATCCCCAAATCGTAGATTTTTTTCGGACCCTAATTTTGATACGAAACGATCCCAAATCTATTGAATATAAATGGAAACAACCACAGGAGATCGATTGAAAAGAAAACGCTTCTACTTACCTTGAGGATCAGACGGAGTTGAATCGCGACGGTGGGATCCGACAAATCGCCCTGGAGAGTTGAGAGGTTTTTTTTTCTTTGCTTTCGTCGAAATGAGGTTTTTTTTCGCCAATACCAAACACAAACGCTCCTCCGTCCAATCTCTTTCCGCCACGTCGCCCACGGACCGGGTCCGTCAAAATGCTATTTACGGATCAATCCGTCAAATGGGCTGGGTTTATATTAATTAAAAAATCCAAAATCTGCAACGGACCGGGCTTAAGGACTCTATGTCATCCCCCGTTGCAAGTGCTCTTAGGGTGATAGAGAAGGGGGCTGTTAACTTAAACTTTTCCTTTCCAGACTTAATGTTTTATGTTTGTTCATTGGTTAATTTTCTTTACATTATGTTTAAAGATTTGGGAATGTCCATAATCCCAACTTTTTCTCGCAGTGTCCTAGATTTGGAATGAAACTAAGATGGGACAACTATATTTTAGAACTTGAATTTTCGTTTTCATATAATTTCTGTTGACTGTTAAGTCATCTCTTCTTGTATTTTCGTTTGTCTCCACCCTCTGTTATTAGAACTTCAATTCATAAAATCGTTTGTGCCATTTAAAAGTTTTATTTTACATACACGATATCTCGAGATAAATAACTGGTGAAGCTATATTCAAACACTAGTATTATCTCCCGTGCGTACGCACGGACATTATACTTTTTTTATTATTATATACATATATTTCAAAATTACAATGAATAATAATGTTATTTTGAGAGTTATTGGTAGACTTATAAAAAAACTTTTGAAACCAATTCTCTCAAATAGATTTTTGTAAGTTTTTGTCACAAAAATAACACTCAAGAAAAAAAATGACAAAAATAGACCTTTTTATTTTAAAATTTTTAATTTTTTTTTTTTAATTTGAAACCATATCCCCAAATCCTAAATCTAAATTAATTAACCTTTAGGGTAAAAATACATTTTTACCCTTTAATAAAACTTATTTTTGTCATTTTATTTTTTGAAGGCTATTTTTATGACAAAAACTTAAAAATGGCTATCCTAGAAAATTTTTATATTTATAATTTATATCAGCCCAATATGGATCCTAAATGCATGTAGAATATTGATCGCTTAATCCAAAATCCAAATCACTAAATATGAAAATGAGGGAAACACATATACCTAGCACACATACAATTAAGATATTAACTCTAAATTTTGTAGATAATTGACGTCTCTTTGCTCTTTTCCTATATATATTTTTGTTTTCTATCTTGCTTTATTATTTTCGTTTTCATTTTCAATGCTTTTTATCCTAAAGTTTTTGTTTCTTAGAAAATCTACAAAAACGTATGTTGATCCAAAAAATAATACCACCACACAAAAATAAGAAGACCAACCTGAAGTTAGATCTTGATACAGAGGTAGACATGAATCCTCATTTTTTCTACCACTCGATTTTCTTAATCCTCATTTTCTATCTTCTTGTTATCACAACATTTTGTTTTCTCTTGAGGTGCTTCTTAAGTTGATCTTGTTACTTCTCTTCCTTGAATTACCACGACCACAACCAAGAATCATGTGCCAGCATATTGAAAACCAATTTAGTCTTTTAATTAAAAACATAACTGACCTAATTTATTGGGTTTACCTTTTACTGCAGAGAAGTATGTAGATTTTGCCAATATCTAGAAAGCAAAAGAAAAAATTATAATTATAAATAGGCTAGAGGAGAAAAAGATTCATAAACAACGAAACATGAAACAAACTACGATTTGACTCTAGTGGGGGAGTTATTAGCCTCACTAACCAGGAAATTATCAATTTTGCGGGAAGCTTTGCTATAGAAATTTTTTGTTTTTTTTATTTGTATCCAGCAGAGCCGAGAGTGTTAATACAATCGTCAGAAATTAAAAAAATTGAAATTTCAACACTTTCACGAAAGATAGAGAATCAGTGGAGCCACTCCAAATAATTAGGAAAATGCAGGAAGAGATGAATTTGAATTTTACAGAATCGTCTTCTATTAAAAAAAAATCAACTGTTTCAAAGATCGTGAAGAGATCATGGTGTTAGAAATATTAAGGATTTTTAATTTAAATCAAAAGTAAATAGAATCAGTTAAAAACAGAGCTGTTTTTTTTTTACATTTAAATTTTATTTTCTGCATTTGTTTTTTTTAATTGTATTGCCATGTGTTTAAATTTGATTGGTCATGTGACTTGTGCTTTAGTATATAAGGGATTCACTAAAGACGTCTAATATCACTGTTTACCATGAACGTGTATAACACTATAACTAAGTTCATTTTTGACCGTTATCAATAAGTTCATTTTGACAGTTATCCAGTTCACTTTCACCCTATTAATGATGTTGATCTTTGTTGTTTTGCGGCAACGACTTTTCATTGAATGCAAATATAATTATGGGGTTCTTTCAAAAGTCATTCAAAATTTCAAGTCAAACCCAAAAATAATCTATGTTTTTTTTATGAAATTTTGTTTTGTCTTATTCATCTTAAAAGTTCTAGTTATTCACGAAAATACCATTATTCTTTTTTTCTTTTTTTTTCGAAAATGGTGCATTTACCTTAACTTACTACCATCATCATCTTCACCAAATATTTACAACTTTGTCATTGACATAAATACCTCAATCACCATGAACTACCAAATTGAGAGTGTTAAAGTCCTAAAGTTTCGATTTTTTTCTCATCCTTTCTCATTTCCTATCCACAGAAACCACATATCTTACACTTTCTCTCAAAATTCATCAAAAAACTGAAGATTTTGATTACACATTATGTAAGGTTCATCAAGCTCATGATTCTTGGTGATTAACGAGTATGTAACTGTTGTGGTGAAGTTTTGGGTGATTGGAGAAACCATCAAAGTCATCTCACGAGTTCAAGGTATGAAATCGCGAACTACATTATATTTTCTTTAGAAGTCTTCTGGTCAATGCATATGTTATTTTTGCAATTGACCATTTGTGTGTTTTTAATAGAAGACTTCTAGAGAAGTCTTCTAACTTTTCTTTGTAAATAAAAAATTTCGAAATTCCCAAAGAAGACTTCTTCGGATAAACAAGTTACTTTTAAATTTGACCGAAGTTGGTCAGAAATTTGACTTTTTGTAGAAGACTTCTGAAAGTTTTCCCTAAGTTTTCTCAATGCCGGAAGATGTCTGCGTGGGTTACTTTTGCAATTAAAAAATAATAATAAAACATTTAAATCAATTATGAGTTTTGGTCCAACCTTTGCCCGTGAGAGAAAACTTCTAAATAAGTCATCTGACGGAAGACTTCTAAAAAAGTCTTCTTTCAAAAAGTCAAATTTATTCAATTGCAAAACTAATCTAGCGAACTTCTTGCGATATTGAGAAGACTTCCGGAAGACTTAGAGAAGACTTCTTTTGAAGTATTCTCCAGGTAGACTTCCCTATAAGTCTTCTACAAAAAGTCAAAATTCTGACTAATTTCGGTCAAATTCAAAAGTAACATGTTTATCCGAAGAAGTCTTCTCTGGGAATTTCGAAAAAATTTCAGTCTCAAATGTAAGTCAATATTTATAAAGGAAGACTTCCGAAGATGTCTTATGTACTGTAGAGTAGACTTTTTAAGAAGTCTTCCTTCGTAAATTTGCAATTGCAAAAATAACCTAAATAGAAGACTTATTTTAAAGTCTACACAGAGAAAACTTATTTTGAAGTCTACACAGAGTAAGAATTAAAATGAATTTTTAATATCTTCTTGCTAATTCATGTTTATTAGTCAATATTGGGATTACTGAGTCGAATTTATAACTTAATTGGTGATAATTATGAAGTTACAAACATTGATGTTTAATAATGTTTCTAGCTAAACGGAGAAGTCTTCCGTAAATCTTACTCATAGATGACTTGTAAAAGACATCATAAGAAGTCTTCTCCGATGATTTTGTTTTATTAAGTTGATGTATTATGTTTGTGTTGTCTTCCTCATAAGATACAATTTTTAACGTCCATGAGATTTAAAATTTTAACTTTCGCTTAAAATTTAATTTTGATCTTTTGTGAATTTGACTAAGGTTTTTTGAGAAGGCTTCTCTTAGTTTTAGCAAATTTTACTAAGTTTTTTTGTTGTTGTGTTTTGTTATGTGTGGGTAGAGTAATTAAAATATTTTTGGTATGTTGCATCAATAACTTTAATGAAGTTAACCATTTTTGGCAAAACATGAACATATTTAGCATTTTTTTGATTAACATCTCTTAAAGTTTACAAAATAATTCACATACAAAAAGACCATAAAAAAATTATTACACAGCTAGATATTATTCCTCAACATAGATAAGTTTGGACTCATTTGGGCAGAGGAATTTGGAAGACTTTCTGAAGACTTCGTGGAAAGTCTTCTAGCATAAAATACATTAGAAGATTTTCCAAGAAGTCTTCAGAGAGTCTTCTGAGAGTCTTCCAAGAGTCTTCCGAGAGTTTTCCGAGAGTCTTTCGAGAGTCTTCTGAGAGTCTTCCGAGAGTCTTCCAAGAATTATCTCAGAAGTCTTCCAAAATCTTTCTCAGATTTGAAAAATCTGCAAATTCAAAAAAAGCATTCAAATCACTTCAAAATAGAGAACACTTCAAAAATAAATTTTTAGATAATAAACAAAACAGTCACATTAGGTTGGATCTATAATTTTTTTAAAATCTAATATATAAAATACACAAAATACATATCCAAAATTTATACCACTTTAGGCAGAAGATTTCGGAAGACTTCCTGAAGACTTCGTGGGAAGTCTTCTAGCATAAAATGCATTAGAAAACTTTCTAAGAAGGCTTCTGAGAAGTCTTCCGAGAGTCATCTGAGAAGTCTTTCAAAGTCTCTCAGATCTGGAAAAAACCTGCAAATTCAAAAACATTCAAATGACTTCAAAATAAAGAAAAACTTCAAAATAAAAATTTTATGCTTACAAAATAAACAAACAGTCACAATATGTTGACTCTCTAGCTTTTTAGAATCTAACATATAAACACACACAAATTCATATCCAAAATTTAGAGATCTACCTTTGAAAGAGTGAAAGATGAGAATCATGTAATGAAAAACCTGTAAAAAAAATATAAATTAGTGAGAAGACATAAGAAAAAATGAGAAATAATTATAAAGTTTGGTGATTTGATGTTAAAAGAGATTAGAGAGAGGTTGAAGAGTTTGGGAGTGAGAAACATTACATTTTTGTTGCAGTTATTTGAGAGGAAGAAAGAGAATGTGTTAATTTTCTTTATATATTTAGATAAAAATTCCAATTAGGTTAAATATTTTCGACCCACAAAACTTCTGAAAGACTTATGTAAGACTCATGGAAGACTTACGTAAGACTTTGAAAATGGAAAAAAAATGAAGATAAGATTTCAAATCTAACCCTAAAGATACCAACAATACTATAATATATGTTACCAAACCCTAAACCAATGACTCATGAACCAATCTACATTTACTCATCTATGTTGAAAATAATTTAATTTCAGATAAACTAAATTTACATCATTGAGAAATGTTTATTATTACATGATTACAAATTTTAACCCATGAAAATATTTTTTATAAAAAATTTAAATTATTTTTAAGATCTAATCCATGAGAAGACTTTTTCTAGAAGACTTATAGAAGACTTCTGGAAGACTCATGAAAGACTTATGAAAGACTTTTGAAAGACTTATGGAAGACTTTGATTTAGGCGAGAAACCTAAATTATTCCAAAATTTAGGCGGAAACTATAAATTTTACTAAAATTTAGGTGGGATGTGTCTGAAGACTTTTTTTAAAGTTTTCTGTGAGTTTTCCAGACCCTAAAATCAATTAACTATGCAAAAAATACTTTCTTAAACTTAAAAAAAAACTTAGAAAGTGTTTAAAATTTTAAATCAAGTTATCAGATAGTTACTAAACATATATAGGTCAATTTGAAAAAGAAAAAAAATGAAGGAAAGATTTCAGAATCTAACTCTAAAGATACATACAATACTATAACATATGTTACCAAGCCCTAAACCAATGACTCATGAGCCAATATACAATCACTCATCTATGTTAAAAATAATTCAATTTCAGATGAACTAAATTTACATCATTGAAAAATATTTATTATTACATGATTTCAAATTTTAACCCATGAAAATATTTTTTATAAAAAATTTAAATTCTTTTTAAGATCTAATCCATGAGAAGACTTTCTCTAGAAGACTTCTGGAAGACATATGAAAGACTTCTGGAAGACTTATGGAAGACTCTTGGAAGACTTATGAAAGACTCCTGGAAGACTTATGAAGACTTTGATTTAGGCGGAAAACCTAAATTATTCCAAAATTTAGGCGGGAACCATAAATTCTACTAAAAATTAGGCGGAATGTGCATGAAGACTTCTTTTTAAGTCTTCTGTGAGTCTTTCAGACCCTAAAATCAATTAACTAAGTAAAAAATATTTTCTTAAACTTAAAAAAAAACTTAGAAAGTGTATAAATCAAGTTATTAGATAGTTACTAAACTTATATGAGTCAATTTGAAAAAGAAAAAAATGAAGGTAAGATTTCGGAATCTAACCCTAAAGATACATACAATAATATAACATTTGTTACCAAACTCTAAACCAATAACTCATGAGTCAAGACACATTTACTCATCTATGTTGAAAATAATTCAATTTCAGATGAACTAAATTTACACCATTGATAAATGTTTATTATTACATGATTTCAATGTTTTACCTATCAAAATATTTTTTATAAAATTATTTTTAAGATCTACTGAACGAGAAAACTTACAAAGAAGTCATCGTAGAGAAGACTTACAAAAAAGTCTACTCTAACGGAGGGTTATAATGGTAAAATTGAATACATGTTTTTTGTTTGTTCATAAGGGGACTGTTGTAGTTTCACTAGGCTTTTGGGTTATTTTTGCATTTGATTGAATTTATGGTACACTTTTGTATTCAAAATCAAGTTTTGAGTCATTTTTGGCAAACTCCCCTATATTTCTTTTGTATCAACAGCATGTGTTTAGACCAGAATGGCTTACAAGGATTTGAATTTTGAACTACAATGATTAGGGGTGGAAATTTTTATCCTTAAAATTTGATTTGATTCGTTATCTGACTTGATTCGATCTAAAAAATCTGGATATCCGTAAATCTCAGGAGCAAAACAAATATTAAAAATCAATATCAATTAAAAACGAAACAACTCACAAATACTAAATATTTCAGAATCTGATATCTGCTCTGCTCCGTTATTTTTAAATAGAAATAGAAGTATATCTACAAAATAAATAGAGAGTTGTAAGTATATAATTTATATAATTTTTATGTTAATATATAATTTTAATAATTTCATATATAAATTTACTTAAGAGTATTACATTAAGAAAGAAATATAAAATATTTATAAAAACTACAATTTTCTAAAATTTATGTTTTATGAAATTTAACAAACATTTAGTTTCACTAATTTTTACTTTTTTTCTTATATGATGTAGAAATCAATACTATTAAAAGGGAAGGAGTCTAAAAAAATCTACTTATAAAAGTTGTTTGGACCCTTTCATTTAACTCATTATTTTTTTGTCTTACCTTAAATTTATACTAACAATATGTTACCATATATTTCTCTAACAATAATTTAGTCAATTCTTTTATTTATTTAAATCTCACTCCTAAATCCTAATCATTACTATTACTATATTTATCATTTTGATTTTTAATGGTAAAAGTATTGAAACTAATGTTTTATATTATTACTTTTATCATATAATATATGATTTAAAGCAAGATAAATTACAAGATTTATATGTGTACATTCTAACTTCCTCTTTCGTTTATAATAAAGTAATCATATCATATATAAACTTTCCCACTAAAATCTCATATCATACACTAAACTTTCAACCGTCTATAGTTTGATAATATTTTCATATTTAAAAATGATTTTTCTGAATATTCATGTTACCTTCACAAAAATGAAGAAATTCATTGGTTCTATTAAATCTAACCTGACTTCACGATATCAGTATTGATTATTCAAGATTTTGAAAATTATTTGTTTAGATATTATACTTTTATATACTTTTCACTTCAAAAGAGTCAATACTATTAAAAAAGAAAGAGTTTTAGAAAATCTAATATAAAAAGTTGTTGGAGTTATGTATAACTATTTATTATTTTTCTGATAATACATTAATCATTCTAAACATAAAATATTTTAAATATTTTTAACAGATCTTAATATTATTTCTTATGATACATTTACTCAGAAAAATATTTCATCAACCATGTTTTTGTACAATAACGTTAAAATCTATATCAAAAGGTTGTTGGACCTGATATGGACGTAATGGATCCACATCTGTTCGGGTATTTAAGATCCTAAAAGAATTTGAAATATATGAAAAATCTGAAAAATATCTGAAACACGAAAAGTATTTGAAACTTCAAACAAATACCAAAAAAGTTTAAATACCTAAAAATTTAAAATCTTATTCAAAATCTGACACGATGAAATGAAAAATACCCAAAATTTTATCCAAATACCCAATTTTTTTTTAAATTTGAAAAATTTACCTGAAATCAAAACTCTTATAGTAAACCAAAAACTTAAAAACAATATCCATAATACCGGAAACATATTCGGAATATCCAAATATACCTAATAAACACATATTTACGATCGGATGTAGGGTAGGATCCGGACTCAAACAAAGACCTGCGGGTAAAAAAAACCCAATAGGTTATCTTCTCTGGACCTGAACTAAACCTATAATTTTGGGTCGGTTCGGTTTGTTTTTTGATCCGAATATAATTTTCATGTCAAAAAGAAACTTACGTAAAATTGTACATATAAAATCTCAAATAAACTAATTTGTAGATTATATAGCTGTTAAAAATTAGTTTTTCAATATAATAAAACTTTATATTATAATATAATCCAACAACTCCGCGCTTTCCAAGCGCGGATCAAAATCTAGTATGTTTTTTTAAAACAAACTTGTATAATTTTTTTTTTAGATTTGTTTGTATTAAATAAAGTAAACAAAATATTCGTAAATATCCGTAAATATTCACAAATATCTATAAATTATTCGGTCATCCAAAAAATTAAATATATTTGTTTTTGAAGCAAATCAAATAAAAAATTAGATATATGTCAACTACTAAACAAATCACAAATAGTGAAAATTAATGATGATACCTCGACAACGTTATCACAAACCAATATATTATAATATTTTTAAATATATAATATTAATTTTATTTCCAAATATAAAATTTTAATTTATTTTACCATTATCAAATATGTAAAAGCAGGAGTGGGATGATATTAAGCCAGGACAGGTTGTATCAGTATGCCTTTTTGTCTTGATTTTTTCTTAGATTCACCTCTTGGAGGTTCACTCCCAACATAATAGCCTACAAAAAATTGGCAACTCGTATTATAATTTTGAAATAAAAAAAGTAAAAAAAAAATAAAAAAAGAATAATAGTAACTGTTAAAAAAGAAAAAAATTAACGTTGCAAACACCGCCAGAAAAGTCCTAAACTCTAAATTTTAAATACTAAACCTTTAGGTAAATCCTAAACTCTTGGGTAAACCCTAAACCCTTAGGGTAAACTCTTAAATCCTAGGGTTTAGAGTTTACCCAAGGGTTTAGGATTTACCTAAAGATTTTGGATTTAGGTTTTATTCAAAAGTTTATGGTTTATCCAAAGATTTATGATTTACCTAAGATTTTGGGTTTAATATTTAGGATTTAGGATTTTTCTGACGGCGTTAACAACATTAAATTTTTTTTTGGTATTTTTTGTTACAAAGCATAATATAAGTTGGCAAAATTTTATTGACTATTATGTCATGGGTGAACCTAAAAAAAACTCTTTAGGCTTCTAAATTAAAGCATGAATATTGACAGTTGTTGTGATCGAAATGTCTTACTCATGAGTTATCACAATGGGTTAGAAATAGTAATCAACTAGGATAAGACATGCGTCTTGCGCATAGTGAGTTTATTTATAAATATTGTTGACAATTGTTTTTGTATATTTGATCATTTTAGTTATACATATAAAATATTTTTTATTGTTATTATATAATTTCTTTTCGATGGACCGGATCAATTTTTATTAAAAATTGTGGAACCAAACTATAATTAATATATCATGGGTTGATCGGATAGGACACTAAACATACACAAAAACCCTTTTTTTTCACCGAACACGTTCTTGAAAAACGTGAAAAGTACTGTTTCCACGGTTGAATTTTTTTGATATTTATTTTCCATATGGTTTTGAAAGGTTTCAAATCAACCATCGAATTGATACTTGTCATTTTAATGCTAATTATATTCAAAATGGAAATACCCTCAAATTCAACTATAAATTCGAAATTACAATTAACAAAACAATTGTAAATATTAAAATATAATAAATAATTAAAGTAATTAAAATAAAAGGGAACATTAAAAATCCTCAAATAAAAAATCCTAAACCTACAATTTATTTCCCACGATTTTTTTTCTTTCTGAAAAATCAATTTTTCATATATGGAAACTGAATATTTCAAAATATTTTATTTCCATATTTTTCGGAACTGATTATTCTTATCCGTAGAATAAAGTAAATTTGTAGAACTTGGTTTCTACAGGTTTTTAGATTTATAGTAATGTGTAGATTTTGATTTTTACAGTAAATCAGTAGAACTCGTTTTCTACAAGTTTTTAGAATTATAGTAATATGTAGATTTCGATTTCTACAAGTTTTAGATTTATAGTAATCTGTAGATTCTGATTTCTACAAATTTTAGAGCGATAGGTTAACCTCAAAATGTGTATTCTAAATATTTTTAGAGTACTATCATTTACGTAGATCACATATTCTAAACGTAGTAGATTCAATGCAAAAAATGGTTTCATCTACGTAGAATGTCAATTCTACTTTATGTAGAACATAATTTGAAATTATGATTTAAACATTTCTAAAACTAGGAAAAAATACCACTAAATTCATATGGATATTTCATCGGTAGTTACTATTTTTCTAAAAAAAATTTAGTTTGTAAAACTATTTATTTTTGAAAATACTAAAGGACATTAGAGGTAAAAGTGGTATAAACTAGAAATTATTCTAATGGAACATAGTTATCATCTTTTTGGCATAAAAAAAAAAATTTCCCAAAATCTTAATCATTGGTTTAATGTGTATCCTTATTGGCTTATCTTATTAACTGTAGTTTTCTAGAAACGCACAGCTAAGCTAATAGTACTAACTTAAAATAAATGCAATTTTGTTTATCAACGCAGTCGCTGGTTGGAATAGTTATTTCTGATTGAATAAATGGATTTGTTAAGTTTAAATGATAGATATAGGAAGCCTCCTTGGTCTCCTGGTTTGACCAAAAATTCATTAATGTTTCTACACCAGTAATTTTAAGTTTCGATTCTAGGAGAAAGCGGAGTTATGCGAATTAATGGAAAAACAACTTACAAAAGATTTACAGCATGTCGCAAAGAGTAATGTCAAGGATAGATCCGATAGGGCGGTTTAGGTGATGCAGTCAAACGTGAATTTTCATAAGGCAGGTAGAATTATCGGCGGTAGAATCGTCTGTAATATTTATCCGAGTTTGTAATATCATAATATCCAGTGTTAAAAAAATGATAGTTACAAGAGAAATGCGAAATGAAAAAAAATAATCAGTTAGGCATGTGTGTAGAACATAGTCTGAATTTTGGGACGAAATCTTATTATAATGTGAAAGCATTGTTATACACATACATATGTATGCGGGGAGCTAAGACCTACAACTACTAGCTTTAGTTAGTTAGTGGCACCACACCAGATCCACCATCTTGGGCCTTGTGTTGATCCACCAGATCATTCATCGCTTATGTGCTTTGTTTAAGAGGTAAGTACCATATTTTGGCATTATACTTTTTTGTTTTTTTTTAATTAGGTATATATTAGAACCTTTTCAATCTTATTCCATTTCTACTGTAAAATATATTTTGGAACAAAAATTTATTATATCTTACTACATTTTAAACTGCAAAACAAAATAAAAATCTAAAAATATTAGAAGAATAAACAATTATATTAATTACTCTATTTTATACTCACTTGTCTATTTCAGAATAAGAAGGGTTTAGAATAAAATTCAAATCAAATTTGAAATGAAAAAATAGAGCTATATGGTATAGCATGTTTACGGAGAATTAATGAACCCATCGAAGAAAAGATATTGAACATCGTCAATATTGAGGACTTTCATCAAAAAGATAATGACCAAGAAAAATGATCTCAATGTTTTGAGATTGATTCTAGAGAAAGAAAAAAAAAACATGTATAAACTCGTTGAGGAGTAAGAGTTTAAATCTAAATCATGGTACAAAAAATCATATTATCATATTATCATTGTTTGGTTTAATAATTAAGGATCTGTATTTAGATTTGTCTATTACTGATATATTTTGGATGTATCAGCTCTTGTATTCGATTTAAATCAATGAATAAATTCAGCTGATAAAATAACAAAATGAAATAATTTATCGAAAGTATTTTTATATTTAACCAAAAGAGAAAATTCCTTCAGATTTGTAAATGAAAACCACTAAAGGTCGTGAAAATATACCCTATTTTTCTTTAATCAGCTGATAAAATAACAAAATGAAATAATATATCGAAGGTATTTTTATATTTAACCAAAAGAGAAAATTCCTTCAGGTTTGTAAATGAAAACTACTAAAAGTCATGAAAATATACATTATTTTTCTTTAAATGTGTTTCGACATGAAAGGTTAAAAAAAACAAATAATTTTTATATCTACACAATTCTTTCTCACCATAAATAAAACCGTTTTCTAGTTATAGCTTGTTTCAAAGTTTAACCATGCCAAAAAAACAGATCCTGTCATGTGTTGAGATTCGGAATTGGCATAATATCGGGAATCCGAAATCTGAACATAATTCAAACTGAAAATTTTGATCTATTACCAATCTGAAATAATAAATACATAAATAGATTTTGTCAATACTTATCGGAACTCGAAATGTTATTAACCCAATCTAACCGGATAACCCAAAAAATAAAATTAATAGTCAATATAAATATTTGGAACATACATAAGTTTTAAATACTTAATTCAATGTTTATTTTGATATGATATATAAAATAAAACTAAAACTTTAATTACCCAGTTACCTAAAACTAAATACTTCATAATTTGTTTCCAAACAATTGTTTTTATACTTGATTTAACACTATGTTGTTATTTTATCAACTATGTGTGTTAGATTAGTTTTTATTCAATTTAAATATATTTTTCTTATGCTTTGCTTTTAAATTTTATCTTTTACTTTGGATAAAAAAACTGATATAATCCAAATTCAAAATATATATAATTATTTTATAGATTTTAGGATGTGATACAAATGCACAAAAAAAAGATGTGATACAAATTAAAATGAAATCGATGTGTTGTATCCAATTCCGATCCATACTTTGCAAATTACTAGACTAGAATGTGATACAAATTAGGATTGAAACTCGAAATACCTGATTGCTCATGGCTAGTTTAGACGGTGATAATATGCTGCTTGCAATGCCATTGGTCAATTGCTCTTCGTCTTAGGGCTTTTTCTCACGCCGTCCGTTTCTTCAATTTCTCTTTTCGGCACGGAACATTTTGGACTATATGGCCCAGGAGCGAATCGAACAACCTTAGCTCTGTTCTTTTCATGAACGCTGATCGCAGCGTCAGCGTCAGAAAAAACAGACTACGATGGAGCCGAACTTGACGGAACCGAAGACTAAAATGGCCGCTACTGAAATTTCTGATACACAAAACTGAGACACAGCGGCAAGACGCGATAACGAAATTGGACGCTGTAAATATAGGCGACAGTCGCATCACCTTTTTCAGCCGCTGCGGCAAGCTGTGATAATTAAAATCACTTACAAAATTGTTCATCTTGTCTTTGTGACGTTGAATTCTTTGCCGCTACCGCTAGTTAGGAGCGGCTATCAAAAGAACACGGCTCTTGTCGCATTAGATTATATTATTCCAATGTGATCAAATCATTTGATAGCACGATATGTATACAAATATGTATTATTCTTTTTGGCCCACTATTTTTTTAACAAGGCCTGTTAATTAGTTTCTTTATGGAAAATGTGTCTTTTTATCTTATTAGACGCAATTTTCGCTTATAAAAAAAAAAAGGTATATAAAATAAAATTTATATAAAATAAAACGTCTTGTTCCTTGGTGATTTTTAGTATTTTTATTTTATATCGTTTTTCCTTGGTTATTAGGTTATACACTCAACTTTCAGTAATATTTAAATGAAACATTAATTTTATATATTCGTTACCCATTATCCAATATTTATATATAATTGCAAGGTCCTTAATTTAAGTTGTTAGTTGGAATCTTAGAATATATCTACAGAACTAGCTAGTATAAAATAGCCGATAGAGCAATTTATAAGATCTAAGCAACTAAACCCTAGCTTTAGCTTCTAAATTGCATTCTTTCTCCAGTATCTTATAGTGCAAAGCTTCAAAAGAAAAAATTCTTATAAGATTATAAAAATAGTGCAGAAGTACATCTACCCAAAGTTTAGTTTATTCCCAACGTTTTAAAACCTGAAAGCGGATAATAATTGGGAGGAAACTAAATCTGCTAGCCTTGTTTACAAAAAAAAAAAAAAAAAGAAACTAAATCTGCTCCCCAATCGAAGATCACTAATCACATGGTCTTAAATATTAATCACCCAATTAAATTAAACCTATATTTTTAGTGACTTAAATAATGTATAGTACACAAATTTCTCGAAGCTAAAAGCCTATAACATGGGAGAAGCAAATTAAGAAGAGAGAGGAGGGGACCATTACGTTGACAAGTGTATGCTTAGAAACCTGAATTATTGCCTAACTATACGTAATTAACTAATAATGAGAATCTGATTAATGGTCCCCGTTACCTTTTTAAGATGCGTGTTAGCTTTAATTGGTCCCTCATAGCTTTCACATGATGGGGTTTAAGCTATAATTAGGGAATATATATGTACATAGATTATGAATTTAATTTAAGCATTAAGCATACACATACATTTTTTTTACTGAAGGCTTCGTGACATACATAGTTTTGAATTAATAATTATTAAATGGTTGGTATCGGTTAAGGGCACAACAAAACTGCTTGCTAGTTGTCACTGCTCGGAGGATTTAGGAATCATTCAGAATCACTATAAACAACAAGAAAGACTAATAACATCGACTGTTTCCTTTTTCAAGCACCCAAAAAGGTAACAAAACAAAGCAAAAAAATGTTCTATATTTAATATTTTCTAAATTATATTATAAAATGTTGAAATTTAGATCGAGGTCTCTAACTATTGCTGAGGATATATTTAGGATTTGGGGATTTTAATTGGTCTCAACAACAAATATCATATTAACTAATAATGAGATTTTAATCTGGGACAGATCCAAAGAATAACACATGAACCCCATTGTTCATGTGCATAGTTTAGTGACTCACTGATAGCTGTCACATAGAAAACAAACTGTTTGCTCTCTTTTTCTTTTCTTATGTATTTCCTAAATGATACAATTCCCTTTTTTTTTCTTGTTGTCACCATCCAAAGCATCTATTTATGAATATTGAGTTTTCACATTTTTGTTCATTTCTCATTCTTTTTGCTAATACAATGTATCTTATATGCTATATATAGCTTCCCATCAGTATCTGAATGAATAGATCTTTCACAAAAAGTTTGTAAAACACGTCATCGAGTGATTATTGAGCTAAAATCAAGAAGTTATTAGTACAAAATACAAAGTGAAGTGTATATATTGATACAAATGAACTATTTGAGCGTGATTCATACAAAATGTAATATATTTTTTTGTCAACACAAAATGCAATATTTATTAGTTAGAGTTGGGTGAAACAACATTTTGGAAGATTTGATATCTCTGGGTCTGGTTTTTTATTCGGTCATTTATAAAAACATAAAATTGACAGTCATATAAAAAAAGAAAAGAATAGGCAGAAGCTACCATAAAATCAAACTGGGAAATAGAGTTGATCCCAATAATTGAAGGAAATCGTACTTAGTTTTACCTCTTTATTTTCAAGTCGGATCACCAATGATGGTGTTTCTTCTTTAAATAATATCTCAAATAATTAAATATTAAGATGGTAAATAAAAGTGAAGATACACACACACACTTAATGGCTTTAGTTTCTTTACACGTATCGAGTTATGTCTTCTCCTAGAATGTAAGCATGTTGGTTGTCCCACTTGAACTCCAAATATATCTAACATATTAGAAAAGAAAGGATTAGTGTAAAATAACAATAGTATATATGAGCCTTTTTATATGTTTATTTAACATAAATTCAACCACTTTTAGTGGATTCCAACTCCTCATTCAACCTAAGTAGTGTTACTTTATAGCGGCTTTCCTTTTCACCACCAACCATTTGAAAATAACTCGATATTCCATATATACACAACAATACATTATAATATGACGAATATCTTTTTTGTTTGAATAATGAAAATTTCCTTCAAAGGAGAAAATAAAAGAGACCTCACTTTTACTAGATTCCTCCTTCTGCCTTAATTTCTTCTTAACGTATGTATACAAATTGTTAAATTTCTTACGACGTACTTGTAAATTAAACCAAACATTATGCATGAAAATTCATAGTTTCATAACACCAATTTATCTAGAGAAATTGGAAAATGAAACACTTTGAATTTGAATTTGTCCCATTAGGATTTTTAATCATTTTGGCCATTTTAGACATGTTTTAACATTTTATAATGAAAAAATAATAAATTAAAATTTTAAATATCAAAAATTTGGAAATTATTTAAAACATGACTACTTATATGTTTAATTTTTTTAAATAGTAAAATCATATCTTATTTTATGTCATAGCTGAGCATATATATAATACTCATTTTGATTTGTCATTTAGTTTAAAAATCAGATATTAAGTATTATACATTAATTTATTTTTAGTATATAATGCAAAATTTCTTATATATTCTACCTTTGCTATAATATGTTTAGTTGTATTCTGACAAGATATCGCTAGTCTACCTAAAACTTGATTATAACTTCTAGAATTAACTTTCGTTTTACCTTTTCATGTTTATGCGTCATAACATGTTGTAACTATTATCTAATACAACGCGTGGAGAAGAATATATTTCCCATCCACTATGCAGTGCTCTACTCTACACATAATACATATTCTAACCAAATTACGAAAATATAAAAACTTCTATTTCGGTTAATATCTTTTCTAAATCTACAGTAAATCTAGTTTAAATCTCACACAATATCTTTTCTCCCACATTTTTCTCTCCCGTAATCCTTAACTCAAGCAAATATAAAAATATAAAGATCGGTCGTTAGAATCTACCACCCATGGCAACATCCCAAAGCATTTAATCCTACAAAGACTTTTGGTATTTTTGACCCATACTTTAAATATAACTATTGACTAAAATATGATTGTGTTTCTTGTTAAGATTGTTGATTTGCGTAATATCAACATTATTAAGAAGTTCGGTGGGACTGTTGATTATACACACACGGTGGAAAGTTTGGTCTTTGATAAGAAGGTGAACCATGCTGCTGGAAAAGTTTGGTCTTTGATAAGAAGGTGAACCATGCTGCTGGTGGACCTACTCAGATGAAGAATGCTAAGATTATTGTGATTCAGTTTCAGATATCACCTCCAAAGACTGACATTAAGCAGGGTAGTGAGTTGTTTGTAATCTATTATCATTTTGAGAGTGTAATCTATTAATCCACGTCGTTTCATTGAAATATTTAATCTATTATCATTCCAAGTTACATATATGCAATGTGTCACTCTGAATAAATATTTTCTTTCATCAATCAAAAGGTTATCAAAATACAAAGACATACAAAAATCAGAAGTGTACTGATAGCCTATTAGGCCAAGACTCTATCTTTTGGAAGTAATCAACAGGCACTACACTATCAATGCTTTCGGTCAGAATCACCTTATTGTCTGAAATGTAGAAATAAATTTTATCTAAACAGAAAGATCAACAGTTAAATGTTTAAGCCAACATAGCAATATTGAATTTGAGTTCTCGTACTATAAGTTATGCTTTCAAGAGGTTTCTTGATATTTAGGAAGATCAATACATTAATATCTCTTCTCATGCTTTATAGCCAAAATCATGTCAAATTAATGTGCATATGCAATTATGCAAGACTGGAAATAAGATCAATTTTACTACTTATCACTTCACCATCTATTGAGAAGCCACAAGAAAAATGAACATGCAGTCTATTCATACGCTTTAAGCCAAATGCTAAGATCGATTCCAAATTCTTCTCGTAAGTTCCATGTACACAAACTGCCATTACAACAAATCAAATGAACATGAAAAACAATGAAGATCAATGAAACTGACATCTCTGATTTCTCAACAGTGTGTGACTTCAATTGAAATTTTGCAGCGTTTCCAAGTCTAGTTTAAGCAAGTCTTCAACTTTAAGAAACCCATCACCTCGCATGTTCAACCTCAGCTCAGTAGCATTGTGTCGCAAGATACACTTCCTGATTCATCCATCCAAAAAAGAGATTCATTTTAACCTTAAGAAAACAAACTTTACAGTATCTCTAAACCGCCACTTACAAAAGTCTTCTAAGCACGTCTTTTATCTTTGCCTCCTGCCACCACGGCCCTGAGGTCCCCGCCGATCATTCTCTTTGTCATTCACTCTTCCTCTACCGCCACTACATCCATCAAAAAATCATAAGACCAAACTTTGAGAGGCCTTTAATGAGAAAAACGCTGATTCAATACCTTTTGGTGGACTGAGCTAAGGAAAAATCGAGTTTTGAAGCATCCATTAAATTAATTTTCAAAAATCTATCGGTATAATCGTATTAACATGAATTAAAATCCTAATGAGAAAAAAAAATCTTTGATAAAGTCCTAAGGGGACAAATCCAAATTTTAAGTGTCCTATTTTTCCATTTTCTCATTTATCTTACCATTCCAATTTGTCTTAAATATAAAATGCAATTTGCATGCTATCTTAAAATAGTTTTGATCTTTGTTTGATAGTATAATAGCATATGGCCACATGAAAAAGCTGTCTGTTTAAGAGAAATAAATCGAATGCCTATTAACAAAAAAAATCATAATTAAACCAACTCGGAAGTATTTTTCAATATGCGCATGCAATTCAATCTTATTATTTCCCACTTGTTGAGCTTCCTTCCGTGGCTTAGTAGTAAGCAATATAATGTCAGATCTATCATCTATGTAAGTCCATTATTTGATTATATTATTTATACGCAGACAAAAAAAAAGACTATATTTGTATAACTGATTTTTAGTTATGATGGTTATTACATGCACAACATTAAGAAAAAAAACAAATTGTGTCGTTTAGAATTAAACAGGTTTTAAGCATCTCCCTTTAGTTTTCTCAGATATTTGAGATGATTAATTTATTACAAAAGTTACAATTAAACAATATTTGTCTGAGTAAATTGCATGTTCTTGATCTGCATGCAACTTGTAGTTTATGTTTTCATCTCCCTGCAGGTTGCCACAATAGTTATTTGTTAAGTGTAAAAAGAAATATTTATTTATTACTCCTTATCGCATTGTCAAGATCGCGGAACATGTAATTGTTAAGAATTTTACATCTAAAATGTATGGATAAAGCCTAATGACATCCTAGCTATTATAGTCTATCATGAAAATCTATAGTTAGATATATATTATTATAATGTATATATATACAGGACCGGTTTGATATAATTTTCTGTTACTACTTTTTGAATACATTTAAAAATTCATTTTAGAAAATAACAGAAAATGCAAGTATAGACTGATATTATACTATGACTACTATCACCAACTTTTTGAATCTGATATCTTTATATTTATAATATAAATATTTAACGTTTAAAACACTAATATTAAAGGAGATTTGTACATCTATGTCTAATGTCCCTAAGTTATATTCTAAGTGTCTTTGTGGTTGGAAAATCATGTATAGACTGATAAACCTTTGTCTGGAAAACCAGATGGTTAGTAAAAGTTGTTTATGAGTAACAAAAAAGAATTAAGTCAGAACCAACTATGTTTATACATCAGATATATTGGATTCCAATTTAACTAGAGTTCCATTGCATTAACCTTTGAAATTATGTGTTTGTCTTAGTTGATAGATATTGTGTCAAAGTTCGAACTAGTGTATGAAATCTTCAGTCGCTAACACGCGACATAAATTTTACAATGGCTAACAATATATCATATATAGAATTTTTGGCTTCTGGTCTTTATCACGCGACCTGGATTTCTGGCCTTTATCACACGACCTGGGTTCAAAGTCCTATTTACCTATGCGCTTTTCTTTCTCAAAAAAAAAAAGTTTTGGCTTCTGATTTTTTCATAAGAGATCATAATTAACATACTATAAATTAGCCCAGTCTCTACGTTAATATTCTACAACATTATTGTATAATGTTTTATCAAAAAACATATTCAAATTGAAAGCTTAAGAGCATGATTAACGGTAAAACCGTTTATGCGGTTATTAAATATATTTTTTTGTCTAAAAAAAGTGATTAATCGCGGGTCGCCACGTATCGGTAGAGCCCGCAAACAATGCAAAAACTCTCCTAAGATCGATCTTTATTTCATGATTTTGGAAATTGATTGTTAAAATTTAAGTGGAGTTCACACATTAATTTTCTGAAGAAACCACTTTAAGGATCCGCGATATTCATGGCCTAAGTTACAAAAACATATATTCAAATTGTTTATGTTAAATACTTTCTAGTGAAGACTGAATGTGTCCATTTATGTAATCCGGGCACGGATGAGTCTGACAACATCTTTATTCGTCTGTCAACATACATACCGGAAATGCTTTCAAAAAAAAAAAATACATACCAGAAATTATACATATATATTTATATATATAATATTATTTTAAATGACGACGGTAGTGGTAAATGTACTCAATTTATACATATGCACTAAAATGCACAACAATGCAACATAAATGAATAATGGAAATGAGGGAAAGAGAAAAAGAAATTGAAACCCCACACAAATTTGGATACAACAAAAGTCGTCCAAACTAATATCTTCGTCAAGTTTTCCTTCTCATCACACCTCAACCCCAATAGTCCAAAATCACTAACCAATTAATGACCTTTTTTCAAAAAAAAGAATTAATGAGCTTTAAGTTTCTATATATGGATATATAAAGTTATGTATGGCCTAGGGATGGGCAAATAAACCGAATCCGAAAATCCGAACCGAACCCGATCCGATAAAAATGAATCCGAACCGATCCGAATCCGACATAAATACCGAATGGATCCTGTTTTTTGGTATTTTGGGTAATGGGTATTATCCGAACCGAATCCGAACCTAAATGGATATCCGATAAAATCCGAAACATTTAAAATGACAAAAAGAATTTCTACTAAATTTTTTTTTTAACAGAATTTCTACTAAATATGATATTAATTCTTAATATGTATGCAAAATACTTTAAGATATTATTGAACTTCTAAAATAATCATCTATTACATGAAGGTTGATGGTGGAATGTGGCGGTTGAAGCCTAAGTTTTTTTATTGTGGTTTTGTTTTCATTGAATAATGTTTCTCATTTCATGAGAACTTAGTTTTGTTTTATGATTTCATTTATCTGGTTTTCTTTTTAACACTAACTATGTTTATCTTTCGCTTGATTTTGAATGATCACGTTTGATGTTTTTTCTTATGTTTGAATCGATTTTACTTATGTTTTGGCTATTAAAATATGTACAAATCATGTATTTTAAATCCAAAAAAACGATTTCATTTATGTTTTAGTAACAAAATAGGTACAAATCATGTATTTTTAAACCGAAGAAGCGATTGAGACCCGAACCCGAAAGTACAATGGGTTATACCGGTTCTTTGAAGATTTACTAACCCGAACCCGATAGAACCCGAACCGGTCCCGAACCGAACTTTTATATAACCCGAATGGGGCTGATTTTGATAAACCCGAAAAACCAAAACCCGAATGGATAAAACCGAAACCCGATTGGAACCCCGAATGCCCATGCCTATATGGCCACCCTGAGGTTTCCTTTATTCTTCCAATAATTAAAAAAAAATAGGAACTTCAACCATATAAATTAATATATTGATAAGCATTTTCCTTTTAGGTTGAATTTTTTTTTTTTAAAATTTTTTTTAGGTTGAAGTTGGTAATCTAACAAAATATATACTGTAAAAAAATTTTGTTAAAAGAATAACACTTCAGCAAACTCTTTGTAAACTTGTTCTTGATATTGGATACAAATCAAATTTTGTTTTATTTTTTTTTGAAATATTTTATATTTTATAAGCTAATTTTATAAATCACAAATTGGCTTTTTAAATTTTCAATTAATTATTTATCAATGATAATGCATTGAAAACTTAAGGAACTATCAATCAAAAATAATTAAAACCTATATAGTTGTGGAAAATTATTTAAAAAATAACTATTTGTTGTAAAACATTGCTATTATATAATGTAAGTGGAAAATAGAAAATCAATCAGTTAAAAACTTAAAGGATCTAAAAGTAGCTAGTTAGATATAAACAAATGCTAGTTTTTTGTCTGATGAAATAATCACAAATAGTTACAAGTTGCCATGTATATTGTCAAATTAATGAAATAGTCATGTTTTTTCTTGTAAAGTGAGATTTTCTGAAATAATCTCATCACTTGGTATATTCTGTTTATATAAACTATATTTTTTGTCTAAATATAAATTATATATGATTTAAATTGTACATATACTAAATTTATTTTTAGTACATCTATATTCATCAGTATATTAATATCCAATAAGTTTAGCACTATACACTCTTTTGAGGAATTCAAAATATTGTAAGATAATATATGGGATTTGAACTTGTTGGGTTTGCGGTAGTGATTTCTGCTGACTACCCAAAATCATATTATACTTACATTCTACTTTCTAATATTTAAATAAACAGACAAGAAGAGCTTTTCTTTCACTGCAAAACAGTACTTTCAATCCTGTTTAATATTTACAGCTTTGTTATTTAAATAACATTATTTAATACTTTTCTATCGTACTTATAATACCTAGTTATATGCATCTGTATTCATGTGATTTCTAAATGATCCCTACTTTGTTTTATTACCCTCTTTTGTTTGTTAAGCACTTTGTTTTATTACTTTTACAGGGAGTTTCTCGTATTCCTACAAAAAAATCCAATGTAATCTCGGAAAATAAAACCCGAACCCGATCACATTTGGCTAATTAGTATATAATAATATTATAAGCACGTATTGTGCAGTGCGCATGTAGTCTAAACACCTGTAACAATGTTTACTCTGCGTTAAAGGTAATATCATAATATAATAATAAAAGTATATTCATTCTCTTTGATTATATTCTTTTCAAAGTGTTGTTATGTTCATCAACTACCAATATATTAAAACTTAATTGGAAAATGATCATTTTATTTGAAAATAAGAACAGAAGCTTACAACCGGCATGTGAAAAGCTAAATATTCTTATCATTGAAAGCAGCTATAATGGTTAACTAAAATAAAGTTCGCGATAAAAACATTGAACTCTATTCCCTCAAAATTTAAAACTCTATTTATCTTTTTTTAAAGTCGATTAATGTTTCATCGCTAAACCACAATAAATATAATTGGTTCAAAAAGATGTTTTTACAGCTTATGAAACACCCGTGAATATTATTAACGACCTCAATGTAAAAGATACTACGTGTAAAAACTTCTCATATCGACAACATCATCCCATATTCACTGATTAAACAGTGAACGGTAGAAAAAAAGTATTAAGTTATGACGAGGCACAAGAAGTTGGAAATGAAGATAAACGTCGGAGAATGTATTAATACATTTTCTCCCTTTTCTGAATCGTTACACGAAATTTACAATTTCTGGATCCATGTAGAAAAGTTAAGATACTTCTGGCCGAAACACCCTCTAAGCATCTACTAGTTTTCTTAAAAGGTTGACAATATAAATATTCTCCTCAAAATTTAGAAATAAACTCAGGTATTAATGTGGTATTTTGTTTCACTCTTCCCCAACTGTCTTCCTCTTCCAGTCTACCAAACGCTTCAGAAACTCATTAACCTGTAAATTAAAATGGTTTCCAGTTTAATATAACAGTCATAAATATAGATATAAGGTTGCGATAATTTTTATATTAAATCAAAAACGGCTAAGATTAAATTTACCTGAGAAGGGTCTTGAAGAGAATAAGAGGCATTGGTTTCCTTTGGAACTTTTGAGACAAGAATCCCAAAACCTTGTCCCTTTTCACGTAAAACCTATCGAAATATATGGTTAATTTACAACGTTAATATTTGTTGAACTGCATATTAAAGTATATTAAAAAACCTAAAAAAATAAGAGTAGTTGATGGTACGTAAACGTGTTATAACTAATTGTCATCATACCTTAAACGCATCTTCGTCGGTACGGTCATCTCCAATATACACCGGAACAACATTTTCCGAATGTTCGAATCCTATTTTAATAAGATCAAGGATATAAGAATGAACAGAACTAACAATTATTTCCCAAATATTAGATTAATAAATGCATATATGTGATGCTCTCACCTAATGATCTTAGCAAAAAATTGAGGGCCTGGCCCTTGTCCCATTTGATTGTGGGGCGGATTTCAAGCACCTGGTTTTACAAATAAATAGATTAGTTAGTAGTCTGATAAAGATGATTGTTATTGTATTATTATTCTACATGAAGTACACTTAATTAGCCTTCTAAGGATTAGTAAAAAGAGGGAAAGGAAGATTAAATTTACCTTTCTACCTTGGGTTAGTTTCAGCTTTGGATAATCAACTAGAACTGATTTCACTTGTTCGGCTAATGCGGCCCATATCTGTTAGAAACAAAAAAAGTACATAGACAAATAATTAGAAGACATTACAAAAAGTATAGTGTTTAATGCATATCAAACAATAGTTTTATGTGAAAACTAGACGTTACATTTGAACAAGATATAAGTCTTTTAAGTTTATTTGTAAAATACTTTGGGTTAAAAACAATAAGCAGTGTGGACCATTTCACAAAGAAGAGAAAGTTTTTTCGGTTTTCATAATCATTTTTGTTCTTACTTTCTCATCAACACGTCGAAAATGTACGGACAGACAAAACTTGTTGTTCTCCACCATAGCCCCAGGGATACATTTTGTCTTTTCTTCTAAAATCTTAACCACCTGAAGTTATATACACAATAAAGTTAAATATATTTACTGTTTTCACTCTGTAATTCGATTAGTTACATTTGTGAAGGTAATAAAAGCCTCAAAATGCACCTTCTCGATCATTGGTACAAACTCACGAGCAGGTTGAAACAGCACTCCCTGATTACTCTTAAGACCATTTCACAAAAGAAAATAGATTAGTAATTAGACAATTACTTGTTTTTTTAACAATCGATTTTTTCTGCATTGTTTTCTCACCTCGCCGTAACTATTTTCGTTGGTAGGTCCTTCAATGTCCATGCCATGGCTTCCAGCGTAGTAAATCTCGTTGAGTTTGACAAAAGCACGAACCTGAAAGTAGATATCTCACATAATTAATATTAATACATAGACTTCATTATATATATATTTATTTATTTAGAGTATATAGTTTATATCAAAGTTTGGTAAAATATAATGTACCTTATCAATGGATCGTCCAGTGACTATAGCAGTAGGGAAGTTTAGAGCCACATCCTTTACAACCTCTCGCATCTGTTGAAATAATTACAATATTATTAAACCAAAAATAATTAAATAATTAAATAACAAGGTTTTAGACATGGAACAGAATAAAAACCTCATGTGTTATGTAAGCTTTGTCGGGATCTTCAACTATAGGAGAAAGCGTCCCATCGTAATCAAGAAACATCACAATTTGTTTCCCTTTTGCAGCATTCATAATCTTATCAAACATATTCAAAGCTGATGGAAATCTAACCTAAAAATAAAAATAAGAATACGAAATCATGATGATATACCAAAATCTTGATATGGGTAATTTAGATTTAAGGTACAAATAAGTAACGTACGATCCAAGATGTTTTTTCGTCGTTGTCTGAGTCAGAGTCACGAGAAGAGGATCTGAGACGTGTAGGAGAAGAATCACGCATGGAATCAACCCACGATGAAATCTTTCCAGCACCAAGATTGTTCTTGTTGTTGTTGTTTTTGTCAGCTGCTTCAAGAAGTTCCAAGAACTTTCGACGAGGGAAGGTAAAGTAAGTGGGAGGTGAAGAGAACAGGGGAGAGTTAGAGACAGAGACTGTGATGGTTTTTGAACCCAAGATGGGATTTCTGTCGGAGACGATGACATTCTGGTTCGTCATATTTCTCACAAGTGTTGAAAACGAGAGGAGATATGGAGAAAGACAGAGAGAAAGAGAGACAGTGTGTGTGTGTGTGTGTGAATGATGAGGAGGAAATGAAGAAGGAGAAGAGGAATTTATAAGGAGAAGTGTGAAGAGAAGGAAGAGAGAAAAATAATTAAGTATGAGACAAAAGAAATTGCAAAAACTTCATCTATCATTGGTGGCTCCCTCTGTACCTTTTTGGCCACATTATGCCCCTCTCTCTTTCTTATTTTCAGCTTTTAATTCCCTATTTTTCTTTTTTTCACTCCATTGAATCCTTAGGCCATGATTAATCCGGTCTTTTAACTGGAGTTTTAGCTTCAGTTAAGAGACACTTTTTAGTTTTTAACTAAGAAAATCTAAAAATCATATCTTAAATAAAAAATATAAGAGACATCTATTAACCGAAAAATGTAAAAAAAATGTCAAATCATAAATTAAGAATCTCAAATAAGAGACTGAGTTAATCATGCTCTTATTTAGATATGACATGAATCTTTTTGTTGTTATTCAATATTTGACAATGTAAATGAAATATGAAAATATATAATTTCATTCGTTCTATAAGTTTTTGAAGAGTAGACAATTAAGATACTAAAATACATTATAAAATATAGCATATATATATTTATATTGATGAATAATAAACTATTGTAGACAAATACTTATAAAAAATGTACCAGGTGTCATAATAAATAATTAAATAACTAGTTGAACCATAATATTTTTTGAGTACTATATGAGTTTTTTCGAATTGGATATGTTTTTTATTTTATTTTTAAAATGACTCCAGTTGCGAATTTTTATTATATATTTATGTATGATTTAAACAACTTACGTCTAAATATTTTATAGTAGGTCTATATTTAAAGTAGCATGTAAATATGAGTTAATTCATGGAATACAAAAGTGAACATTTTTACTTAAGAAATCAGCTTGTTGTTGTAATGCGAGCTATATTATGAATGGTTATTTGCTTGATTAATTCTTTCGTTACGATTACCTAAGTGTGGTTTTGATAAAAATGGATAAGAGTTTTGATTTGAATTTAAAGATGCGATTTATTAACGCTGCAAATTAACTAGGTATCCACATTTTTTTTTTTTTGTAACTAACTAGGTATCCACATTTACATGGATAGATGTGTAGAAATGAATTTGTTGGAATGGTGGTCCATATGATGTTCTTATGAAAAATAAATTGAATTTCCAAGTATTTTTTTGTGTTTGAATATGAAGTCTTAAGGTAAAAAGTAGTGGTAGAATAAAATTCAAGGAATGTAATGACCAAAACGCGGCATGAAATGTTTTACAGTATGAAATCAGTAACCTCGACCTTTCAAGGTTATTCGATCTTTTTTTTTATAGAAAAGTTATTCGAAATTCCTACAATACACATCAACATATTAATAGATTCAAGAATTTGATCAAAAACCATATCTCCACATAATCTCGGCAAAAGATGTCTCCGATTCCTATTGGCTATACGTTAATATAAGAATCATGAAAAGGTTACACCGAAAGTCATATCAGCATATTCAAAGACTTGTTTGTAGATTTAAACCGCTTGGTGCCCACTACATAACGTTAACGTAGCTAGAAGCCTACATGTATATGTGTTGATTTATATAGTTCGAGCAATGCGACTAAGGATATGGCTATGACAAATCACGTATAAAAGTTGTCTTACGTTCTAACCATCACATTGTAATAACCTACTATAACATTGCATACAGATACATTAAGGGATAACCAAACTAGAGAAAATTTAAACTTTTGTTTTGGGACCCTGTAATAAGAATCTTTAAACAGCTTTTAAATTATATCTAAAACAGACCTTATAAAAAATCCCGAAAAATAAAATAAAATAGAGCGAATATATGTACTAGAACGGGGAACACCCACAGGAACAAAAACGATTGTACCAAATGTATCTAACATTCTGTGGTATTAAATCGAAAATAGTAGTAGCTATAAACTCTATAGTTTTATCATGCAATAAGAAATTTATAATAGAAACCCTACGTGTATTACTTTTCTCATTTCATTGCAAATGTATGCCCTTGTTCGTATATTGTATATACGTACGGCTTCACCCATTACATATAAAGTAATAATATTAGCGACGGTTTGTTGTACTGCTTTGTCAACTCTTATAATTAAACTACTTCCAAACTGCTGTTTGAATATAATCTCATAACTTGACAAAAAGTAATATAATTTCATAACTAAAGACGACCACATGGGTCAACATTCTTGACTTTCGTTACTTGAGAATCCACAAAGGGCGCGAAACTATAAACCCTTTAGATTTCTTGTTCCGACGGGGACAATCACTTTGATACCTATTAATTTACTAAACCAAGCTCCATTAATTAATACATTTTCTATATTCATTGTATTTAGTTTAGTTTGTACACATATAAACACAGTGATAAACACATGGAATGGAAGTTTCCGATCCTTTTCGTTCTGTTAATTAAGACGTTGTGCGGTGTGGTTTGATTTATTTTACTACATTCGGCGGCGGTTACAAGAAAAGCTAAGTTCGGCATAGTTGGGTTCATGAACTAATCACAATAACCCAAAAGTTCATTGTAAATAGATACATTTACCAAATTTAATTCCCGACATGAATATAATTTCAGATTCAGGTTGTCACCTTTCAAATAGATCATTATATGTCTACGTAGAGTTCCATGTTTTGACAAGCTCTAGCCTCCTTCCTAGAGAGGGATTACGATTTATAAATGATTTCAAAACCAGTCTAAAAAAGTATCATGTTTTGTCTGTCTAAAAAAATGATTTCAAAATCAATCTAAAGCTGAAGTAATGCTAGTAGACATTTCCAAATACTACTTAATCGTATAGATAGGTTGGAGCACCATTGATACTCTCTTGCAAGAGTTTTTCACAAAACAAATAGAATTTTTTTAGAAAGATAGAAAAAGAAAGAAGAATCTTTCACTACTCTTGTATATTTTCTTTTAAATTATGTACTCCATATTTGAATATTAAATTTGATATATATAATTAAATTATTATAGAATATTATATAGTAATGTGGATACACACTCATTTGTAGAAACTCATGGATATTGATGTTATTAAGTTTTGTTTGTATCTACAATGTTATATTACTGTAACTTAAACCATAAAAGAATTGGATGAAATTCATTTGTAGTTTTTATTTCTCAGAAAAAAACTATTTGATAAAGTAACATACTATGTATATAGTTTTTTTTTGTTTGAATTAATTTACCATTCATTCCAAATAAAAAATGTCTATGCCCGACAGCCAAAATGATCTGATGAGTTTACAATTGAGTGAATTGGCTTAAAACTCAAAAAAATGATGAAATTAGCAAACTATATATTTACGATGGGACAAGTTTTGTGTCTATCAACGAAGGCATCATAGTGTAGTGTGGGATTTAGGGTATTGACTTAATGAGGGAAAAAATTATGTATATAAGATGCAATTTCACTTTACAATTTGGATTTTGCATAAACATGTATCATATTATAATTAATTGCATTTTAATAAACATGTATAAGTACTATAGAGCGTAACAAGATTTAACAATGATTTTGTTTTAAAAGTATGCATGTTTTTAGTCCGAATAAAATATATATCCTTTTTTCATTTCAAAGTGACTATTTGATAGGCTTATTTTTTAATATCTCGTGAGAGTTATGATCTGAGGGCCATGATATGAACATATAAGAATAACAAGGAATACGTGTATGGTTTGGCAACTAGTAGAGGTCGCAAGCATGTGAATTGTGAAAAAAAAAAAAGTAAATTGTTTCAAAATTTAGGGTTTCCATCATAAATAATTTCAAATAAAATTTTATGCTGCTAAACCATTTGCGAGAAAAAATATAGTTACTTTGAGGTGTAAGTTGATTAATTAATATATTTATGAGATTTTGATTTTTAGTCGAGGTCCCCATTCTACAAAGAGGACTTGGAATAACTTTCCCATTAAGGAAGACTTTTGTTTTTCAGTAAATATCGATGCATGGTGGGCCTTTCTGTCCTAGAACTCATTCTAATTTTTTTTTTTTGCTTACTCTGTATTTCTTAGTTTACTTTATTTTCCATTATCAATACTTTTTTGCCTATTATGAAGAACAAGGAGAGATTTGGTTTATTATCTTTTACAATCAATATTTCTGATAAATTTTGTTCGAGGATGCCACCTTTTAATAATGTATTAAACACGAAAAGTGGGAATTATATCATTGGTAAATTACATTGCATAAGCTTTCTAGAGTTAGGAGAGATCTATAGACTGAAGCAGTGCCTTTAATTTTCGACTTTTCAGTGATAAATCTCAACTCAAGTTTATTCGTATCAGGAAAATTAGATCGAGAGAGTGACTAGTTCTAATATTGTAATTGATAGAACCAAAATCTCTATTTTTTTAATCGATACAACTGATTCATTTCTAGAAAAAGTTATACGAATATTATTGTACTTTTTGTAATCAAATCAAAATACGTAATCTGGTTCAAATTCAACGGTAAGATTCTTACGGTTAGCACTTATAACTAAATATTAATGTGTATTTTTCTTAATTATTTTCCCCTACAATAACTCAAGTTTTATCAAACATGTGAATGTGTCTTCATCTCATAGCTCCCTCAACTGCGCCTACGTGGCTGTCTATTATTTGCCAACTTGCATCAATTATAAGCTGCTATAATTTCTTTTATATCAAATTTCTGTGTTTCCCCTGATAATTTGGTTCTTTATCAGCAAATACTTTTTCTAATTAAACTAACTAGTTTAAAAATTACACTATATTAAATTATATAATAGTTAATCTTTTTATCTTGCGTATACAAATGAAATACATGATAAACTCTCAGATTTCAGCGCATGAACTGTTAGAATGTTTTGATAGCAAAAAAATCTCTAAATTAGCTAAGGTAGTCACATTTTTATATTATAATTTTGTAAATTAGTATATGGCTTATATCAATGCTATTCATAAAAATATCAAAAAACTGAAGATCTGCTGGTCCCTTCAATGAAGCATAAGGTCACATTTCAACTGTCTTGCCCCATGAGCTAGAGGATCTTAATTTATTTAATGTTCTTTCTTCCAAATGATGAATTCAATGTAAGTTTTATTGGTTTATATATATATATATATATATATATATATATATATATATATATATATATATATATATATATATATATAAGTATCCTTGTTTTATTGCTACCGTGCTATCAATAATAAGTATTTGATTAATATGAACAATATATCTAAACACTATCTTTTTGCCTTTGCTGCTAACCAACAAAATGGAAAATTTTAAAAATTTAGATTTTTTAATTTTATGTTATGGGAAGCTTTCTTATTAAATTTGTTGATTCGAACTATAAAGCTTCTGAAAGAGTCCAAGTGTGTTGAAAGAAATGGAAGACCCAACACAATTCAGAAGAAAAGGTAATTTATAATTGGTTTTTCAAAATATTGACAAAAATAATTGTGAAGTCTACCATGCTTAAAAGTGAAAACCACTGAATTTACTATTGCCCCGTTTCAAAAGTTAACTATGCATTTGCGTATGTATGCCACCAACTTCGAATCCACCATCAATTATTAGGGCTAACTTAAGTATATGCCTACAATATAATATTTTCAAAAACCAATTGAAATTTGCTGGTTAGAAAGTGATAGAGGGCGGAAGCTACGTTGCGTAAGGGAACGGGGGTTGATCGATGAACAACAGGTTCAGACGATCGAAAGAGATGAAGAGTACTCCTCTTCTAGCTATCAAAGCTCTAAAACTCAATATTCTTATTATCAAAAGCGTGTCTTACAACGAAGTCGTAATCGACTTATAAATAAAGCCAAATAATAACTGAAAACTAACTAGATGTTTATCTCTAATAAAACATGCTTATCTCAAATAAAACCAACACCAAAACCGTAAAGGATAACTAAACCCAAGAGTGGCTTAAGGCCCAAGAAACAAGAGATGCGCTGCATCAGGTCTCTCCCGGTGGGGAAGGCTTCGTCCACGAAGCTGCAACGGTGTTATCTCCATAGAAAGGAGTGAGGTGCTTCACATTAAAAACATCAGCCGTGCGTACATGCGACGGAAGACGGACACGGTACGCATTTTCGTTGATGCATTCCACGACTTCAACTGGACCAATCTTACGAGCATGAAGCTTGTTGTGTTCCCTCTGAGGTAGACGATCCTTTGTCAGATAAACCCAGACCTGATCACCTGGATTAAAACGAAGCTCGCGTCGCTTCACATCAGCCGCGGCTTTGTATTTGGTAGTGGCCTGCTCCAAGTTAGATTGAGCTTGTTGGTGGAGTTTCTGCAAGTCTGTCACGAAGTCGACAGCTTCACCATGGTGACGAGTCTTATCCGGGACGGTCGCAAGATCCAAAGGGCACCTTGGAATAGATCCGTAAACTACCTGAAAAGGACAGAAGCCCAAGCTCCTGTTAAGGGCGTGGTTGTGTGCAAATTCGGCTTGACAAAGCTTAGTATCCCAAGACTTGATATTGTCTCCGACAAGACAACGCAGCAGATCTCCTAAGGCGCGATTCGTGACCTCTGTCTGGCCGTCTGTTTGGGGATGGTATGCGGTGCTCATATCCAAGCTAGTACCAAGAAGCTTCCACAACGAACGCCAAAAATGACTGAGGAACCGTGTGTCCCGATCAGAAACAATAGAGGTAGGCAATCCATGAAGTCTGTAAATCTCACGGAAGAAAAGGGAGGCGACATTGATTGCATCTGTGGTTTTCTTGCAAGGCACGAAATGCGCCATTTTGGAAAAGCGATCCACAATGACAAAGATGGAGTCGAAGCCTCGCTGGGTGCGTGGGAGACCTAGGACAAAGTCCATGCTCACATCGGACCATGGCTGGGTAGGGATCGGCAATGGTAAGTATAGACCGGCGTTAGTTGCGCGTCCTTTTGCTTGCTGGCACACACGACAACGCTCCACAAATCTCTCCACATCTTTGCGCAAAGAAGGCCAAAAGTATGTCTGAGACACAAGTTGCAGTGTCCTATCCCGTCCCACATGTCCTTCGTTATGTAGCTCTTGTATGATTTGCAACCGAAGGCTACACTGAGGGACACAAATCTGCAGACCCCGAAAAAGAAAACCCTCGTCGCAGGTGAAGTTGTCGGAGATACCCTGCTTCGCCTCATCGTATACACGACCAAAGAAAGGGTCTGTGGCATATAGATCAGCAAATGATGCGAAACCAGTAACAGAGGTGTGCAAGGTAGTAAGCAAGCTATGTCGTCGACTGAGTGCGTCTGCAACTCTGTTTAGCTTACCCACTTTATGACAGATAGAAAAAGTGAATTGCTGCAGATATGAGATCCAAGATGCATGACGTGAGGAGACTTTAGCTTGGCTGTCAAGGTGTCTCAGAGCATCATGGTCTGTGTACAAGACGAATTCACGGTGAACTAAGTAGTGTCTCCAGTGTTTGATCGCTTGCACGATAGCGTAGAATTCGACATCATATGTGCTGTAGCGACCTCTTGCCCCAGACAACTTCTCACTGTAATATGCCACTGGTCGTCCCTGTTGGCTCAAGACGGCTCCAATGCCTAGCTTTGAAGCATCGCAGTGCAGTTCAAAAGTAACAGAGAAGTCAGGCAGCACTAATATTGGCGCCGTTGTTAACTTTTCCTTGATGAGGTTGAACGCCTCTGTCGCTGCCTGTGTCCACTCGAACTTCCCTTCGCGCATGCAGCTTGTAATGGGCGCCATGATGGAGCTAAAGTGGCTCACGAACCTCCTATAAAAGGATGCAAAGCCGTGGAAGCTACGCACTGCAGACACTGTTGTTGGGATTGGCCACGAGCGCACTGCTTCAACTTTGGAGGTATCCATTGCTAGACCTCGAGCTGAGACTACGTATCCTAAGAACAGGACTTCGGAGACACCGAATTCACATTTGTGGCTTGCTGCGAACAGCTTTTCTTGTCGCAGAATCGCCAAGACCTGCCGCAAGTGCACTGCATGTTCAGCCAAGGAAGGACTGAAGATAAGTATGTCGTCGAAGTACACCACAACAAACTTGCCGATGAATGGTCTGAGGGCCTGATTCATGATGCACATAAAAGTACTTGGCGCATTGGAGAGGCCGAAGGGCATGACTAACCATTCGAATAGACCTTCTCGAGTTTTGAAGGCTGTCTTCCACTCATCACCTGGTCGAATTCTGATTTGGTGGTAACCGCTTTTCAAGTCAATTTTTGAAAAGACAGTCGCAGAGCCAATCTGGTCGAGCAAGTCGTCGAGTCTGGGGATGGGGAAGCGATATCGAACTGTTATTTTGTTCACAGCTCGACTGTCCACGCACATGCGCCACGTGCCATCTTTCTTGGGAATCAGCAGAGCAGGCACTGCACATGGGCTAAGAGACTCGCGAATGTACCCTTTTCGTAACAGTTCCTCCACTTGGCGACGAAGCTCCTCATGCTCGAGAGGGCTCATTCGATAGTGGGGCCGATTTGGTAACACTGCGCCCGGAGTCAGGTCTATCTGATGTTGGATGTCGCGCAGGGGGGGAAGACCAGTCGGAAGATCCGATGGAAAGACGTATGCGAACTCTTGGAGAATCGCCGAAAGTGCAGGAGAGACTAACGGTGGTGGTGTAGTGTCAGCAGACATCGGTAATAATGCTAAAGCAAACCCTTCTGTTCGTAGCTCTGTCATGAAAGCACCGTAAGAACACAATAGTGTTGTGCCCTGCGGAGACAGCTCGTGACGAGGAGAAGATGGTGGGGCCGGCAAAGACGCATCCTTCGATGGCAGGAGAATAATGTGATGATTCTCCCAATAGAAGCTGTATGTGTTCTTGGCGCCGTCATGAGTGATTTTGCGATCAAACTCCCATGGGCGACCCAGGAGTAGATGGCTGATGTCCATTGGTACTATATCGCAGTAGGTACGGTCACGGTAGTGCTCTCCGATAGCAAAAGGAACCAAGCAACGATGCGTGACGCGCAGATTGACGTTCTCATCTAACCAGCCTAGTGTGTAAGGAGCCGGGTGTAGCTCGCTGGTTAGTCCCAATTTGTCGACGGCGTGCTTTGCGATCATGTTGCGACAACTCCCTGAGTCGATCACAAAAGTGCAAGTGCGGTCCTTGATGACACAAGTAGAGCGGAAGATGTTCGTGCGCAACCATTTATCGTCCTGCCGATGTGGGACCACGCAAGAACGTCGAACGACCAGAAGACGTTCTTTGTTGTCTGGTGGTGGTAGCGCTTCTTCGACTTCAGTGTCCTCCTCGTCATAGGAGTCGTATACTGCCGCATCATCTTTCTTGTTTCCTTCGAGAAGGAGACCACGTCGTTGTTGATGTGGGCAGTTCGCTTGACGATGACCTTGTTCGCCGCAGGAGAAGCATTTAATTGCTGGTATACGCGATGAACGGCGTAGGTTTGGATCCTCCGTTGTAGTGGGAGATCGTTGACTCGCTGATGCAGGATCCGAGTCCTTAGTTGGCTGGGCTGTTGTCGTTGACGACTCGGTAGGTTTGCCGCGGTTAGACTGAGAAGACCAGCTGGATGATCCAGTGCGACCCTGTTGTTCAAATGTCACTGCGCGTCTATGTGCTTCAGCGATCGTAGTAGGGTCAAATTGCGCCAAAGATGATTGAAGTTGAGGGCGCAGTCCCCCGATGAATCGTGAGACCAGTTGATCTTCGCTATCGTAGATATCAGTACGCGTTAGCAAAAGAGAAAACTCCTCTGCATACTCGTCGACGGAGCGGTTGCCTTGCTTTAGGTTTTGTAATTTGTTGTAGACAGCCCTGTCGTAGTTGTGTGGCAGGAACGTTGAGCGGAGGTGCTTCTTTAACTTTTCCCACGTCTGAATTGGAGCACGACCCGTACGCGCACGAGTGGTTTTGATTTGTTTCCACCAAGAGGCAGCGTGTCCTCGAAAACGCATCGCCACCAAAGGAACCCTGCGCTCCTCCGGCACTTGTTTGAACTCTAATACTTCTTCCACCGACACCATCCAATCCAACAGTACGTCTCCACGACTGCCACCATGAAATTCAGGGATCTCGACCTTGAAAGAAGATTCCCACTTCGAATCTGTGTTAGCAACACGGGGTGCGTGATGAACACGCCTATCGTCGTTATCACCACGTGCCTGACGATTCGCAAAAGGATTGCGATTGTCCTCTGCACCATCTCCTTCAAGTAGGGGATTATTTGCTGGAAAACGTTGTAGTAACGTTTCACCCAATTCATGCATTGATTGTTGAATAGTTCGCTGAGTCTCCTCATGCATTGCCAACAAAGCTTGGCGAAACTCTGTCCAATCACCGATCGGTGCATCCTTGGCCGCATCGACTTTCTTTGGAGGCATGATCGCAGGAGAATTCACACCCAGAACGTTCTAGTCTGATACCAACTGATAGAGGGCGGAAGCTACGTTGCGTAAGGGAACGGGGGTTGATCGATGAACAACAGGTTCAGACGATCGAAAGAGATGAAGAGTACTCCTCTTCTAGCTATCAAAGCTCTAAAACTCAATATTCTTATTATCAAAAGCGTATCTTACAACGAAGTCGTAATCGACTTATAAATAAAGCCAAATAATAACTGAAAACTAACTAGATGTTTATCTCTAATAAAACATGCTTATCTCAAATAAAACCAACACCAAAACCGTAAAGGATAACTAAACCCAAGAGTGGCTTAAGGTCCAAGAAACAAGAGATGCGCTGCATCAGAAAGAAAATCCTTTGTGCATGTATATAGTGTATACAATAATTTATTTAAAATTTTAATATATAACTAATATCCTGAATGTTATGAATGTTTAGCTAGATACTCGAAACCGTAGTGGCCATTTATATGGGAAACATACTAGTTTACCTATATGATTATTTCACTTGAATTACTAATATGTATAAAATTGTGTGGCATGCAAATAAATTAGCATTTGATTTGATGTAAGAAAAATGGAAAACAGTGTAAAGACATGTGTAGACACATGTAATTAGTTTGGTAGTGATTGATGAAAGATATACTTAACTATTAAAGTTAGGTCTGAATAGTATTGTCAACTTATGACTTAAACCGACATGAAAACCCTATTTTGTTTTAGTGAATGGAGTAACTAGACCACTATTGATATTTCTGTCACTTATTAAAGTTTTTGAATTAACTAAAACATATTAATTTGATATATATTCAACCACCAAATTGGCCCTTAACTACTCCAGCATGCTGTATATATTTCTAAGTTTGAACGTATCATATTCAGTTACTATGTCATTGTAACATGTATATATATATCATCTATGTTAATTTACCTGGCAATAAAGTCTGCGTTTGTAATTTTGCATTGTGCTACTAGATGTGTGTATATAATTAGCATATGTATATATATCGCGTAACACATTTAATTTACAAGTGTATATATATTAAAACAAACAACCGTACCAAACAACAAACGTTTCGAATGCAATACTCCCAAATGCAGTGTTATGCTTAATATGTTTGAAACATATGGTTACGTCCCAAATATTTTTTTTTCTTAGTCTCGTCCAATGAAAACTGTTGTGGTATAAAGACATAAAAGCTTGTAGGTGAATCGCAATACGAAAGAGAGTAAACATATTATTGCCAGTATTTATCCCCCATACTATCTAAACTACAAAGCATATATTGCCAAAAAAATTTGTTTTATATGTAGGTTCCCAAGATCTGCCACGAACAGGTGGTCTTTGCTTTGCTTATTTAAATGAGATCATCCGATCGGTAATTGTACTTAAAGTTTCTTTTGCGTGGAGGCAAAAAAAATGTTATCTTACCTATTAATTTATAATTAATTGTTGACAAAAAAAAATTAAGATATATTAATAGTCATTTGAAGTTTCGATTTATTTGCTAGTGCCTAGTGGATATATTGTCCATTTTACGGTAACACTAAGCTCTTTGTCACACCCAACTAAATTTTGATCCTTAGTACCAAAGTCTCTCATGTAACGTCAAGATCTTCAACATTTATTAAAAAGGTCCATAAATTAGTGCACTCTATTGTTTTTTTTTGTCAAGCACTCTATTGTTTATTTTGACTCTATTTACTATATATATTTTTAATTACTAAGAAGTTCTGACCGGAACCCTAATCCTCTAGAAACTATAATATACTTACTCTGTTTTATAATAGGTGTCATTTTAATTTTTTTTTACTACATAAAAAATATCACTTTACAATTTCAATGCAAATTATATTTATTTTCAGGTGAAAATTAATTGCAAACTGTATTGATTTTATAAATAATTTTAGTTATCTTAGATACTATTTGTCAGAAATGTAATTAATAACAACTTACATATATTTCATCTCGTTTTTTAATATGTGTGAAAAAATATCAAAATAACATTTATTTAAGAACGGAAATAGTATAATATTAGTTTTGTCCTACCAGTCACTCAAACGGAGGACCTCTGACACGTTGGTCATGAACATTTCGAGTTATATATATAACTTAAGTTTCGAGAAGTATTCATCGTTTTAAAATGCGTGAAAAATCGCATGATGTGATATTTCATTAACGGGGACTCTTTTTACTCTTTTACATTGATTGGAGTTCTGTGCTCGTAGTTTTGCAGTAATTAAAAAAATTGTACCAAACTAACAAATATATTTACTTGGCTTAATAAGGAAAGAAGAACAAGTGAAGCTGAGACTAAAAAGACTAACATAAAGAGACTTGGGACCCTGGTGGCGACATGTTTGTCTTCTACTAATAAAGTTATCTAAACTTAAAATAAATTTGCGATTGCGACGTGAAAAATCGGTCTGGCGATGATTCATCGAAGGACCCACCATAGCCCATAGTGGTAAGCCCACTGAAAGCCCATATTTTATTATTAGTTATTCTTTTGGGTACTTTCAGTTTTGTTTTTGTTGCTAAATTAAAACCTTCATTACATAATCAAAATATTGATTGTTGTTGAAAATAAATAAATTATTGATTTTTTTTTGAAAATAGGATATATTTAATAACAAATATAATGTATTTAAACGTTTACCCTTCAAAAATTATCCTCTAAAATAGGGGTGGACGTTCAGGTTCGGATCGGGTATTTCAGATATTCGGATATTTTGGTATAGAAGTATAAAACCCATTCGGATATTTTATAACTTCGGATCAGGTTCGGATATTATCACTTCGTGTTCGGGTAATTTCAGATATATCCGAACTCGAAACATAAAATAAATTGAAATGAATGTTATGTTATGTCTTCAAATCATTCCTAATAATATAAATAGTCTAAAATCACATAAAATGAGAACAAAACAGCAGTAATCCATCCAAAAACATAGTGAAAACATCAATAAAGTTCATAGATTAAGCAAACAAACCGAAACAAGCTAAAAGAGTTTCTACTTCCAAACATAGCTAATAAATTAAATGATTAATAGATTTAAATATAAATTTTAAAACTAAAAAAAGACACTAGTTTGGTTATTGTTTTGAAATTTTGGATACAATTTTTGTTAATGCACAAAACAAGAAGTTTGAAAAAAATTTCAAGTGAGTAACAATCCATAATTATATGTATTTTATCTGATTTTAAGCTATGTGTAGCATTAATATAAATATTTTGAATAAAATGAGAGAAGTAAAGTAAAAATATAAGGTTAATTATACATATGTTCGGTTATCTTCGGATATCCATTCGGGTTCGGATATTACCCGTTTGAGTTCGGATATCTAAACTCTCCCAACTCAATACCCGTTCGGGTATTTTGCTACTTCGGTTTGGATTTCTGTTCGAATTTTTCGGATCGGGTTTGGGTGCAGCTTCGGATATCGGGTAAAGTGCCCAGACCTACTCCAAAAATCAACACACAAATAAATCGAGCTTCAAATAAATCCCCCAAAACAATCATTTATTTGTCCATAGTGAGAAATATAGTTTTTGAGTTTCTATTGCAAAAATTAAAGTATTTTACACGTGAGAAGTTAACGGACGTGACAAGAATTAAGACGCGGCGACAAAACTTTGTTTTATTTTGGGAAAGTTTGTGGAAAGTCCAAATGTTTCATTTTCTCCTTTTCTATTTTAAATGAACGTTGAACGTTCATAATACCAGGATGGGTCTTTAGAAAATAGTTATAGGCTTGACTTAGGCTATGGACTCATAAAATAGAGGCTTATTCTCTATCAGAATTGGCAAAACATAAAGATATATATTTTGACAAGTTATTTAATAATATTTGGGCCGTCGAGCAAATAAGTTACGTTCACAAGGTTCATAAGAGGAGAATATAGGCTTTAGAAAAATTTGATATTCTTAAATTCGGTTATAATAACTGGCCTAACATTCATGTTTTAGAAATGAGATAGATAATGAATCTGTTGCGATAATCATAGACTTTAAAGATAAACGAGTTTAATATGAAGATGAAATGTATTTTTTGAACTTTCTCTCTCTGATTCGAAGAGAAGCCAGAGCATGTGGCATTTCCTCTGACTGGTAACTGTTGTCGAACTTGTGCCAGCAGCGAAGAGCTTGATGGCCAGGTTTTCCACATATTTGGCAGACATGACGTGGATCAAAAACCAAGAACCTGAAAAGGAAGGTGAGATGTGTTGATGGAAACCGCGATCTTTTGTTGAATATGATTAGTAACCACAGTTCTGGCCACGACCTATGCCACGATGAGAGTTACCTCTTCCTCTGTTGGAGTAAAACGCTAAGTGTGGAGTAACGGAGCTCTGGTCAGTATAACTTTGAGGTCTGTCTTCATAGCTGGTTAGGCGAGGGACAACATTTTCAAATGTAGGTGGAGGGTAAGAGTCGCTTTCGATAGTAATTTAATGGGCTCATACTCTCTACCAAACCCATGGAGAGCAGAAAATACCTTCATCCTTTCTGAAATTGGACTCCCTATAGAGGAGAGTTGAGAGCATATAGTCTTTGTGTCCTTCGAGTAGTTGTCCATGGTCTTCTCCATCTTTGAGACCGCTTGGAGCTTTCGTTGGAGCTCAAAAGGACGAGAGAAAGAAGCGATTATAGTAACGCCAAGAGCCATCCAGACTTCAAGTGATGTGCTGCAGTCGACAACAACACCAAGAATATCCTTAGAAAACGAACCAAGCAGCCAAGATTTGGCCACTTGATCTAATTGAAACCACCGGTTGCAGTCTGGATGAGGAGATTCCCTCTTTTGAAACCAAAACTTTTGATGCTATTTGACGTACAATAATTTTGATATGCCTATTCGTTTCCGTTGATGCCTGGAACGCGAATGGCGGGAGGAGGCTCTGGAGTATGGCTGGTGACAAAACTGAGCAAACCTTTAACGTTAAGAAAAGTTTCGAACTGAGATTTTCCAGAGGATGTAGTTACGCTCGTTTAGAGTGACCGTAACACTGTTAGAAATGCTCAGTGATGGTGGAGAGTGTACACCTCCATGGCCATAGGCATGAGTTTGAGATGAAGATGAAATGTATTTAAATGAATTTTCTCTTTTAGATTGTGGCGTTACATAAGACTGCTTATTTATACATCATAAGAGAAACCCTAGTGACCTAGGCAGATGTCATCATCAGGTTTCAGTAAGACAATCAAGGACTAAGAAAGGATTGGACAGCTTGATTTGGAACGCCTGCTTCGTCCTACTGCTTGCTGTCGTCTGGGACTGTAATTTGATTTTTCTATCAATAGGCACAAGTGACCATTACTCGGGCTTACTTTGAGCCTGATCATCTTCTAGGTACATTTTAGTCTTTCCTCTTTGTTCTCTGGTCAGGCCCACACAACTGCATTCCTCTGCGTTTCTCTGTTTTTGTAGAAGATGATTGAGCTGTAATAGACTTGGTTGATGTTTCTTTTTCTTTAACGTGGAATATACAGATGTTTTTTTTTTTTGGTGTAAGGGATACACAGATGTTAAAGAGCATATTATTCAGTCAAACCAGGTGAAGAAACTATATCTCAGATCACAGCTTATGACTTAAGCTGTAACTTTTTCTTAAAACTACTTTGCCCTTGTCCTAATATTATCTTCTTTTTTTTGAGCAACGTCTGTTTGTGACCGAGCATCTAGAGAAGACAGAAGCACGCAGGACACATGAAGTCACTGCCTGGTGTTTTCTTGTTCAATGATCTTTCTCCATTAAGTTGAATCGATACGTTACTAGGTATTGATGAGTGGATACAACTATTAAGACTGGTACTCCTAGTTTTTATTCAACATCACACGGCATCAGCATATTCCATTCTGCATGTAACACAGTCGGCAAAAAACTTGATCAGCGCAACAAAACCGTCCTGCAACCTATGTTTATTATGATTATAATTTAACTTCGTTGTGTTATTCTTCGTTGTATGTTTCTAGGATGTCAATATGGATGTTAACTTTCGTATCAATTCGACAAAAAATATTTATTTTTTGAGTTTTGACAAAAATTATTAGTCAATATCAAACGTACATTTAGATTTATCCTCGCAGTTATGATTTAGGCGAACGAAACATCATGAATTTGTGTGTGTTAATAGTTTAATACTTTGTTCATCCAAAAATATATTCGGTTACCCATAGTCCCATACAATATTTTAAATCACACAATCAACATATTCAATATGCAAATGCAAATAAAGGATCATAAGGACGGATTCATTTTAGAGAAAGAGACCAAAATAACACTAAATCTAATTTTTGTTCCCAAACTAGCACTTAAGGCCAAAAGTCACAAAAATAGCACTCAAAGAGTGAGGTTTAGGGTTTAAAATTTAGGGTTTAGGTTTTAGGGTTTAGAGTTGAGAAGTGAAATTTTGGGGATAAGATTTCAAATTTTGAAAAATAAAAAATTTTAAATTTTTCAAAAGATAAAATGCTATTTTAGTCATTTTAGTTTTTGAATGCTATTTTTGTGATATAAACTTAGAAATGTGCTATTTTGGAGATTTTCCCTTCATTTTACTACAACAACTAATAATTATCGCATTAATATTCAGAAAATGAAGCTAGAAATTACAAAGACAAAAAAAGAAGATTACATAAAATGAAACCTGTGGCAGCATGGTCGAGCATGACAAAAAACCGCAGCTGGACCGAGACAGAGATACAAACCATAATATTAACAAACAAGATTAACCCCTAAACATAAACTTATTTACGCTAATAGACTCTCCCTGCAATTTCCAAAAACTCCATTGCAGACAGCTTCTAAATTCCTATTTTACCCCTACTCTTACCAAACCAAACAACACTAATTGATCAAGACAGTATCGAATCCCAGTCAATCTCGTAAGACGGATACTTCTCCAACGAGAAGGTCTCGTTCCACCGCGGCTGCTCCTCAGTGTCAGCGAACGTCAGCTCCGACAACGGCGAAGACCCGGCGGACTCAACGAACTCCGTCACCGGACTGACTTTCTCCGACAAATCAACCTTCTCAGTTTTCTTCACCGTCGAGGCACGTTTCTTCGAAGCTTTCGCTGTTTTGTCCTGTTTCTGCGTCTCCGCCATGCTCTGACAAATAGCTTCGAGCTTAGCGTCGACCGTTGAGTGAAGAGGCTTGTACTCGCCGAACTCGCCGCCGATGTGGGAACCGTTGTGACGTAAGTTAGGGAAGTTAAGCCGGGCGTGATCGCCGCGCAGCTTATACGCCGCCTTGTCGTAAGCCAAGGCTGCTTCCTCCGCCGTGTCGAACGTTCCTAGCCAGAGACGAGTACGGTTCCTCGGCAAACGGATCTCAGCCACCCATTTGCCCCAGTGACGCTGCCTCACGCCTCTGTACAGCTTCGTCGGCTTCGCCGGGAAACAAGATCCGGCGACTCCGGGTTGCTTCATGAGTAAAGGCTTTGGCCTGAGGAGAGGATGGTTGTGGTGGATCTGAGATTGGATCTGGTGGATTTGGGAAGAAGAGAGGTTGTTTAGCCCGATTAATGATGACCCGGTTTGGTTAAGATCCGACCCGTATGTAAACGGTTGGGTCATGAAGTGTTCCGGGTGATATCCGGGGAAGGTAGGAAGAGAGAACGCAGACGCTGCGGGATTAATAAACGCAGACGCGGACGCGGGAGGAGGAGGAGAAGAAGAGGTGGAAACGCTTTTGATAAAAGGTACAAGCGCTTCCATGAGTTCACCACCACCAAACGAATCTGATTGGTGAACCGTTCTGCTACTGTACATATTCATAGCAGCTTCCATTATGATTTTGTAGATTTTAATTTTTTTTGAAAGAGAGAAAAAAAATTGAATCCGAAAAAATTCACCTGATTCTTATCAAAAGTAAAGAACAGAGGTTTTCCGAGAAAATTCAAGAAAATAAAAATGGATCGAAAAGGTTTGAAATAAGCAACCTGTTAGATCCAAAAGAGGGATTTACAAAAAAATTACCCTCGGCTAAATCTATGAAAATTAAAAATATTAATTTAAATAATAACACAGTTTCATAAGCTTGAATGTTTTGTCTGAAGAATCAACGAAAACCATTCACACACAAAGAAACCAAGATGATGAACAGAAAGGGAATTGAAAAACGGGGGAAACAGATTTTGATGGGGAAAATTAAAAGGAAAACTAAAATTCAGGATCAACAACTGCAATTATTATCTAAGAATTTTTCTTTGGGGAGGACGCTCAGTTTTTGTAGTGAATTTTCTCTCAGCCTCACCGATGATGCTTTAATTTCAGCAGCTTGGCTCTCGTTTTATAGTCGGGGTTGTCGCCTCACACTATTTTCCATTATTTATTCGTTTCGTGTTCGTATTTTGCGTTTTTCCTCACTTCGATGTTAAGCAATTTTTAAAAGATTTAATACTAATATAATCTTAATTAACTTTATAATCGCATAAGACTTTTGAAAATTGACCGAAAACTTATCCGTTAAAGTTTTTTTTTCTCGTTAAAGTTATCTTCTTCGTCACAGCTGGACAATATTTCGAAACCGAAACGAAATTATAAAATAGTTTAATAATTATATAAAATACTAAATAGTTAAATTTGAAACCAAATCAAATCTGAATCTTATAAAATTGAGTCGTAGCAATTAAATTTTATTAAAGGACTAATATTATTAGATTTATTATTAGATTTTATTTTATAACGGATTTAGAGAGATTTGTCTAGATTTTTTTGTTAAAAATACAAAGATTCAAATCCGGAGAAAAACCTTCGGATTTGTAAATACTAATCTAAATTTTATTTAGAAAAACTGTATATTTTATTTGAATTAGTAAATATTATATAAATTTATAAATCAATCAAAATATATAAAGCAATAACACCTTACTCTATTAAGTACACACATTTACACCTTAAATATTTAGGTGTTGTTATGTATTTTAATAGAATTTAAATCTAAACACAATTATTGTTATTCGAATGATGATTATAAATTATATTATAAAATCTAGTATTATTTAATGAATGATTTAAATATAGTTTTTAAAATTCAGTGTTATTCAACTTTTAAGGATTTTAAAACTATTTGTATTTTAGATTGATTTCAAATTATTTCTTATAGTGTTTCATGAATAAATGATTAAATTCAAAATCTAATGCATATGGCAGAGATTTTAAAATCCATTATCTTAGATTTTAAAATTTCAATAGATTACAAAACATTTATAATTGACTTTAAATCCATTAACTTCTTACAGGTCTGTAAATAAAACTGTCATGTACGGTAAACGATTTATTGACCGACAGATTGTTTAAGCAAATGCTAGATTTTGCAAAACAAATTCCAACGTGGTCATTAATTAATACTTCCTTTATTACAAACAACTGAAAATTTTTAGTATTCAGTTTTGAACAAAACTTAGGTTCATCCTGGTGAACTTTTAAAATTCATCTCTTGTTCTATGACCAATCAAAACGGCACGTATAAAATTAATTAAGAATATTAAATTTATTTTAAAATAATTAAAAATAATGTTAATTTTAATAACGCTGACGCCGCCAGCTAAACCGTAAACCTGATATCTTAAATTCTTAACTCTAAACCATATAACTTAAACCTAAACCCTATATCCTAAATCCGAATTGTAGGGGTGAACCTAAGTTTTGTTCTTTAATTTTGTTATGGCTTCGATAATTTTATTTTACTTTTATATATATTATATAAACTATATTCATTTTAAAATTAAATTTAGAAATGTAGAAGTTTTCTTTTCAGATTTAATTATTTATATGTTGAACAAAAAATCTTTCAAATCTACAAGATTTATTAGTAATTTTTTTTATGGTTTTAGTAATACATTGTTTAAATTAAAATTTATAAATCAGAAACAATGAGCCAAATCATAAAATTAATAACAATAGGTTTTATCTGAATTTACAAATTTATTAAAATACATAATTCAGTAAGCTAGCTCAAAGTAAAACCTATTATTTTCGTAATTTATGAGCCGGTAATGAGATTAGATGCAATGAGGAGATGACACGTGTTATATACATTAGAGAGGGGCCAGATGCTCTCGATTTCGTAACACGCGTCCCCATATCATTTGTGCTTTGTGGATCAACAGTCTTACCTGTTTTTGTTGACATTTTGACCTTGTGTTCACACATACGGTTTGCAGACCATTTTATGGGTTTTGTTCTCATCAGATTGATTATGCTCTGAACAAGATCTAACCTTAAGTCTAGGCTGTGAATTTTACTTAAATTCGCATACCGTTATTAAAACACGATGAGCTATGCTTATATTTTGCAAATGGATCAAAACATTTGATTTTTTTTTTTTGCGTTCATTATTCTTTATTTTTATATTTTCAGTCTCCACAATAATTTATATATATATATATTATATATATATATATATATATCCGATAGTATGCATGTTTAGATTTTGGTTTTTGGTTACCAATATATCCGATTGGTAGATGTTCGTTGAAGGTACATAGAGCCGGTAGAGGTGAAACGTCATCAGTGCCTTGCGACAGTGGTGAAAAAAGAAACCTTCGCTTATGGCAGCAAAAAATAAATAAAGATCCAAAGGCATCATGTGTTCACTATTGCATGTTAAGCTAGATGGACTTGCAACCTAAAATCAATTGATGCTAAGTGGAGTAACCCATCTATTTTATATATTGATTAGTATCCCTTCCAATATCCGATATGGGACATTTATCCCTAATACGCCCCCTCGAGATGGTGGCTCTTTGAGCATCAATCTCGGAATGTTCGGACAAGGATCGATGGACCGACTTTGGACTGGATCGATAATGGATCGGATTGGACTGTGTGGATCGGACTCTGATACCATGTTAAGCTAGATGGATTTCCAACCTAAAACCAATTGGTACTAAGTGGAGTAACCCATCTATCTTATATATTGATTAGGATCTCTTCCAATATCCAATGCGGGATATTTATCTCTAATATTACCGTTCATAATACAACCATTAGAATTTGAGTATATACAACGAAAATCACTATAATAATTTAGATTAAAAACATGAGCCTATTAACGAATACATGGATTTCCTAAATAACAAACAATGTTAACAACTGTTAACGAACTAATATAATTAAATATTAGTGATTATAGGTCTGAATGCATTTTTGAAATACCAAAGCTAAAGTTGGTCAAAAATTTTCTTTGTTTGATTATGGCATAAAATATTAAGTAATTTAATAATTTTATCTTAAAATTAATTAGAAAATTTAATGTATTTTTAATAAATATAAAAAATCTTGTTATATAATTACAGTTTTGTTTATTAGTTTAATTATTTCATATGTTCTTCTCTATTAAAATATCTATTTTTATTTTTATTGTTGAAATTTTTATGATTTGCTTAGGGCAACCATAGATGCTCGCACGGTTCTGAACGTCATGTGTCTGCACAGTGAATAGAGAAATTACAACAACAAAAAGAGAGTTAAGTTTGGATTCCATTGACCATGTAATTTGTAATTATGATTATCCATAAGATAAAACTAACTACTTCATGCATGGTAACAAGCATGCATATTTTGAGACAAAAGTAAAAACTTGCACGGTTGCACCTTAATTATTAAAAAACCCTAATATATAATTTTACAGTTTTTTAATCCGACAGTTATTGACATGATATCTATTATCCTTTGGTAAATATTACTTCTTCCGAGTCAAAAAGATCTATATTTAAAAAAAAATGTTTCAAAAATATATATTTTACATTTTTAATGTATAAATTAATTATAAATAGTAAATTTTAAAAAATATAATAGTATTTATAAATATTTTATTGGTTAAAAATCGTGAAAAATAGTTGATAACCGAAAATAATATAATGATAACTAAAATCTGATATGTTTTTATAATAATTGTAAAAAATTTAAAATATATTATTTTTTGAAACAGAGAGAATATATTTTATTATCTAAATTTGCTCACACAACGGTAGATTACTTTAGTAGTGGTGCTTCGCACTAATAAATAATTGGTTGGTAATAATGATAAGGAAGAGATAAGAATGTGATGGTGGGTGACGGCAGAGGGCTGCTTCCAAAACAGTTGTGATATTATTTCTTATTTATAATGGGTCACCTACTTTCCTTCTCATCCTTTTTTATTTTACTACTACATTCTTATTAGTGGAGATTAAACAGAGGCGTTGTTTAAGAACAAAAACTAATCATGGCTCGGAGTCAACTGTTTGAGAAGTTAAGCAATCAATATAGTCTACAAACATAATGCAAACAATTACTATATGATGATTCAATTCATCTACGGACGTTAATTTTTAAAAAAAATTACACAATAGTTTCCCCGCATGGTTATAGCGTCTAAAATCATCATACCAGCCAAATATCTGCAAGTCACCAGACGAATAAAGGACGTGAGTTTCTTTCATTGCCATTAATTTACAATGCTAGTTTTCACTTTTGACTCGTATGTATTATACATTTAATACATGTAATCATCACCACGGTTTTTCCACGGAATTAGCCAAACGAATGTGATTCAAAGTTCAAATATCGACGACATATAAGAATCAATATTTGGAATTAAGAAAAATATCCTAAGACGCCAATAGTGACATAGATTTACATCACTGTATAATATTTAAATCTATTGTTTCGTCGCAAGTATTAATCATGATAATTATAATGGGTAGTTTAAGACTTTTTTTTGGCCAATTGGCAGTTAAGACTTTAGTCGACATAAATTGTTACAAAAACATTAAGAAGTCTCTGGAGCCTTAGAGATGGATTGGCGGAGAACTACCCATTATGATTACCATATTATTTCACCAATTTTATATTTCATTCCTCCACTTTTGTAGCCAATGTCTGAACTTCTCGCCTTCTTATCTAGTTGTGTATTTTATATCTAGCCGCATTTTCCAAATAACTCGAATTTATCGATATATCAAAGCCCTAACTTTCATAAAAAAATACCCGCAGCCCGACCACACAGAAAGAAACGCCGATGAATTCGTGCAATATCCAGGTTATCATGAGTGGGCCTTGTGGTCCAGTGGTAACAGACAGACCTTGGATGCAAACACATTCCAGATTCGATCTTTCTGCTACGGAAACTAAGTTACATTATTCTGTTCACCACGGCTGCGGATACGTCCGTATGAAAATGTGGGAGAGGGCATGTCATGGACTGCACCTCCTATTCAGAGGTTAGGTCTGAATTTTTAATAGATCTGCGTTTAACTTTTTTTCTGTAACAAAAAAAATATCTCGATTATCGTTGTGAAAGTATAAATGTATAATATGATTACCTGGATCCCTGGACGGATATAATTATTTATAATATATTCACAAAATCACAAAGAACGCAACATCTTGATGATACAAACATGATACTAGTCATAAGTGTATAACACTTGAATCTTGATAAATGATGTTTACAAAACTAATACAAAATCTATATTAAAAAGGTTTGTATTACAAAGATTTTCTACTTCCTTTTGTGTCAATGAGAGATACTCTTTTATTAGTGATGGAAAACTATTTAACGTGGATAATAATTAGTACAATATTTAAATTTCTCATAAGTAATCAAACATGTTTTTGAAAAGCAAAAACTCAAACGTGCTTTTGAAAAAAAAAAAAAACAATTGTTACAGCTGGTATAGTAAAGAAAAAAGGACCGATAAAGTCTAAGCTAGTTAATTTGTATTGCATCATTACCAAGTACATGCTTAGAGAATACACAAACTTCTAAATTAGTTACAACTTGGCAAGCACATTTGAAATACCACAAAAACAAGACTTGAATTTGAAAATTGAGAAACTAAGTAGTGTCATCTAGAATTTATCGAAATTTATTTTGCTTTACATATAAATAAGGTCGAGTCAGAGGAGCATGGTAGAGGCGAGGCCAAGTAGGGGACGCATGTGGCAATCACGTGCCCATTGAGCACGTAAGCCGTTTGCGGCGGAAGAAGCTTCGAGTTTCACTTGATAGCCGCGGAGAAATGCTTAAGAGCATCTTCAAAAAAAAATTTACAACTTCAAATATAGAGTATTTTGCTCTCTAAAAATGAAGTTCAAAACTTTAAATTTAAAATTAATGAAATTTCAAATAAGTTTCACTACTCAAAACTCTAAATTTGAAATTTCAACTTTTTATTTGCATTTTCGTCCTTATAATTAATTACACATCATATTTATGATTATTAAATATTTTCTCATTTATCGTTTTAATCCTTAAAAAAAATTTATATCATAAATATTTCAAATTTATTTTTATAAATAAAATTTTACACATAAAATTTATAAAAACATTTAAATAATACTTTTAATATTTTAAAACTAAATTAGACAACAAGAATGTTACAAAAGAAACTTAATAATTTTTTATAAAAAAAGATAGATGAAAATATAATTATTATACAAATCTAAGTACTACAACAATATTAATAGTATAGTTAATTTGCTCCGTAACCTCTAAAATCTTTAAAATATTATCTTAACAAATTTTACGTAACCGAAGCATTACAGAGACAATTATATGGAATAATGTGGTATTTTCTTGTAGTTTAATCTTTAATTATCTATTTCTAGTTTTAATAAAATCATTTATTTCTATTTATAATTTTATATTTTAGTGGAAGATTTTATTAATTAATATTACTGTAATATTTTAATATATGGGCTAGTTATTTATAAAAGGTTTATGTATTTATATTAACTATGATAAAAAATAAGAACCATAGTATACAATACAAATAATTTTGAACTTAAATTTGAAGTTTTGTTTTTGGAAAAAAATACCTTAAAATTTCAAATTATAGAGTTTTGAAAACTCTAAAATAAAGAGTCTTTTTGGAGATGTTCTAAGCAATCTGTTGAAAAAAATGTTACATTTACAGCTGCTTATAAATTTATAGTTTAATTGGCCAATAAAAATGAATTTTAAATCATAAAAAGAATGAGTAACGTTTAAATATAGCATGAATGATCTATATAACAGCCTGACACAGAAAAGTCAAAGAGATGTATATATATATGACGTAGAATATCGTTCCTTGTTTAATGTAGAGGGGTGGATACATGACTTTTCGTATGTTGAAAGAGTCAGATCTGCATCTGGGTACGCCCGATGAAATATTGGCTTTGACTCTTAGGTTCTGACTGCATGTCACAATTGGCATTATATTTTTAGCGAGAAATTTGTTTACTACTTCAGCTATTGTTATGCCAATTAGGATGAAAAGTTTCCATTTACATTTTCGCTGTAACTGTTTAAGGGCATAACTGATTTTTGAAACAATCACTGAAAACGCTATAAATCACTTCATACCGCTATGAACATCTTAAATTCAAAAGCTGGTTCCAGATAACATTTTTGGTTACGGGAGGATAAATCTTTTTTTTTACAAAAAGCTGTATAAATATAAAAATAAAATATTCAATTAAATTTTAAAATTGAAATAACAGCAATACTAAAATATATATATTATATATTAATTTATACTATAAAATTTTAAAACAAAAATATTCTGAATATTTTTTAAAAAAATTTAAGAGTATAATTTATAAACAAAAAAATTATATTTATTATAATAATATGATTTTTAATATTTTTATAATTATATAAAATGTAAATATTATTAATTTATTATTTAACCATTGATGCATTTGGAAGTTAGCTAGTTATAAGTATCCTGCAAACGCACCAATTTCTAACCGTTGTACTTATCGTTAAAATTTCTTAGTAACGCTTAAAACTGCAACCATCCATCACAAAACCCACGCAACTGCATCCACAAACCCATGCGGTTACACCAGTCAGACCTTAATAGAGTAAAACTGTTTATTCTTTTTTTTAGTGTAACGTTTATTCTTTTCTTCTTGCTATGGGAAGAGAAAATTTTTGTTATGCTGAATATAACTGTTTTTTATTATATTATTTACTCCATTATTGTTTCGGTCAGTTTCTACATATTAATTATTCTCAGTTACTCTTCTAACTACCGATCACACTTTTAATATTTTTGAATTTTTTTATAGATACAGATTCCTAAATTAAAAAATAAGTTTTTATTGTAATTGTTTAAAAAATGTTTTAAGCCTTCAAAACTTCAGATTCAGCCATGTTTATTGTACACAAAACTTTGATTTCACATGGAATAATATCATTTTCCAATAGGAATACTATGAGGTATAATGGGGAGACCATATGTCATAAGAAATTAAATAGTCAACTGCATATTAGTTTCTTCTTTTCTAATTGATTAATCCACAGCTCATCATCTTTAATTTAAACAAATTATTTTCATTTCAAATGGCATATATATTTTTCCATCTAATTTACATATCTTCAAACTTTAATACACGACTTTATAATGTACTACTATCAATAGCTGTTACATTTGTTTGTTGAAGTTTACTGTTTTCTGACAAGTTATACGTGTTTAGTTTTTCGGACGCTGTTACTCACGTTCATATGATATATGCAGCAATAGCATGTATATTTTTATCATAATTATTTGGTTAAACTATATTTGATCCAAAAGATATATATCAAAAAAATTGGGAGAGGAAAAAGACAAAAAAAAATGAAAAAATAAAAATAAAATCAATGGTTGAAATTACTCAAGGGTAAAAAAAACAATATTACATAAAATACACAGAATACTCTAGCATAATTGTTATTTTGTATATACATTTAAGCCCTGATTGATAATTTTACAGAACGGTAAAATGACATATTAAACACTATTTCACAAGTTTTTTACTAATCAACAAAAGTTACGGAATGAAGACAAAAATTGCAAGTTTACGATTTTATTGACAAAAATACAAAGGAAAAAATTATTAAGTAGAAAAGTGTGTGTTTAGTAGATTATTTACAAAATCAACACTTTCACATTATTAAATTATATGATAATATCATTTTAAAATTGTAAATAAATTGCAAGAAACTTTTTAAAATAGTTATGTTGTAAATAACTACAAAAGAAAATATACTACAAATTATTACATAACTATATATATATATATATATATATATTAAAACTTAACTACATATATATATGATATATGAAAAATTAGCTTATTTTCAATAATAATATATATGATACTACTTTGTAGTATTTATTTCTTTTGTTGATAAACAAATTTATCATTTCAACAAAAACAAATATTATAATTTATTTTATAATATTATGATATGCTAGTCTATTATTAAAACCGTATTAAAAAGAAGCTAATTATTTATAATAACAAGTAAAGTATTTTAAATAATTTTTAATTATCATATTTTGTAATAATTAGTTTAATTTCGGTGTTTGTTTTTCCTCATAATAAAGTGAGTATTATACAAAATATTTTAATTGTGTATTTCGCCATTTGGCAATTTTTAATTTTTTTTGGCAACTTAATTAATTTTCCAGAGTTTAAGACTAAGAAATGTTTACTAGCCTTAATTTTTTTGGTTATGTGTATGTCTCCTAATTTCTTTACAAAAAATACATTAAATTATCTATCCCTCAGGGAGAGCCCTAACTAGAAATTAAGTTGGGGAAATTACATGTTTACCACTTTTATGGTACCACTTTTCATTTTTACCACCATTAAAGAGACATTTTCAAAAATACCTTCTTCATTAAGTAGCAAAAGACTCTTATACATTTGTTATTATATATATAATAAATCATTATTTAAAAAAAAAAAATAATAAATAAATAAAATAAATAAATAAATAAAAAAAATAAAAAAAAATTATGTTTTCGAATTATACTTTTTTCGAACTTTTTTATAAATTTTTTTTGAATTTTTTTTTTCAAATTTCTTTTTGAAAAAAGAAAATTATGTTTGAAACTATTTTTTAAAAAATTTTATATATTTTTTAAGTATTTATTTATATATTTATTAGAATCATAAATTTCACATTCCAAAAACCCTATCCCACCCCTCAATTCTAAACCCTAAGTCTATATTAGTTAACCTTAAGGGTATAATTGTCTTTTACCATTCATTAAAAGTGAGAAAAATGGTTAGTGTAAACATGAAAAGTTGTACTATGAATATGCTATTTGTGGTAATTTCCCAACTAAGTTCATCTTAAACAAGACACCATAGTACTATATTTAGTATAATTTTGTCTCCAACAAGACTTCAAATTTGATGCCATTCCAGTATTCCACCAAATTTGGTCTAATGTAAATACTAAATAATGTTACACTAAATTAATGTAATATTATTCATAAAAAAATCTTGAAAATATTTATTTTATTATGTTTTATATAATAATATAGTTCAATTACTATCAAATTTGTAATTAAACATAAATATATTATATTACTTTATTTTTAATTTATTTTCACATAAACTAAAAAAAATAATTTTTTTTTTACTTTTATTTTTTAAAATCACTAAATGACTATTATCATTTATCACTTACAAATGATAAAAATAGAAATGATCATCTAAATATAATAAAATAGTTATTTATTATTTAAAATAATAAAAAAAATGAAAAATTATAATTGAAAACATCAAATAATATATAATATTACTTTTGCTGTAAAATTTGGTGTTATGTTGGAGATGACAGGAAAAAGCATGTCACGAAAAAATTAAATTTAGTGTGATTTGGATACCAAATTTGGTATCATTGTTGGAGAGTTTTTAAGACCAACTCCAACGGTAAGTTGTTAATGAATTTTTACCTGATTAAAAAATTCAAAAATAAAAAAAAACAAGAAAATGTGTCAGAATTCTTGCAGTGAAGCTTTAGGAAATCGGTTTAAAACCTTTGACTAAAAACGTTCTTTTTTTTGTGGAAGCACCGTAGCCTATTGGTTAAGGTTTAAAGGCTTCTACATCGATGTCTGGGGTTCGAATCCCAGACTATGCAATTTATTGCAGATTACAGGAAATCCAGGTTTCAAGTCCCGGAGAGAACGGTTTATTAAACAATTATGCAGATTACAGAAAAAAAGCTTGCAAGGGATCTTCAACATGGTGCAAGTAAAATTTGGCCAGGTGTGGATCTTCATAGGACGGCTCAGATGATGCAGTTAGGCGTAGGTCTTCATAAGGCAGGTAGTATTGTCGGTTGTCGAATCGTCTATGTAATATTTCCTATATCATAATTGTAAAATCGTAATAAATCAGCGTTAAAAAAAACTTCATTTTTCAATTGAATAACTTTTTATACAAAATACAAAAAATAAATAAAGACTAAATAATTATCAAAATATTTATATTTTTATTACTAACAACCTGATTTGTATATTTCTACCTTTGAAGTTACTCTAATATATCATTTTTTTTTATACTCAAGAAGGAATATGCCATCCCTTTACAAAATGTTCACACGTCTGCTTCATCTATACATCAACAGCTCAACACTAAACCCCAGGACCGGCTCGACACCGTCATCGGTCCTAGGCAAAAAAAAAGATTTACTCTCTAAAATTTATATACAAATAATGTTTAAAATATTTTAAAATTTAATTAATAATATTTTGTGTATTATGTAATGAAAATAAAAATATATACATATGAAATAATTTTGGACCCTTTTCAATTGTATTTTGTTATATTTATAATTTTTTTATATATAAAAATATAGATTTATATAAAAATTAGACTTCTTAATTATTATTATACAGGAGATATAGACTTAGGTCAGTCGCACCGTTTGTCTCCCAATGAGCCGGCCCTGCTAAACCCACACACACGGAAAGAGCCCAAGATTCATTGTAACGTTTTTGGTGATATGAAAATATAAATATATATTTGACGACACATATATATTCATCTATACATTACACATCGTCAACATGATGATATATTTGACAATGAACAGATAAACTAGATATCCCCCAGACTAAAAAGGTTATAAAATGTTAAAATACAAGGCTTTCCAAAGGCGTTTATTTGTCTGGCATCGTCTTATTATTTTTTTCGAAAGAAAATTGTTATATTTAAGCTGAATTTCTTTTCGTTTTCTAGGTCAAGAAAATAACACGTTATTAATAGACCTGAATAGCTAGAAAAGAGCATCGGCCTCGAATTCTATAAGAGAAAACAAAACTTTAAGTAAAGGATAAAGGAAAATGGTAGCATCCAATAGAAACAGTGGCATGGATTGCGTCGTGTCCATCTCATCATTACTTTGAAAAGTTTCTTTTTATCTCATTCACGCGGTTTACGTCAGACTTTTGAAACACAACGACCGTTACTTTTACGTCACGTGTTCATAATCAACGGTCCAGATTGAACTGGTATCTAACTGGCTGTGAGGTCACCGTGAACTGTAACTCCACTTGTGTCTTTGTGAAATATCTTATTTTATCCTCGTCATATAAAAACAAATCAACATACTCCACTCCCATATAATTTAATAAACTTTGTTCGATTCATTATAATCAACATACAGTAAATTTAAAAAACACTTTAGCAGATATAAAGTTATAAACATTACTTTTTGAAACGAACATGGTTTAAGACTTGAAGTTCTTAGTCCTTGTGACAACTTTCCTGTTGTAAATAGAAAGTAGGATTTGAAGTTTTAACCTAATGACAGATTGTGCAGAAAATAAAAATGGGCGTGGTCGTTTTCGGAGCAGTTGGACGTCGTTTTAATGAGGAAGGACATGTGAAATTTAGGTGAATAACCCTTGACCTTTTTCTTATTCGGTTTTACCATCGTCTTGGCGTGGTAACTTGAATAAAGTGACATATGGTCCATTTCTCCATTAGAAAAATACTTAACTAGTAGTAGTACAACAAGCTTTGTATTAGTACATTGTTTTTGGATTCTATAAACTTGTTGCTATCAATAGACATAGTTCCCAACTTGAATTGTAACACCACCAGAATATAGTATATGCGATGAAAAATATCTCTGAGTTGCTCCTTGGCTTTATTATGGATTTGCAAGGTGTGTAATATGCAGAATGTTTCGTAAAGCTTTAACATTTGTTTCAGTGGCTTACACACACATGACACATCCTTATTTTACTCTCTTTAATTCCATAAAATCCCCTTTATTATGGTTTTTTAAAAATGATAATGCAGCTTTAATACATACTAGACTTTGACCCGTGCACCAGCGCAAATTTTGTTTTTACTTTTTATAGATAAATATTTATTTTGTGTAAGTAATATTCTATACTTTTAAAATTTATCGTGTGCGTGTTTTTGTTTTTAATTTTTATAAATAAATATTTTTTTGTGTAAGTGATAATATATATTTTTAAAGTTTATCCATATAAAATAATTGTTTAATATAATATTTCTAAAAACAATAATTTTATAATTTATATTGAGTATTATAAATTGTCTTGTAATTCATTAATTGTATCACTTACATTTTTAGAATATGACCCGTATATCCGCACAAATATTTTTATTTTTTATGGATCAAATTTTGTGATAAGATATAATAAATTTATTTTATATACTATTTAAAATCCGGTGTTAT